>NC_081343.1:31746969-31795005 GCF_029784015.1 Lycium ferocissimum | reverse complement strand
GACTACTATGGTACTCATGGACACCGGACCGACGACTGCAAAGGGTTAAGGGACGAAGTGGCACGGTTGCAAAAAATGGTCATCTCCGGGAGTTTCTGAGTGAACGAGCAAAGAATAATTTCAAGAATAGGGAAACCAATAAGAAAACTGAACCAGACGAACCCCGACATATGATCAACATAATCATCGGTGGGGTAGAAATACCCTGAGTTCAATAATAAGAAGACAAAATTCTCAATCACTCGAGAGAAAAGGTCCAGGGACTATGTACCGAATGGATTTATCTCCTTCAGCGATGAAGACGCGGAGGGCATCATTCAACCACACAATGATGCTTTGGTAATTTCTGTCCTTATAAATAAAACTCATGTCAAACGGATTTTGATTGATCCAGGTAGCTCGGCTAACATTATCCAATGAAAAGTAGTGGAGCAGCTGGGACTGTTGAATCAGATTGTGTCAGCAGCCCGGGTCTTCAACGGGTTTAATATGGCTTGTGAAACCACCGCGGAGATATCTCTCTACCAAGAATGCAGCCGGCGTCGTGCCACACACAAAGTTCTACGTCATTGATGGAGAGATGAGGTACAATGCCTTCCTCGGAAGACCATGGTTACATATCATGAGGGCAGTACCCTCAACCTTACACCAGATATTGAAATTCCCAACCTTGGAGGGAGTAAAAACCATTCATGGAGAACAACCAGCAGCAAAAGAAATGTTCGCGGTTGAAGAAGCTGTTCAAACACTGAAGACGACTGCACAGGAGGATGTAGAGGATGTGAATAAAAGTAAAAACACCAAATAGCAATCACAGGATGCGGATCCGGCTAGACGCGACAAAGAAGAAAGGGTAGGCTCGGAAGAAGATGATTTCGGCATTCCCAGGAAATTCATGCTACCGGATGATTCGAATGAAACAAAATCAACGGCGGAAGAACTTGAACAAGTTATTCTGTTCGTCCATCTACCGGACAGGAAGATATACCTGGGCACGGGGTTAACTTCGGAGTTCAGGAATAAATTAATCAAATTTCTTCAAGCTAATGCGGATTGTTTTGCATGGTCCGTCCTAGATATGACAGGTATTCCACTGGAGGTGACCACTCATCGACTGAGCCTTGATCAAAAGTTCACCCCGATAAAATACAAGCGGAGACCAATGCCTGAGGTCAAACACAAATTCGTCAAGGAAGAGATAACTACCCAAAAAGTGTAATAAATTTAGAATGTGTGTGGACTATAAAGATTTGAACAAAGCATGCCCGAATGATTCCTTCTCTTTACCTAACATCGATCACATGATTGATGTGATGGCTGGTCATGCATTACTAAGTTTTCTTGACACTTACTCTGGGTACAACCAAATTTGGATGAACCCCGAAGATCAAGAAAAGACTTTTTTCAAAACCAGGTACGGAACTTACTGTTATAATGTAATGTCATTTGGATTAAAAAAATGCCGGTGCTATCTACCAGTGCCTAGTTACCAAGATGTTTGAAAAATAAATAGGTAAAACAATGGAAGTTTATATTGATGATATGCTAGTTAAGTCCCTGGAAATGGAGGACCATTTGCAGCACTTGCAGGAAACTTTTCATATACTACGCAAATATGATATGAAGCTGAACCCGGAGAAATGCGCCTTCAGAGAAGGTTCGGGTAAATTTCTAGGCTTCATGGTGTCAAATCGAGGAATCAAAATTAACTCGGATAAGATCAAGGCCATTGATGACATCCAGGTGGTTAGCAAAATGGGAAAAGTGTCCGGGAGGTTAGCAAAATGGGCAATCAAAATCAGCGGGTATGACATCGAATATAAACCCCGAATAGCTATAAGTCTCAGATCTTGGCAGACTTCGTAGCGGATTTCACCCCCGCGATGGTACCTGAGGTAGAGAAAGAACTCCTGCTAACCTCAGGTAAAACCTTCGGAATCCGGAACCTGTACACGGACGGGGCATCCAACATGAAAAGGTCCAGGCTCGGGATTGTACTTAAGGCCCCTGCGGGTGACATCATCCGGCAGTCCATAGAAAATTTAAAATTAACTAACAATGAAGCCGAGTATGAGGCTATGATTGCAGGTTTGGAACTGGCCAGGAGCTTGGGGGCGCAGATCATTGAGGCAAAATGTAACTCACTCTTGGTCGTGAATTAAGTGAATGGGGTCTTCGATGTAAAAGATGATAGGATGCAGAAATACTTGGAGAAAATTTAGGTAGTTTTGCACCGATCAAAGAATGGACCATGCAGCATGTGCCGAGGAAACAAAATACCGAAGCTGATGTATTGGCTAACTTAGGCTCTTCGGTAGGAACAGAAGAATTTAAGTTAGGTATGATGGTCCAATTGATGAACTCCATTGTTTAAACTAGCTACGCCGAAGTCAACATGACGAGTTTAAATTGGGACTGGAGGAATAAATATATCGATTATCTAGTGGAGGGAAAGTTACCAGCAAATCCTAAGGAATCACGAGCTCTTAGGACCAAGGTAGCAAGGTATAGCATGATCGAAAGGAAATTATACCAATGTTCATTTTACGGTCCTTTAGCTAGTTGTCTGGGGGCTGATGAAATGGACCGTCCAATGTGCGAGGTCCACGAAGGAACTTGTGGTAACCACTCTAGAGCTGAGTTATTAGTTCAAAAGCTGATTTGAGGCGGTTACTATTGGGATCGTATGGAAGAGGACACAAAGAATTTTATTCGGAAATGTGATCAGTGTCAAAGGAACGCACCAATGATCCATTAACCAGGGGAATTGCTCCATCCGGTATTGTCCCCATGGCCATTCATGAAGTTAGGAATAGACATAGTTGGCCCTTTGCCTTGGGCACACGGTAAGGCTTGTTTTATTTTGTTTATGACTGACTAATTTTCTAAATGAGTTGAAGCACAGGCTTTTGAAAAGGTATGAGAAAAAGAGGTCATCAACTTCATATGGGACCACATCATTTGCCGATTCGGCATCCCAACTGAGGTCACATGTGACAATGGCCGACAATTCATAGGCAACAAAGTCAATAATTTCCTTAAAGGCTTGAAAATCAAGAAGATAATATCCACTTCGTATCATCCAAGCGCAAACGGACAAGCAGAATCAACAAACATGACCATTATTAAAAATTTAAGGAAATGGTTGGATGAATCCAAAGGCAGGTGGAAAGAAATCTTGCCAGAAGTGCTTTAGGCTTACAGGACGACTTTGAAGTCAAGCACCGGTGAGACGCCATTTTCCCTGGTGTATGGCGTGGAGGGCTTAATCCCAGTTGAAGTCGGAGAATCGAGCTTAAGGTTCCAATATGCCACAGAGAAATCAAACGACGAGGCTATGGCAGTAAAGCTCGACTTAGCAGAGGAACTACGCGAAACCGCGTTGGTCCGTTTGGCAGCACAGAAACAACGAATGGGCAGATACTATAACCAAAGAATGAATCTTCAGCACTTCCAAATCGGGGACTTAGTCCTTCGAAAGGTCACATTGCACACTAAGAACCCTTACGAAGGGAAGCTTGGTCCGAACTGGGAATGGCCATACAGGCTAATCAAAATAACCGGCAAAGGCTCATACCAACTCGAGTCAGAGGACGACCAGCAGCTACCAAGTAATTGTAATACAGCACACTTGAAGAGATATTATTGTTAAGGTATGATCCTTGCACTCTTCGTGAATTTTTTGAACTTTTTTGTTTCGATCTTTGCAAGAGCAAGCCCGAACGAAGTTAAGAAGATTAGAGTTAGGCCTGAAAATACTTGTTGCAATCTTTTTCTCTTAGCTCAGTTTTATCCCGAAGTGGGTTTTCTGGCAAGGTTTTTAACAAGGCAACGACATACAGCGTGTTACTTTAATGCCGAAGACTAGCCAAGCCCTGGGATTGGGGATTGCCCAGCATCAACAATAGTGTTTCTCTTCTCATACTTCGAACCCAAACACTAGGGGACTATCACATAGTCTATCGAGGCCGAATCAATTATATCTTTGAAACTTCAGAAATTTTCGCACTAGAATTTATTGTAAGGGCCAAACGACCGAATGAGTCGTGCCCGTTTAGTCTATTTGCTATGGTAAAAATGAATCGAATGCCCCTCGGTACTTGTACCATACAAGTTTGTGAAATGAGAAGAGCACTTCAGTTTAAACTTTTCATATATTGACATTGCGCGAATATTCACTTCGCATCCATAAGTCCTTTTTTATTATCTCTAAAATCACGAGCAGCTCTATACTAGGGACTATCGTCAATAATCAATGAACAAAATAAAGGCTTGGCTTCAAAAAAATCTAAGCGAATTGAGCCCGACTCATTCACAAAGTTGTTAAAAGTCTCAAGCAGACTAAACTTGAGGAAACAGACTCGAAAATACTAAGTCTAAAAGGTTGGAAATATCAACCCAAATGCCCGAAGTGATTTGGAGACATCCAAATTCAAAAGCATAAAATAAACCCTATATACATAGTCACCAACAGATAAAAGTCTCGGTGCACAAGCTAGCTTATCTTTAAGAATGGTTCACTTAAAATAACGAACTCACACAAAGATTATCTGAGGTCGAGCCTAACACGTATTCGAATGAGATATTGGTCCAAAGATTATCTGACGTTAAATAACCAATATTTAAGTGTCGAAAAATGAAAAAATTGACTTGAAAAAACACCGGTGAAACAAACAAACATATATATATACCAACCTTGGTGAAATTATAGAGACAAAAGCAAAATACATTTTTGGCTCAAGGGCCTATCTATTCCTCCTTGGAGGAATTTAACTCCTCGAAAACAGCAGGCTCATCTTCTCAACTTTCACCCAGGAGTTCTTTCTATGTTCGGGTCTCCGTTTCCTCACCCTGGGCAATCTTCGCATCTATGTCCTCGATGCCTCGCTGGACCTCTTGTGGTGTAAGAATGCGGGTCTTCCACTTCATGTGCTCGGCTCGTAGATTAGAATGGTCATCAGCAACTTTGACGTCGGCTTCAGCTTGAGCCTAGATTCGATCCCGCTCGGACAAGGCTTGCTACAGTTGGACCATCAACCCAGCATTCTACTGGGCTAGCGCGCTCAGATCTCGTGTGGCAGCCTTGAGTTGATCAGTAAGGTTCTCAACAGATTTAGCTCGGTTATCGGCCTTCTCTTGGGGCACTCTCAAAACTTCTTTCTCTGATTTGCGCTCGGCAACAAGGTTGGCAATCTCGGCTTTGATAGTATCGAGCTCTTACATTAGTATGGTGATGGAAACTGCCTCTTCCTCGAATAACTCACTAGAAACTTCAGCATCCCGTGAAAGCCTCTGTTTATCCTCCATGAGGACAGTATATTTCTCAACTAAGCCCGCCAGATTATTTTCAACTCAAAGTTTCCCCTTCTTGGTAGAGCAAGTTTGTCCTTAAGAGCTGAGGAGTCCCCAACTTCTAGCAGCTATTTTTCTTTTTGATGTAAGAGAATCTTGAACTTCTCGGTCTCTCGACCTTGGGCATCCAGCTGGCCCCATACATCTTTGATCTGGCTCCGCAGCTTAGCATTTTCTTTCATGGCCCGAAGAAAACCCTAGTGCTGCAGAACAACAGACTGCAAAGAAGAAAGGAAGAATGTCAAGTCAAACACAGGTTATAAGATATAATAAAAAAAGGCCCATTCAGGAATGTTAAACATACCCGGTTGGCAGTGTATGCTCTTGTTCAAGAGGCATTGCCACGAGACACTATTCATTATTTCTCGGTCCTCATCGAACACAAGAGGCCAGAGATAACTGGCCACTCCGATGGGGCGAGACATGAAGTGCGTGTCCACCGAGATGGTGACAACAATGGACTTCATTTCATTCGGGTCGTTGCTCGGGGCTGGGAAAGTGTCCACCAGGTTAGCTCGAGAGCCCGACCCAGTAGCCCTCAAGGGCTTTCTGCACCTTTGAGGTATGGGGAGATTAAACCCCGTAGGGTCCACTATGGCAGTAGAAGTAGGGGCAACCACTTCAAACACTTTCAAGATCCTCCTACTTGAAGGGAGGGGAGGAAGTAGTTCCAGCCACCTCGGTCGCATGACCCTCACCTGAGGATAGATTGTCTTCCACCAAAATAAGGGCTGCAGTTCCTAATGAGCCAAAATTTGTCAACGACTGCAGATCGGAGAACTGCACGTCTTCGCTCAAGCCCTCGGCAGTCAGGCCGGCCATTTTGTCCATATTTCCCTCCGTCACATTGGCCGGAGTAGCGCCTGTTTCGACACCAGTGGTGGCAGTCGTATTGGCATGGACAGACACCGCAACAAATCTTCCTCGGGAATATCTTTTAACATCCGAGTCTGGATAGAACCACCGACAGCTTTGGTGGTTCTCCTTCTTTTTTGACCCATCGAGGTCGAGGTTTTGGAGAGTCTACTCCGTTTATTGCTCTTTGAAACCTCGGCATTGACTTCCTTCGTACTTGCCAAGTCGAACATCTCATCCAGCATCGGGGTAGCAACCGAGGGCTCGGGCCTCAAATTGGCCTCGCCCCTCTTCGGGCATGTGTAACACATTACTATTCATCAGCAAAGATTTCGAGGTAAAACAAGAAGGTACAAAACCAAATAAGCAGGAGGCTTACTGTGGTTCTTCGGTACCCAATTGCTCGCAGAGAGATCTTTCCAAGTGCTGAGTTCGCGGGGGCACTGGGCCATTATGGCATCCACCCATTTCTCAAAATTGGATATAGTACCCGGTAACCACACTTTGGCTGGAATAACAAAAGGGTCAAGGGGAAAAGGTTAGACTAATAGAAGCTTACAAAAATGGGAAAATCAAGAGGCACCAAAGGCACTTACGATTATTATTCCACTACTCGAAACAGGAAGATATCCTCGAGGATTGATCTCCTCGGTCTTGACTCAAACAAAACGTTCTTTCCAACCTCCATCCTTGTTTTTGTCTACGCTGAAAAGGATCGGGTACTTGCCACGCTTTGTGAGTTTCATCCCACCACGAAAGATTCAGGGAGAATAAAGCCGGGTTAGATGGTGCAGCGTGAATGGGGCCTTGAAGTTTTTTTGCCAAGAAACGGATGCCTGTGACGATCTGCCAGATATTTGACCCAATTTGCGCAAGACACAATTTGTATGTCTTACACATATCCAGGATCACCTCATCAATTGAGGGTTCTAAGTTGAAAATAAAGGGGTAAGTGTAAACACTCGATAACCCCTCCACGTATATAGTGATGTCATTGTCAGGTCCCGAGATTATGATCTCGGAGGGCTGTCCTTCCAACCACAATCTGAACAAACTTTGGGAATGATCGTCCCGTCGATCGCGGAGGGATAGCGCCTTACGTCGTAACCTCGATCGGCTTTACCACCTTTCGGAGGCTTTTGAACCGTGAACTCGGAGTCAAAGTGGTACGTCGAAGGGATGAAATCTTTACCACGAGGCTCATACGGGGTTCTAACCTCGGGCTCAACAGTAGTATCGATTAACTGAGGGGAGCCAACCAGGGAGGCCTCATGAGAAGAGGATCTTGAACTTGAAACCATTTTTTGTTGAAGATTTGAAGAAGGGAGAGAGTGATAGAAAATTTTATGAAGATTTGAAGGTCTGGGAAAAATGCGAAGAACGGGATGAAGATTCTGGCGAAAGGTTTGAAGATTCCGATGAAGGTTTGGGCTTCTCAGATGAAGATGAAAACAAGGATAGAAATCGAGGAGTGACTTTTTTAGGCTATAAATAGTAAAAATGAAGGAAGACGGACTATTTATAGGCAAAGAATCATTATGGCGGAATGCATTGATCAGATAACCGAAAGGACGACCAATCGGAAAGTTACACGTGTACGAAGTCAAGCGCTCTTGACGTGAAAGACGTTTGGGTTTCCCGCCTATTAGGAGAAGGCATTACTAAGACCGACGTTTCACTTCATGATGGGAATTCGGACAAAAAGAAAAGTTCATTCGGTTTGGATGAAAATTAAAGCGGACGAAAGCATTCGTAATTTGAAAAAGGGTCCCATTCAATTCAAGTAAAATTTCTATACATTGACAGATACACGGTTATCTCGGTTATACTAACAGCATCAAACATATGGTCCTAAACTAAAAACAAAGAGAAAAGGAAAGAAGCCGGTCCGGTGACCCAAAGGTTGAGAACTTTGATTCATGTCCTCGGATGCTCTGGCAGATTCATACTTCGGCTAAGTGGCTTCAGGGTCATACTTTGGCACGATCGAGCTACCACCGGGACTGTTCTGCATGGCAATGTGGACCTCGACTGGGGACTCATCTTCATCAAGAATGACCACCGGGGCTGGTCCCCCACGAGGAGTCTCCTTCCGAGCGTTGAAATTCGGCACGACCTAAGCCGAGAGCCTATTCTCGAAGAGGTAGCTGAAATGCTAGGAGCGGCTCTCTATCTCATGGACTTAACTAGAGCAGTAGTGACCTCAATATCTTCTTCTTCAGCAGTAACCCCGGTATCCACTTCTTCAGTGCTTTTTCCCTTTGAAGAAGTCCTCTTAGTAGGGAGTCCTGAAAACCAAGAGTTTGGGCTTAGATTACACAGCTAAAAAAGAATAAGAAATTTCATGACCAATTCAAAACTTACCATGGTTTTTTCCTCTCCATCCTTTGGGTGCAATGACCCTCCAGGAGCAGCCTAGGCCACGAGAAGAACCTAACAACACAACCACCCATTCAAAAATAGTAACTATAAGTTTAAGTGCAATCGGAGTCGAAGCGGGGTTCCACACTTTGAGGAAAGGTGCGGACAGGGGACGGTGAAGTTAATCTGTGCGAATCATAACGAACCGATGAAACCATCCCCTGTCGAAATCATCTTCCGGATCAATAAGGCCTTGGGCCCCATGAGGGTACAGATGAACTATGCCACCTCGGATCACTCGGAGAACGTAAATGTGGATCAAGTGATCGCAGTACCTCGGCTATGTTGGCCAAGATATCAATATAGTACACGAGCCTCCAAACTTGTGCGACTAATTGCCCGAGACAAACCCGATACCGGCGGCAGAAGTCCTCTATCACTTGAGGAATGGAAAAAGAAAATTCGATAGTATCTGGATAAGTGTAGACTAATGAATAACCTATAACATGATGATTGATCATCTCCCCCTAATTAACAGGGACAACGTCAATGTCCGCGCCCAAACTACAATCGTTTCGAACTGTGGGAACAATGGCGACATCAATGATGGATTCAAAGTTTTCTACAGGCTCAAGATGGTGTGAAACCTTGCAGTCGTTCCCATACTTGAAACCAGCAAGAGGAATATCAGTAGCAAGGAACTTTAGTTCCTCTTCGGGACTGGAAGCTCTAGTCGCAGATAATGGCGGAGAGCATGGCGATGACGAAGAATGGAATGGAAGTCATTATTGGAGAAGGTTTTTTGGAGACAAGTTGTTACTAAGAAAAATCCTTAAAGTTTAGGATTTAGGGTTTTAGAGTGCATGGCAAAATATGATAACTATGTGGGCCTTATATAATGGAAAAAGTGGGAAGTTAAAAGGTTAAAGTTCTGACAAGAGGCGGTTTTCCAAGACTGATTAGGCGGCGTGGTAATAATGAGGCATCAGTATCAGGTAGAGTGCAGAATTGATAGAATGTCTTTTCAAAGGCGGCGGGGTGTGCATTGCTCGATGTTGGTCTCGGCCTCGTTCAGATCCATTTCTCGGAGTCAATACTTTCCTCTGGAAAATGGAGGGACTGTCTGTATACGGTGAAAACCGGGGTCTAAATTCTCGACTCGACTGCCTAAGGTCCGAAACAAGAACGAGGAGCAATAGGTCAGTATGGGCTCGATTGGTCTGATAGAAATATTTTGGACTCAGTCATTCGAACGCAGCAGGATCCAAAGAGTTATGCTTCAAGTTGATAAGAGTCCAAGAAATTCGGTCCGTTGCGGATTTCTCTCCGCGCGTTACGCCACACAGCTGCTGAACCCGAGATTTAGGGAATCATTATCCCCATGATTTATTTAGTTACCATGTATAACACAAACGCTTGTATTATAAATAGAGAGGTAAATCCTCATAAGGGGGGACCTCATCTTTTCTGCATTTGTATATGAAAAACCTTAATTCTTAAGCTCTATAAACATCAAAGGCGATATAATTCTATAAGAAGTTGGTTCGGGTTTGAAATTCTTAAACCCCTATCCGGATCGCCTCGTTGTGTTATCCTTCAAATCGACTAAGGCTATCTCTTTACTATCTTGTTCTTAATTTTTGTTCATTGTTGTTATTCCTTTACGTAATTAACGAATTAAACCGCATATCCTTTAAACCACATACAAATTGAATTGTTACCTTTTAAAGGGGTAAACACATGGTATTTTCCACATTTAGTTCGGAATATTCTTGTCAAGCATACTGATAGGAAGCTAGGCACAGAGACATGTTGAGCCAAGCCACCGTTGTTAGAACTCACTTTTAATGATGACAATAGATCTAGCTCTAAAACTGTGCATTGCAGGTACATAGAAAAGGGAAAAAGCGAAATGGAAAAGTATCATAACACACACACGGAAAATATACTCAGGCCTCATTTGTTTTCATTAAGATTAAGACGTCTGAATCTGAATGCACATCTGAATGTTTAAGATGCTGACTCTAGATCTGAACACTGAATGATTAAGACTGTTTGTTATTTCGAGATCTGAATATGTATAATTTATCTATATTTAAACATAACAATATAAATTTGTAATAAGATACTATTAACTTAATCTTGTACTAACAATAAAAATATTAGAAAAATCTAATTGAAACAAAACAAAAATCTTATTTTGTCCCCAAATTGCTCTGTGGTTTCCATCTTCTTCAAAGTCCCCTCTAGCTTTCAATGTCGCAATTCAAAGAGATTTTCTATTTTATAAATCAGGCCCTTCTCGCCTTAATACAAAGAAAATTATGAATCTTCTCTCTCATAAAAAAGGTATTTTACTATGTAAAAAGCAAGTCGGTCGAACTCGAAACAAAAACCAACAATTTTCTTTATGGAGATTTTACAATCCTTGGTCTTTGGTTATTTTCAATTATAATCAATACATCGACTCCATTCTGCTATTATCCACGTTTGGGTGGTTGTAATTGAACATTAATGGATGGTTCATTCACGGATTCTTCCCTTTTGAGTCTGGAAGGGATGAATGGTTCAAGCTCTTATGAAAAGGATTATTGGGGAGGAATAGAAAATCTGCACTGCTGTTTACATTACAATCAAGAGCAATCAGGAGAAGAGTTGAAGAAAGAGTTTTGAAAGAAACAGAGAGGCGTGGTCTTTTGCAGAAAAGAAAAAAAAAGAACGATTGTGGAAAGAGAAAAAAGTTACCTTGTTTTACGTCTGAATAGTTTTCAGACCCATTCAGATCTATTAAGATGTTTTAAAAGTAAAAAAGACAAATGTACTTAACGGGCTGAAATCTGAATGATTCAGATTCAGACCCCTATTAAGTGCAAACAAATGAGGCCTCAAAGACTGAAGAGTTGAGCGAAAAGGAAAAAGATCAACCAAAGCTTGATCTGCGAAATTAGGGGAACACAAAAAGCAAGCAAGATTCTGCCAAGAAAATCAAGGATTGAACCACACTATATTGACGCTAGAAAAGGAAACAAAATCAACTTTTAAACTTTGCAAATAATGTGAGTACGAGATGAAACCACAAATTAAGAAGAAGCAATCAAGGCGCATTAACAAACTGTAATTCAGGAAAGGCTGCATCTATAGGTGGAAGCTCCAACATTATTGATAGGCATTTAATTTTTTTGGTGTGAATGAGAATGAAAGTTCTATTCCTTGTGCCTTTTCCGGAAATGCAATTATTTTTTGAAAATGGGCATTCTTTTTCAGAAAAGACACACCTATTGTTGGCTATAAGTATCTGGCCATCCCTTCAGATTTTCCTTACAAAAATTTGGTCTGTCTTCTTTTTTCTTTCTGCACTTCGAACAAATTGTGTGTGATTTGTTGCCACCTGTTGCATTTGCCGTTTACCGGAGTTTGAGGTATTGCTATTCTGGTAAAGTTAATTTGTTCTATCATGTGAAGATATATTTCATAACCTCGGGTACATAGAGGGTAATAGTTTCCTTAAGATTGTTATTACTCTATGTTCAAAATCGAAAATCCGGAAAGCAGAAATGTTAGTTTAATCAAAACGTAAACAACCAAAAAATTATTCCGACCCCTTAAGTTTCTTATGTGTCCTTAAGAATTTAATCACCTCACTGTTGTAGCGGGTCGATATTTTTTCCAATTCGTATTTGCACTTGCCTCATTTAAAAAGGAAATTGTCCCGGGGAAGTACGATTATCAATCGTACCGGGAAAAAGGAATAAATATACCTCTACGTGATAGTGCTCTAAATGTACTTTATTTTTTACAGTCGTCACATAATTTTTAGGAAATTAGGAAAAATAAATTCGAAATGGGATCATTTAAGACGGCTAAATTTAAAAAGAAACCTAATCTAACTAAAGTATGGGTAAGGGTTCTAGCGATCCTCCGGGGAAAGTGTTAGGCACTCCGGTATTAAAAATCCATAAAATATGGTTGACCTATGGGTTCGAATAGTATGCCTTGGTAGATATGAATTGTTTGTAGTGAAAAATTATTTTAGCTTATATTCCCGTAACAAAAGAGTTTAGTCATTCATGCAAAATACGTCACATTTCAAGAAACGAAAGTCGTAAAGTTCTGCCAAAAATTAGGCGTTTGGGTGTCGGACTAGAACACTTAGGCTAATACCCGAAGGCTCTTAACCTAGGTAGGACTCTACGTAAGTCCACACAAAATAGTTTTGAAAAAATATTTTTTAGTATAGAAAATAGTTTTTTCAGGAAAATTGTTTTGAGCATACTATTATAGTCCGAATATTAATCGTATTTTATATTATTTAGATTTTTTAGTCTTTTTAGTCCAATATCAGTCCAAGGTCATTTTGAGTCCATTGGTCCAAATTGTCCATAGGTACGGTCCCAATATGTCTCAATGTCCATAAATTGCCAAGTCCTTTCTGTCCAAAATTTATATTTTTTAAGTTTGATAAAATATTCATTTTTTGCCCATGAGTCCGTTTCTATCTCAAAAATCAATTTTTACCCGCTAATTATTATCAAAAATCAGTTTTGTTACTTGGAAATGATTTTGAGCAACTCTAAATCTGTGACAATTAGTAAAGGGTTCCAATAAGCATATAATAACAAACAACAATGTAAAGTAGGGAGTTGGGCCTACCAAGCCCAACAGAAAAATAAAATAATGCAATTGACTTATTCCGCTCCAATATTTTTTGCTGCAATGCTAGGCTTGTCCATGGTAGGGGTAGACTCGATCTAGAATTTTTAGTAGGCCTCGATGGACACACCAACATAGAAGGATAGTCGCAACAAATAGGTGTACACAATATTAGTAAATGGTCGAGGACAATAATTTAGTTTACATAGCCAAAAAATGAATTACAATGCTTTTGGGCCAAGCCCACAATTATTATACTCGAAAACAAAAAATAGCGGACAATTTATGCGAAAGTCCAACAGTGGCCAAGGGTAATAATTATCAGATCACTAACACTAGGTGCCCAGAAACATGGCCCAAACTTATCATCTCCTCAAAATTTTCTAAGTATCAAAATATGAGTATACACGATATACCACTGATATACTTACTAAAATAGAGAGCAAAACCCATGAAGGGCATACCCTATATACACTTCAATATACACTAGTATGCTCAAATGATATCAACTCCAAAATACCATACTTAAATCACACAAAAACCTCAACTTTCTACCAGGTTTTTCCAAGTAAATGCCCTAGACTCTAAGAACTCAGATTACACAGTTCCAATACTCAAGTATTTAGCTACCAATGGAGACTAAACATACAATTAAGGTACTCTACAGTACATAGTTTCATAGCCAGTTATCAACAAATTCAAAACAAGAGTGTCACAAAGTAATCAAGTAAAGCAGGATGGGGAACCAAGTAGTTTCAAGCAAACAAATTGTACATGACCCAAATCCCAAGCCTTTTTAAAGATGTGCTAGTGAGAAAGAGTAGTACAAAGTTAATTTGTCACCTAGGACTATGGCCAACACATTGCATGTTCAATAAACAATGAAACAGTGCTAATTTAGTCTTAAGAAGTTTTTCAGTTCTCAGATTTTCAGATTTTATACTCAACAGGTTTGGAAAACTTATTTGGATAGTTATCTATTCACAAACAAAGTCCCAAATTAAAGGTCCAGGCTTGAATCATTTTCTAGAAACACAGAGTGGTAGACAGGTTAGAAATAATGGGCAAAATGAGTCCCAAGCATGGTCTTCAAACAAGTCAAGGGACATTTCTTCAAGTGACAAATCCTATAGGGTGTTCACAAGAGTTTTGAGTAATGTCTTGACTTTGAACTTATTTTTAAGATTGCCTAATTATGCTAGTGAAGCAAATGATAGTTATACACATAGTCCTAGAAACAAATGTCCAGATAAAAATACTTATACAGATTTCAGACAACTTCAAATATGAATCAAGCATTGGTTTCAAAATGCAAATATTGGTCCTTAGAGACATTAAGTAAATAGGACTATAGCAGCATCAAACTGACAGGGAAGAAGCATAATCAACTCAACATTTCTTCCTCATCTTTTAAACTTCCCTTTACCCCTCAAGTGTTTTAAGTTAAATAGACTTCTCAGTAGGACATTTTAGAAACATTTCTATATATAGAACTCATAATAAGATATTCAATCAGGCAGGAAAAGAGAAAAGTCAAATTGAAAACAAACAAACACAGTTTTAATCTTTTCAAAATGTTGACAATTTTTTTTTTAAAAACTACTGCAACTAACACAACACAGTCTAGAGAGAAGTTTACAATCTTAAACTAACACTTTTCAATCATGTTTTAAAGATGGACAAACTCCAAGTTTCAAATGTCATAAAGACAGTTTTAAAGGGAGGAAAACAAGACAAGCAAACAACCAAACAAACCATTTCATTCTCAAGGTTTTAAGAACCAGTTCTACCTAAGAAAGAGGTATAGAATCTCTTCTTCACCTTTCAAACCAGTTTTGAGCCTCAAAAATCAAGTTATGATACACATTAACAAGCAGGGATGCCTTATGGATTTAAGTCAAAGAATTTCAAGTAAATAAATGGGATAGATCCTTTTCAAAGCTCTATTTTCCAACCCTAGGATTCCCTTACTACTAAAGGTCATGTCCATAGACTAAGTTTTACACTATTAGAAGAATTTGTTCAGGTATAAAGTCAAGACAACCAGCCATTCTAAGGAATCATGGAACACAGTCTATAGATCATAGGTTCACATCTTCCAGTTTTACAACTTTTAGCCCATTGGTTCCACAGAAATTTGTAATTAAATAGTAAGCAGAGATGAGACTCACAAGCTTGAATACAAGTAACTAACACTAGGTTCAGTAGGTACCTCAATCACTTAACAGGAATCACAAGAGCAGTCTTACATAGGAAACAGTTTTACTCAACCCTCTTGATTTTTAAAAGGAATGAACAAAATGCCAACTTAGCACAATTGCATCATGGCTCACTATCTTAAGGCAAAATAGGTTTTCACCTTTTCTTTTCTTTCAAAATCAATCTTAAAGATTCCTATTGCTTAAAAAGTTTTAGTTCCTTCCAAAACAATGAGATTACTCTAAATAATGCATGTTACAAATGCTATCACACAAAGAGGTATTCTAGGCCAGATTAGTCTCAAATAGGTCAAACGGTGTCTAAATAAAGCCAAAATGAGACATAGTCTGGTCTAGGAAAAGTTTCAAATTAAATTTCCCAAATTACAGGGCACACACAACTAAGGCAATCACAAAACAAGAATTTCAACAGCTCAAAAAGAACTAGAAAGAACTCATAGGGGGCATATAGTACCTAAACTAGAATCAACAAGATAGATAGTGGTCAACATAGTCAAAACCACACAGAATAATATAGACAATGCATATTTTTTTAGACTGATTTTTTGAAACAAAAGAGGACAGACTGAACTAGTAAGAGTGTCATATAGTTTTAAGTCATTTTCTACTCAATTCCCAAGCTTTTGACTAGGAAAACAAATTCCTAAGACTAAGTGCTTTAGAATCTATGATTAAGCCAAATTGGTTTTTTAGGACTCAAACCATAAAACAAACAGTTTTGCACAAATTATGACTTACAAAGAAAGGAAGACAACTTCTACAGATTTAGGAACTACACTTAATTTTAAAAGAGGTTTGAACCTCTACACTTATTTCTTGAAAGACACAATTCGCTTTTCCCAGCACCTTATAACATGATTGACTTCAAAGCAGGACAAATATTGAAACAAGGGCATTTCTGGCCTACTTTATTTTAATCCTTCCAAGTTTCCAAATAAGAGCAAGTATGAAGCTACACAGACTCATAAAACTATAGCTTAACAAAGACAGGTTCCAAAACTTTAAGCTTAGCATTATTTAGCTAAGTCTGAAATCCCAACAATTCCATAATCCACATACAAGACTAGACCTACAACCTTTCCTTCCACTTATTTTGACAGAGTTAAGGGCTAGTAAGACATCCAAGTTCCTTTTAAGCTATAATTCACATTTAGACAGTTTTAAACATCAAATCCTTAAACTATATCCCGGGAACAACTCTTACCTCTTTGAAATCATTTTCCTGACCAAAAAAAAAAAAAAAAAAAGCTGATAAGACCACAAATCAAGTTGTAAGACCTTAAATCAAGTTTAGTAGTTTTAAAGTCAAGGATGACTTGCAAATCCTATTTCTCACACTCAAGCTCATACAAGGCATTCAAATTTTCATAAATTGCAAATAGATTTCAAACAAGACTCTAGGATCCATTTTTTTTAACTTACTTTCTTAAACAGCCTTAAAATTCTTAGAGACAGTCACATAGTTCTAAGAAGAATCATCTGTTGAAACAAGTAGCATTCAACCTTGATAATAAAGGAAAGAAGTTTGTTTTTAAGTATTTGAGACTAAACAAGCTCAAAAGAGACATTTTTTGGACTTGAAAGTGTTTTCACTTAATCATATTTTCTTTCCAAAAACCTTCCAAATTGCTTTTCAATCTAACTCATAATTTCAAACCATCAAACAAAGTTTAAGAAGATACAAAATCACAAACTAGGATAGATTTTCAATCAACCAGTGTTATCTAACAAGAACTAACAAAAGCAGTTATTTTAGATCAAAAATGTCAACTCTACTTAACTTAGTATCAAGAATCCTAACCCAAATTGTCTTTTCTTCATTTTTATTAACTTAAGCAACTCAAAACTACATAACCTTGTCTAACTTTTAAGCTTCCTAACTCATTTTTTATTTATTTCAAATCACAACAAAGGACGCAGAATGCTCATTCAAACATTTAAACAGAAAACAAGCCAGTGTAATCATTTTTTCTAACTAGCAAACATCACAAACAATAGCTAATCATAACTTGAAAATAAGAATAAGGATTGAAATGAGAGTTCACCTTTTATTGGGCAGCCAAAAGATCAAATGGAAGGAATTGGATCAACACTTCAACACCAACACTTAAATCTTTGGAAATCAACCCCTTCCTTTGAATTTTGTATAATATAAGTATATCTAGAATAGTGTAAATAGAGTATGTATTTGTAATATTCTTGTATAGTCTAGTGGTGATATAGTAGTAGGATTTTATATCATATAGGTGGTACCTCTAGTAGTATACAAGTAATGAGAGATATAATTCTTAAACACTTAGGATTTTTTTTTTTTGCCTAGCCAAAAAAGAAAGAAAAGAGGATCCCTCTTCGAATGACCATTCTCTTTTATTTCTAGGAGTAGAAAATAGGTTTTAGGAAAAACAATGAAAAAACCCCATCCACAACAGATTTTCCCACTCATTTGAAACCTAATTCGAAAAAATTCAAATTTCCAATAACAACTCAGCAAATTCTTCAACAAATTTGTACTAATTGTACTACTACCAATCAGAAAATAGCACATATCACACAATATAACAAATTTATATCCTAAAATCCAAATAAAAATCAAACGAATCAGCAAAATACAAGGATAGTACACTTAGCATCAATAGGAAAAAAACCAGTACATCCCTGTATATTGTACAAATAGGATAGAAATCCCAAAATAGTACTCGAATTGTACAAGGTTTTTTGGGAAATTACCCTAGGTCCCCTGTTTCTAGTACGTGGTGCACAAGTTGGCTTGTAACTCTTGGTTCCGCCTATGGCAACCACGTACTCAGAGAATTTGAGCAATATCCCAATTTTAACGACTAAATTCGAACCCAAATAACGTGAAATCACAAAATTAAACCTTGGAATGATGAGAAAACAAGACAAAGGGTAAAAGCCCTCAAAAATCCAGCGAGAATCAGCCCAGAATTGCCATGGATTAGCCGCAAACAAAGGCAATCCTAAATCGCCTTCAAGTCGCTTGAGAAAGAAAGGGTGGTCGGGCAAGGCAAGGAAAAATGAAAGATTGGGGGGGGGGGGCGTGGAATGTTTATTTTAATAAACTTCCACCCCTTTATTTTTTATAACCCCCCCCCCCCCCACCCTTTAGTTTTAAAAGCATTTAAATTAACCCCTCCTTCCCCCAATTTAAATTAAATAAAGGCTAGGTATTATAAATACACATATAGCTAAATAAAATAGTTATTTAGGCTAATTAAAATTTAAAACTCATAAATTTAAAATATTAGCTTTAAAACAAGCCTAATATTGATATGGTTCTGGAGAATGTTTAAAAATGTGAAAATGCGGTCAATATAAGCCGTAGTTCGTACGTCATCTTAATTAACAATTTTCTCGAGTTAGACGGAGTGGGATACATATCTTCTCTTCAGATCATATTTGTGAAAGTAAATAACTCGTAATTTTCTTGTGATTTTCAATCAATTTTTTTTTATAGAAAAATAATTAAATGTCAATTTTTGCAATTTTCTCGGAATTTTGAATTTTTTTTTTTTTGAGGGTGCATCCTTGCTCCGTCTTTGACTCAGGATTTTTAAAAATTAAAATACACGTCTTATGAAGTAAAAATTAGGTGTCAACAATTGTTGCCCAAGGTATATGGATTAATTCCTCCCAAGATAGAATGGAAAAAACTATTCTGTAAAAGTGGCACTTCAATTTACAGAACTTTGGTGAAATCAACAAACGAAACGAATAACACTCTTCTATGTTTTGTTTTGAAAACAAATGCAGAAAGAGGGGAGAATGTTTTCAAATTTTTGTGTATGTCAGTCTGAGGTAAGGCCTCTGAATTTATAAGCAGTGAAAAGATGAGATGAAGAGGTGCAATCCAAAAGGTGCCTTTTCAAATTCTAAGTCACACCTTTTAAAAATCCCAACAATTATTCTAGCTGTATCAAATAATGTCCTTACAAGGATCAAATCCTTTGGGTTGCCATCTTTGTCCAAATCATATCAATCACGAAGTTCTACAATGGCTAGCTCACGAGTACTAATACACGACAAGATCGGGAAGAGAATATACAAACGTCTGCCGTAAAATCAAATTCTCTGTTTAATGTTCACAGAGCATTGTAATTCACTTCCGTAGATTTACTTTGTGAAGAGAGATATTGAAGCAGTTTCGATAGACTTTCTATCAACAAACAGATTGGAGAAAAAAGAGATACGAAATAGTCCGAACAAGGTACACATAAAAACAACAAAGAAACTTGTACTCAAGATTCTTCACGGAGCTTACATATATAACCCTCCTGTTACCCAAGGATAGTGGACTAGGATTCACATTAAATTCAAACCAATATAAGAACACCACGTGTCATATTTAATTCTTGGAACCTACTTTCTATTTTTTCACTTAGTTTTAATTATTGCCTAACATAAGTCGACTATCAACGGATAATATTTGTTTTCCTTTAGTTTAGGAGTTTGTTATTAGTTCCTGTTTTTTAGCTATCTAAGTGCTTTAATATGGGTTGGATATCGTACAGAAGTGCGATTCAATATTGTCACGACCCAACTCCGTAGGCCGCGACTAGTACCCTAGTTGGGCACTCATACGTAGCTTATCCTAAACTAGCAAACTAATAAAAATGAGCAGAAATAATAATTTGATCAGGTCAAGGTATATAACGCACGAAGGCCGATAAGGCCGTTACGGCATATTGATAAGCTATAATCGTACGCAAAACTCACGAACATATACAGAACCCACACCACGTCTACGGACCTCTACGAACAAAAACATAATCATATGACGGGACGGGGCCCCGTCGTACCCGAAATAAATATGTACATAAACAACGATAGAGTTTATACCAAAATATGGGCTCGGACAAAGGAGCACTTCAACAAATTGAGCAGATAACCTAGGCGGCGAATCGGCAAATCGGACGTCGTACTGCGTGGCACGAAACGCGGCCCCCGAAGAAAGGGGTCGTACGGAAAATGTCGAATATGTAAAAGATCGTACTAAATAAAGTTAAAAACCAGAACAGAATGAGCGGAGAATGAACAAGATACGTAGGAAATCAAAAATGCATATCAAAAATCATAAATAATGCATGCAGAAGACATATGCCAAAACCGGCCCCGCTATGGGACTCGGTGAACAGAGCATGGGCGCCCCCGTCTCCGGCGCCATACCACATCATACTTCAGAGTAGGGAATATCTCCGAACACATCATAACGTACCCAGTGGCCACATCACATCACACCATCAGATATCAGAATATATGTACATGGCATATCATACTTCGGACCCATGTACATGTCATACCTGCCCCCTCACACCGAGGCACGGCGAACAATGCAGAGGAAAGCGCTTGATAACAAATCCTGGCCCGGGCTCAGTGAAGGAAGCATTGAGGCATCCACGAGTGGAGTAGTGAGAAACTAATGCAATAAAAATACATATATATATCCAGAGACTCAATGAGGCATGTCGAGTGACAAATCAAATCAATGAAACCGGACGGAGTCATAATAAGTGAATTCCGGATGTCATAACAAATTACAAAGGCATAAATCCCTTTAAGATCATTTCCAAGATCCAAAACAATTTATAAGACTTAACGGAATATTCAAAACAATTTTTAACCAATAGATAGCGGAGTGGTTAAAACGTTTCTTTTAAAGCCGTTCGAAGACAAGTCATAGGCACAGAAGGGTAAAATCGGAAATAGTGGGCCCACCTCGGGCGATTGAGGTGGCGGACGTAAATCACGTATGTTAAACTTCATCACGTCATTAGTAAGGGTTTTAGGGTAATCGGATTCCATTTGTACGAGTTCTAGGGATTTTAACAACATTCCTAACCGTTTACAACCTTATAGGTTCAATTCTACTGAAGGAAAAAGGGTTAAATTCGGACGTAGATTCCGAGGAGTAGGATTATCCCCGAGGTCCAAAGTCAAGCCTAATGCACCTAAGACGTGCCAAGAGAGAAAAATGGGCGAGCTTTACATACCTTTTATGCTCCTTACGCCTTTCCAAATTCACTTCTTGTTTCGCAAAAATACGCAATTGGTCACATTGACCAGTTACTATTCATGAGACTTACAATTTCCAAGCTTAACTAATATTGTTCTATGAAAAATTGGGCAGCATCTCCCCTATACATATAGCATCCCCGAGATTCAACTCGGCTCAAAATGATCAACAACAACCATACCAACAACATCAATCGTCAACTAGAATCGCTTATAAACACAAAGAGTCTTCTTTCCACATAACGCGACAACTTCCAAACTAATTTCACATTTCCAAACCAATATCAATATTTTCATACTCATTAATCATCAAGATCATTTCAACATCATTTGGAGGCATTACACATAGCTTTTCATATTATTCGCAAAATATACAAACTTTCCACCGAAACCATAACTCATCCGAAACTTCCATTCTTCGACGAACATATTCATGACACAAGATCATCTTTCAAATTCATTAACAATAATCACAACTAGCATTTAAACAATACATTCCCATAATTACATAACAACTATGTTACCACACATACCTTGCCATACTAGGGTATATACAATTCTAATGCCAAACTTAAATCGTTAAACCTTCATTTATGCTATAACGATCACAACGACGCAACTAACATATTAAACAAAATAAACTCAACATGTTCCTTCTACCAAACACCACACGGCCATAGGCCAATCTTCAACTTCGCCACATTTTAATCCACCTTTCACTTCCAATACAAATTCTACAATGTCTACAATCATAATACAACATAAAATTCAACATATCCACACTACACATTAAGACACACACACGGCCACATGCACTCTTGCACTACCACCATGCCAACTTCCATATTACCATATATTCTACTCATTTACATACACTAAAACACAAACAAACCTTCATAACATAATTAGAAGAAATGAATTCTCACCTTTTCCTTCCAATTTCTTCACTTGTCTCAAGTGTTGAATTGAAGAAACCAATGCTTATTCTTTCAAACCAATTGTACTAAGTTGTAAAGGGACCTTGAATTGGTATGAAAACCACAAGGAAATAATTTTGGAAGCAAGATTTGGAGGGGTGGAACTCCCCTAGGTTCGGTAGGAATACTCTCTCTTTCTTTGTTCTTGTTGCTCTTGTTTTTTTCTTCTTTTGCTTTCTTGATTATTCTTGAAAATTCTATAGAACATGGCAATTATAAGCTTAATTTGGCACATGGAAAATTACTTAATTCCATGGGCTTGGGCCACTATGTGGCCGGCCACCCTTGGCCTTGGGCCAAGTTTGCTTCTTTTTTTTTTTGCAAGCCCAATTTCCTTAGCCCATACTTTGGTAATTCATGAAACCTTCTTCCAAAATTCCAATTTTGCCCTTAGACTTTTCCAATATTTCCACGTCTAAATTTTCCATAACCAACTTATGAACCAAACAAGATCAATACATTACATTGTCCTTAACTTGTCTCGAAAATCTCGAGATTCCCAAAGGTGGAAAATACGGGTTATAACAAATATTACCTAGATAGTTTCTTGTATTCTAGTACTTATTTGATTCATTTGGGACTTATAATATGTCACACCCCAACTTTTGATAGGGCATGATGGGCACCCGACCCTTACTTAGGGCTGAGCGAACCCGCTGGTTCTCGTTATACTCATGATCTTACTGGACTCTTAAATCATGAAATGAGTGCATAATGAAAGCTTTTCAAAAAAAAAACATGCTTTTCGACTTTCTCAAATCAAGTAAAATCTGTAAACATATGAAATTTGTAACATAATGCATAATGATACATCGGCTTACAGAGCCGCTTACAAGACTGACATGTTATATACGTAACTGTCCGCAAAGTCTCTAACATAAATCAAGATACCATAACATAGATACTCGACTCGGCAACACTCGGAAGGAAATGGAGCTCGCCCATCCACCGGAACATCTTCCACTAATATCCTCTACTCATCCGTATACACCGCGTGGCATGAAACGCAGCGTCCACAAGAAGGGACGTCGCACGAATAATGTACCGAGTATGTAAGGCATGAATAACAACATAATATAGATACGGAAGGTAACATGGAATAAGAGAGATAACCTGTACATCTGGATGCCTCATAAGGCGGATGTCATGCATGCTCAGCTTTTAAAAAAAATATTTCTATACATATACATAGTACCATGCCAGGCCATTAAGGCTCGGTGTCATATATATAGTATCATGCCCGGCCATTAAGGCTCGATGTTATCATCATTAGCCCGCGTTCGGGCCTCCCGCGTCCGGGGCAATATCATAACATGCCCACTGCAGTGGTGTGCACATCTACGTGCCATGCCCGGCCGACTATAGCGCGGCGCGGTGTGAGAAAATACATACATATATATAAAGCATGCATGAGAGCCAAATAAAAGCTACGACTCTATCGGAGTGACGTAAGGTCGGTAACCTCCGATTTATATTATGGAATAATCATGGTCGCTTTGTCTCACCTTGAAGGAACAATTATTATAAGGTGAGACTATCAATGAAGAATAGCGTTAAGAGAACACAGAATAAGATCATAAATCTCATAAGGCGTCAATTCATATACTTTGGAATCTTTAAAAATAGTCATCATCCATGAATAAAATTGAGAAATTAAGAAATAGCTCAACATTCTCATATCGTCATTGAAATCGTAAACTTGAAACCTTTAAACACGGAATCATCATCATCATAATCATTGTAGGAAAATATTCCCATCTTTGACGTCATCATTATGATTATGAAAACAGGTTCATCGTTGTTATCATAAGAGCTCACGGAGCCATAAATCTCTGATTTAGAAAATACGAACATTTTGGAATACATTTATGAATCATGCTTTGGAGTCATAAACATCTAACTTTTGGAAACAAAGAAGTTATGAAATCGTACCATAGGAATCGTGCCTTTGAAAGAAAGGGACGAGCCTTAACATACCTTTGGAGCTTATTCTCCGACTTTCCAACTTGCTTCCTGTCGTGCGATTTATTTAGGATCGTTCGTCATTTCATAATCTACATAGGCAACCATTCGTATTATCATTAGGCTCATTGTCACCCTCTTATCTTAAGTCTCTAAATAAATTCCTTTTAAGGTCTGCCGAAATTCGGACAGCATCTCCCCTATTTATATGCCTAGCCCGAATTCTCATTACCAACAATCAACAACCAATAACAACAACAGAAACAACAACAACCTCATTACTACCAAAATATTTCATCAAATACTCCACATGATATTTTCTCCAACTCCTCCACAAACGAATTCGCTACATAATTATTCCATAAATTTATCTCCGTAAATAAGCCTTAAATGATACCAAAAGAGAAAGATTCATACCTTACTTCCGCTAATACCGCGATATCTCCAATACTTGCCTTACTCCCAAGCCACAAATTCATCGCAACACAATATTATAAGCGTAACTATACGCCGGTGGAACCCGAATCCGGAGACTTTTACTTAACTCGCGTTGAAATTTAATGGAGGGAAGGTTGGAGAATTCTCTAGAATTTTTGGGAAATATTTTTGGGCTGATTTCTTGGCTGAAAATGAGGGGTTAAACCCCTTTATATAGTTGCTCCGAAGTCACTGTAGAACGCTTGTAGCGTATTGTTCACCGACTATCGTAGCGATTCGTTCATCCGCGGAAATTATTTCGACACCTAAAACTTTTATACACCGATCTCTTTATTTGCGTACTTGGATATGTCCAAAACTCCATACAGTCTGTATAACTTATTCAACATCCCAAACTTAGCAAAACTTTTTTTTTTTTTCCGATTCAATTAACCTCCAACCTTCGCGGCACTTACTTATCACTTGTTGAACATAACACAAACACTTATAACTTCAAACATAATCCTGTCCTTTGAGCTTATGTGACTAACCTATGATGCAACTTAACGCACGAAAATACGGGATGTAACATAATAGTTTCCTGTACTTTAGTATTTCAAATCGTAACTTATTAGATTACTATGTATCTTAGGATTTGGATCTTTCAGTTCTGTATCGGCTCTATATAAAGAGCATATTGTTCGTGAAAAAAATGATCTTTCTTATACATCTCAAACCTTTATATGGTATCAAAAGATTTTTTCTCCTCATAGGGTTCTAAATTCTTATTAGCCACCCACCAAAAATGGCACCCTCAGTTACCAATTCAGATGCAACAAACACCACCAATTCAATTCGGTTACTCAGCTTTCGATTAAACTTGCTGGCAGCCATAACTTTTCTCTCCGGAAGGAACAAGTGTCCATGCTCATGAGAGGACACAATCTCAGTGGACATCTAGATGGGACTATCCCTGCTCCTGTCG
This sequence comes from Lycium ferocissimum, assembly GCF_029784015.1. NCBI lineage: Eukaryota > Viridiplantae > Streptophyta > Magnoliopsida > Solanales > Solanaceae > Lycium > Lycium ferocissimum. The sequence continues at coordinate 31,769,197 of NC_081343.1, read as the reverse complement.
AGACCACCACCACAAACAACCAGACAATTGCCAACCCCACTTATGTTAATTGGTTTCGTCAAAAGACCAATTAATCTAGAATGCCATTTAGCATCTGTTGGGATTGAAATAATCAGGGTGTCATGCGGAAGCTTGCAATTGCAAATCTTGAATGATAAATCATAAATAAAAGAGGTTATACTTAAATATGCATAATAAATTTAATATGGTTCGGCCAATTGGCCTACATATGAAAAACCAACTAAAAGCATAAAATTTATTGAGAGAAAATCTCCCCCTAAATAAGACTCTTTAATGATTACATTGTAGATGCTACTGTGTTTTTTTGTATGAGAGGGATTCTTCAATTTATAAAGGTCTAAAACTTTTTCCTCCAAGAAAGAGATATCGAATATTAAAATTTTCCTTTTGAAAAAAGTAAAACCAAATATGATAAACTCTTTGCCTTTCCTTTAAGAAAAGGTAAAATCCAAATATGTTCAGAAAATTAGGGCAAAACCCTAACAAATCTCCCCTTTTGGCCTGAATTTTCTTGACAAAACTTGATTCGTCTTCTTCACATAATCTTCATCACTATTGCTTGTCATGATTAAGAATATGCTAAAAATATTACAGTTTAAAAATGGTTTAAAAAATATTTTATTTTTATTTTTAAAGATGCGGTAGCAGGAACGTTGACAAAATGGTTGAAACTCATCTCCACATGTAGCACTTCAAACTCTTTTTTTTTTCTTTTTCACAAAACTCTTCATTATCGCCAAATTGGTTGCTCTTGATTTGAACCGGCCACCTTGAATCTGTCTTCGATCCGTTGAACCACTGGATATGATGCCACTTGTTGGATCAAAATAATCAGGGCGTCATGCGCAAGCTTACAATTGCAAACCTTCAACGATAAATCAGAAATAAAAGAGACTATACTAAAATATGCATAATAAATTTAATATGGTTCGGCCAATTGGCCTAGATATGAAAAAACTACTAAAAAGCATAAAATTTATTAAGAGAAAATCTCTCCCTAAGCAAGACGCTTTAATGACTATATTGTAGATGCTACTATGTTTTTTTGCATGAGAAGGATTCTTCAATTTATAGAGGTCTAAAAAAATTTCCTCAAAGAAAAAGATATGAATATTAAAATTTTCCTTTTGGAAAAAGTAAAACCAAATATGATAAACTCTTTGCCCTTACTTCAAGAAAAGGAAAAATCCAAATATGTTAAGAAAATTAGGGCAAAACCCTAACAAATCTCCCCTTTGGCCTGGATTTTCTTGACAAAACTTGATTCGTCTTCTTCACATAATCTTCATCACTGTTGCTTGCCATGATTAAATATATGTTAAAAATATTATGGGTTAAAAATGGTTTAAAAAATATTTGATTTTTATTTTTAAAGATGCGGCAGCAGGAATGTTGAAAATATGGTTGAAACTCATCTCCACATGTAGCACTTCAAACTCCTTTTTTTTTTCTTTCACAAACTTTTCATTATCACCAAATTGGTTGCTCTTGATTTGAACCAGTCACCTTGAATCTGTCTTCAACCCGTTGAACCATTGGCTCTGCTATCACTTATTGGGGTCGAAATAATCAGGACGTCATGCGGAATCTACAATTGCAAACCTTAAATGATAAATCAGAAATAAAAGAGACTATACTAAAATATGCATAATTAAATAAAACAAGGTTTGGCCAATTGGCCTACATATGAAAAAACTACTTAAAAGCATAAAATTTATTGATAAAAAATCTCCCCCCTATACAAGACTCTTTAATGACAAGATTCTTTAATGACTACATTGTAGATCTTTGCAGTGTTTTTTGTATGAGAGGGATTTTTCAATTTATAGAGGTCTAAAACTTTTTTCTGCAAGAAAGAGATATGGAATATTAAAATTTTCCTTTTTGAAAAAGTAAACCAAATATAGTAAACTCTTTGCCCTTCCTTCAAGAATAGGCAAAATCCAAATATGTTAAGAAAATTAATAAAACCCTAACAACATCTGTAGATCCAACCATTGCAGCCACCGTAGCCGCTGCAGCTATTGCCAAAGGAGTCTGGGATTCCCTTCATACTGCTTATGCCAATAAGTTGTAGACTCGTATACTCAATTTGAGAGGTGGCCTTGCTCGTCTCACCAAAGAGAGCCTTGTCGGCGATGAGCTTGCAACTGCAGAAGATCCTCTCACCAACACCAAACTCATTGTCAAGATTCGCACTGGTCTTGGGCTAGAATATTGAGAACTCTCATCAGCAATTCGAGAACATGACACCCCAATTTCGAATGCCGAACTGTTTAAAAAGGTTCTGGATCATGAGCTTTTCCTCAAACACAATGGTCCACCTCACTCCTCCACCATAACTACTGTTGTTGTTGCTCAAAAGACCAACACCCAAATAAGGACTAGCGCCACCAACAACAATACGTTAAAAAAAAAAAAAAAAAAAAAAAAAAACAACAACAACAACCAGCAACACCGTTATCAGGCAGGGCGCATTCCTCGCACCAATTCGCAAGAAGTCAACTTAGTGTGTCAGTTATCTAACCAATTTGGACACTCTGCTCGCGTTTGTCACTCTTAGTCTCTTAATCATTTTCAGGCACGAGCTGATTGTGCTGGAAAATGAATGCTGTAATCTTCCACATGGATAGTTTATTTAGGGGCTACACACCATTATGCATCGGATGCCCATAAGTCTCACAACCATTAATGACTACAATGGTCCTGAAGAAATTGATAAGGAAATGGTGACACTGTACCAATTCCTCACACTGGTAACACTGATTTATGCATCTAATTATAGCTTCAATTATCCTATAGATTTTGCTCCCCTTCTATTGCCAATAACTTAATTTCAGTTTCTCAATTTTGCCGTGACAATAGAACATCCATTGAATTCTTTCCATTCTCTTATCTTGTGAGGGATTTGATTTAGGGGGCGCCGTTAATTCAATGGCTGAGTAGAGTGCCTTTATGAGTGACTAACATACAACCCTTCTTCTCAACTGCTATGCAATATTGCCGTGTCTTTAGATTTGTGGCATCGGCGTTTAGGGCATCCAACACGTCGTACTTTAGATTTACTTTTAAATAAATTTTACATTCCAGTTGAGAAAGACTCTATTTTGATTCATAATTCATGTCAATCAAATAAAACCCATAGACACCTTTTTCTACAAATTCTCCGTAGAGTCAAAGGCCTCTACAAATTATTTACAGTGATTTGTGGGGCCCATCACCAATCCTGTCCATAGATAGAAAAAGATATTATGTTTTGTTTGTCAATCAATTTTCAAAATACATGTGGCTTCACATGATTCAATCGAACACAAAGTTTTAGATGTTTTCAAAACATCAAATCCTTTACTCGAACATTGGTTTCGAACAAAAGTATTATCTTTTTATACCGACGGAGGAGGTGAATTTCAAAGTTTGACTTATACTTAAAATTACAGAGCATTGATCACTTAATTTCCCCACCTTATACTCCACAAAGAATTGATGTAGTAGAACGACGGCATCTCCATGTTGTCGAGACTGCAAAAACTCTAATGCACCAAGCTTCTTTACCAGCCAAATTTTGGAGTTTTGCATGTCATCATGTTGTTTTTCTCATAAACAGAATGAGAACTCCAAACTTAAAAGCTAAGTGTCCTTACGAGCTTTTATTCGAAGAACCACAAAAGTATGACAACATCAAGACTTTTGGTTGTTTATGTTATCCGTGGCTAAAATCGTATTAAAAAAATAAGCTTGATTCAAAATCAAAGCCCTGTGTCTGTTTGGGATTTTCAAATAAATATTATTGCTTTCAATGCTTTGACACGACCACCTCCAAAGTTTATCTTTCGAGAGATGTAGTATTTTCTGAAACTAATTATTCTTTTACCAATATTTTTTCTAATCATAAAAATCAGATACGCACACTGATATCCCAATAAAGCCACATTGTTTTAAACTACCGCAGTTGTAGTCTATGGTGCACAAAGGTCTCTCTTCGTTCCTTCCGCAGCGGCGTCGTCGAGTTCAAGTATATCTCTACCTTATCCCAACAACCCAGCAAGCACCTTTGCTTCTCCCTGCCCCACCCAATCAACTCCTATTCTCCTTCCTCCGGCAATAACAAGTAAACCACCCATCACCCATACCTATTTTCGTCGGACCATTAAGGTTACCACATCTACCCAAGCCCCTCGGCTACCGCCAAGCATTGAATCGCTGCTTGCACACCTTAATGCTCATCCACCACAACAAAACCAGCCACTCTTTCTTAGCCAATGGTTACCCAATAAAAATAAATAGCCTGAAACCCAAGAATTTTCTTGCCAAAACCGATCTCGTGCCACCATTTCCCCGCTCCCACCAACAAGCACAATTATACCCCCAATGGTAAGAAGCAATGGAAACAGAATATGATGCTCTAGCAAGAAACCAGACGCGGGATTTGGTCCCTGGTGATCCCTCTTGGAATGTTGTGGACTATAAGTGGTTGTTTAGAATTAAACATAAACCTGATGGAAACATTGACAGGTAGAAGGCTCGCCTAGTCGCCAAAGGATTCACTCAAAGACCCGGGTTAGAATATCATTCCACATTCAGCCCTATTGTCAAGCCTGCAACAGTCCACTTGGTCCTTGCAGTTGTTGCACAACGCTCCTGGCCCATTCACCAGTTTGATGTCAATAATGCCATCTTGCAAGACAGTCTTGAAGCGAAGTGTACATGCGACAACCTCCTGGTTTCGAGTCCCCTCAACATTCAACATATATTTGCAAGCTCAAAAAGGCCATATACGGACTTAGGCAAGCTCCTAGGGTGTGGACACCGAGCTCACCAACTACTTGACAAGTATTGGGTTTGTTAAATCAAAATCAGACTCATCTTTGTTTGTCCTTCATAGTGGTGTTGCGGTCTACATTCTCATATATGTTGATGATATAATTATAACGGGAAGCATTTAGAGAAGCACAAGTCCATAATTGCATTAGTTTCTCAACGATTCTGTCTAAAAGATCTTGGGCTCTTGCATTATCTTTTGGGTGTTGAGATGATATCCACGCCAACTGTCATATATTTGATAGAAAATAGGCATATATACGCAGCGGAAGCAAACAACCAAGATCATATTCTTACATGTAAACTAGAAAAACATAATCAAATACGGGATTATAACACTAACCTTTTGAAGCTGTTGCACAAGTCTTCAATAGTGTCCGTACTCTCTAGGTCTACGATCTTCTACTGTGTATCCTGAACTTCTATGAACGAAATACTTGAGTGGCAAGTATTGCGGCTAAAGAATGAATATCACTTAGGGTTCAATGGCTTTCTTTATATACACACGTTTTTAGGGTAAACTCTAGCAAAAAACGTGTAGCCCTTTCCTTACCCACAAAAGATATTATTTTTCTTTTTATTTTCTTTGTTCTAGAATATTCAGGCATAGCAGGGACCACAGATTTAATAGGTGCTTCCTATTGCAGTATTAATTCGGAATATAAATGAATTAATCCTACCACAATAAATTACAATTTATTTCACTAGAAAACTGTAATTGCACTCCTCTGTTTAATTTCGAAATCATTCATTAAAACTTATTTAACTCCCCATGTTAAGATTACAGATACCAATCAAATAAATTAAATTACTGACAATTTAATTCATCGACTAATTTAATCCTTTATACTTCCGCTTAACTTATTTCATGTGACGGATACAAAAATCCACTGTAGGTTTTCACATGAAAACTTATAAGCATCCATAAAGGGGTATCATCAATCTCAAGGTCGAGACATGGATTCTATCAACTAATTGTTATTTCACAAATGCACTTTGCCATTATCCAATTTACCAGGAATACATTAACTCGCAGTTGAGTCGTACCTTTTAATAAATCAAAATACTGAACGAAGCACATTGATCATAACAATCATATCAAGATTAAGAGTACAAGTACATTTAATGAGCTAGAGAGGTTGTTTTATAGATTCAGTACGAAAACACTTATCTCTACTTGGTCCGTTCAATACATACAAAATGTACTAGCATAAGAAGTTGGAACAAAAACCATTCCCATAATCAAGATAGATTATATTTTAATCCTATGCTACAATCATCAAGATACTTTGTCAGTTTCATCTTTAATTGTGAACATTAAATTTATAACTTATAAGAACCGACAATTTAATCTCTGCGCATGAGCTAAAACTCCATACACCAAATCGTCTACTATATAAGTAAAGGGCACACATATGAAGGAATGATCTATTTAAAATAATACTTTATTGAATTGAATAAATAAATAAACAATTGTTCCAAAAGGAATAAAACATAATACTATAATCAAACCGCATGGTTAATAGTATATCCTAACAATATTTTCCTCGGCATAAATATGTCACGGATCTTCTAGATGAATTGCATATGGCTGATTGCAAAGGTGTTCCAGCACCCAATGACATCAACTTGATCCTTCGCTGATTTAGAAGTAGAAGTTGAGTCTACAGTTGATGTTTCATTTTATAGAAGAATCATCGGTAAGCTTCACTATCTATCCTTTTACTAGGCCTGTCATCAGTTTTGCTGTTAGCAAGTCATCTTAGTTTATGCATAATCCTAAAATGCCTCACTGGATATCCATCAAAGGTTTGTTGTGTTATGTCAAACACACAAGGACAATGGGAGTCTAGCTAAGTCCACAACCAACCAATCGTTTACTTTCTTATCCTGACTACGATTGGGCTGGAACTCCACACGACAGGACATCAACAATAGTTTATGTTGTCTACCTTGGGAACTCACCAATCTCAAGTTTGTCTCACACTCATCCATGGAAGCTGAGTACCGAGTTGTTCCTGCTACTGTTTCTGAAGTCAATTGTTTTACGAATTTGCTCCAAGAGCTTCGCTTTTCACTGTCTGCTCCACCAACAGTCCTTTGTGATAACGTTAGCACCACCTACATTTACGTTAATCCAGTTTTTCATAGTAGGATGAAGCATGTAGCTATTCATTTAAATTTTGTTTGTGAGCAAGTTCAACAAAAAGCACTTGAGGTTCGTCACCTCAACTCTGCTGATCAAGTTGTCGACGTCCTCACCAAGTTGGCACAAACCAAACTCCAACTTGTGGAAAAGGCTAGATAGTTTCCATTTCCACAATAGCTTTTTTGCGCCATTTTCATAAGTTGGGGCTTTTTATTACTTCCTATAGTTTAGCTATCTGCTGCTTCAATATTACCTAGGTAGTTTCCTGTATTCTAATACTCATTTGCTTCATTTAGGACTTCAGATAGTTTCTTGTACTTTAGTGGTTCTATTAACTTGCAACTTATCATATTACTATGTATCTTTTGGATTAGGACTTTTTAGTTCTGTATAGGCTCTATATAAAGAGCATATTGTTGATGAATAAAATTATATTTATCTTCTACATCTCAACCCTTTATGTCACACCCCGATCTTACTAGGGTGTGATGGGCACCCGACCCCATATTCGGAGCCGAGCGAACCCTCTGACTCTTATTGCACATATGAACTACACCGTTTTTTTTTTCAACTAGCATTAACATAAATAGCACAATTATGAACATAGGCTAATAAGCTTTGCGATCATACTATACAGCGACGGGGACACGGGGAGTACAAAAACGACATCGTACATATTTGTCTACGAGCCTCTAAACGTAGTACACAAATACATGGAAGGCGGGAAATCGCCGTGCCCGAATATATACACAAAAGTAGTACCAAGGAACCGGGGCTCCGAAACAACCGGAGCGTCGCAAAGATGTCGCCGAGGAACTCCTAGGAATCGATCCCGGCCGTTCGCCGACTCCGCGCGGCATGAAACGCGGCGCCCATACATGAAGGGCGTCGGTGCACGAATAGTGTACCGAGTATGTAAGACATGGAAAATAACATAAACAAGAGCATAGATTATGAATAATAATATCATGGGGTCATGGATATATATACTGAGACAAGAGAGTAACCTGTGCATAGAAACACCCCTTTCGGCCGGATACCATGCATGCTTGTTTTTCCGTTTTAGAAAAAGAGTATTTCTTTTCATAGACATAGAAAATAGGATTTATGTCATGTCATAGTGTATCATAGTATTATAGCATAGCGTAGTATACCATAGTGTCATAGCATGGCATAGTATGTCATAGTATCATAGCATAGCGTAGTATACCATAGCATAGTAAGTCATAGCATAGCATAGTATATCATAGTATCATAGCTTAGCATAGTATTCGTAGTGTCATAGCACCGAACGGTTTCGCTCGCCCATTACCAAGACCGAATACATCGGCTCGCCCATAAATCCCGCGTCCGGCATCCGCGTCCGGGATGATAAACCAGTCGACCGAGGTGGCAATGAAACATAGTTTCCTTCCCATGCCCAAGTATCCCTACCCCCACCCCCGTATATATACATATATATACATAGACAATATAAGCACGCAGAGAGCTAAGAAAATTATATATTCATCGGAGTGACGTAAGGTCGAGAACCTCCGATCATATTACAGAATAATTATGGGCGCTTGCCTCACCTTGAAGGAATGATTAATATAAGGCGAGACTATTAGTGGGGAGTAATATCATGAGAAAATATAGAACAGGGTCACAGGGCATCGTTTCATATACTTGGAATCTTTAAAGGAAAACATTACTTATGAGTAGAGTCGAGGATTCAAGAAATAGTTTAACGTTCTCATCTAAGACTGGAATCATAGACTTGGAACCTTTAATCGTAGAAGCATCATTTTTCATCATAGAGCCATAGTCGTCGTCTTGGTCATTAAGGCTTGCAATATTGTAAAACTTAGTTTTTGAAGAAAAATGAATATTTTAGAAAACATTTGTAAACTTTTAGGAAGGAAAATCATGTTTTGGAATCGAGGGATTAGTTAAAACAACTATGATTTAGTAGTTAAATAATAACCAAAAACTTTCCTTAACTATAAAATGAAAATAAGTCAAAGGGAACCATAGGAAAGAATTCGGGAATAGTGGGCCCACCTCGAGTCGGCTGAGGTGGCATATCAAATTTACGTATGTTACAATTCATGGCGTCACTTGGGAGGGTCTTAGGGTAATCGAGTCTTATTTGTGTAAGTTACGGATGTCCAAGAAGTTTTTCCAACATTTTATGCAAGTTCTAATTCAATTCTCTTTCGAATGAATAGTAGTTAATTTCAATCTCGGATTTCTAGAGTTAGGAAAGTCCCCGAGGCGCGAAATCAAGCCTACACGTCTAAGACATGCCAAAGAAAGGAAATAAAGTCTTACATACCTCTTTTCGCTCCTTATGCTACTCCAAATTCAAGCTCCACTTCGCCGAGAATCTACAAATTGGTCATGTTTACCAAACATGATTAGTGCCTTTAGAATTGAATTCTTAAAACAACACTTGGCTACCGAAATTTTGAACACTTCCTCCGTAAATACATCATTCCCCAAAATCATCTTAGCCAATTCTCATCAACAACAATCCGGGAATTCAACCCGGCCAAACTATCAATCATAATATCGCAACCATATTAACAATTTCCAATTTCAATCAAGATACATTCTAACAACTTAATCAATATACTACTTCCATCAAGACCTTCCAACTCCAATGAAAACAATAACAAACTAATAATTCATATACCAACAATATCATACAAGTCTCATTATCTTCCATGCATGCAAGAACCATCATATTCCATGTACATAAACTTACACAACAAGTCTCCAATCACCACAACTTCACTAACTCATTAAGCTTCTATTTGGAACATGCAATTCACAACACAACAACCAACATACTAAATAAAACTTACTCACCATTTCTTCATAGTTCAACACATATGCACGGCTATACATACCATATGCACTACACGGCCACAACATATATATATACACAACTACGACCTCTCCTCATTCAATTTCCATTATCCACATAGCATTCACAGTAACAACAACCATATATCGGATAAAATAGTTAAATCATCATTCCTACACATACCTAGGTACACACGGCCACACATGGTTTTTCCCCTTCCATGAATTTCATCCACTTTTACATGCTACACCATGCATAAACATCCATAACACATAAAAGAAAATGAATTCTTACCCTTTCTCTCTTATCTTCCTTCTTGGCTAGAACTTGCACTCACAAAAAATAGGTGGTTTCTTGCTCCAATGACCACTTCACCTTGCTAAGGCCCCTTTAATTGGTAGAAAAGCAATTTTTGAAGAAATTTTTGCCAAGGTTTTGTTGGCTTCTCTCTATGGCCGAATGGTTGGAGGATTTTTTTCTCCCTCTCTTTCTTGTTCTTTTCTTTCTTGAAATTTCTAGAATTATGAAGAAAAATAAGGGGTGATCCTCTATTTAATTCACATGGACTTAATTACTTATGGGCTTGGGCCAAAGAGCCTTGGCCGGCCACCTTGCATCCTTGGGCTTCTTTGTTCTCTTTTTTTTTTTTTAGCCCAATTAGTTATGGGCCACCTTCGGTAATTTCCAAAACTATTTTCCAATTTCCAAATTTACCCTTCATCTCCCTCCATAATTCCACGAGACGTATTGCGAGTTTTCCTTTATGCCCTTGACCTTTCTTAACAATTCCGCTTCTAAATGCTTCCTAAGCCATTCATATGCTTAACAAAATAAAAATAGGACCTTGCTTGTCGTCCTCCCGCAATTGTCTCGAATTATCCGATTGCACAAAAATGCGGGATATAACACTTTATATCGACTAACCCTTGAGTCTGGTCGACTGAAAAAGAAAAGGATACAATTCACCCCACTCTTGTGCTTTCAATTGGTATCAGAGCTTAGTCTCAATTTTTTTTGCTGAACAACTACTGAGAAAGGATCATGTCTAACTAGTTGTTGGAACTTCATTTCAAGAGGGAACATCACAAACAACACCAGCGTATTTCAATGATCAACACTTCTCCCACTTGAAAGTTTGGATGTAAATCTAAGCCAAATCATACGATGTCAAAATCTGGCCTATCATCAAAATGGGAGACTTTGCTCTCTCAAGCTCCAAAATATAGAAATAGATGGAAGGTGTGCTTATTAATTCCCTAGATGTTGATGATTATACAGATGAATAAATGATTGTTGTGAAGATAAATGCAAAAGCAAAAACTCTCATGTACAATGCAATAAGCGGAGAGAAGTATGAAAAAAAATCTCAAGATGCGAGAATACTAAAGAAATGTGACATAAATTGGAAGTCACCACCAAAGGCACTCACAAAGTAAAAGAGACTAGAATCAGCCTACTGTTCTACGACTATGAACTGTTCCAAATGAAGGAAGGAGACGCCATCGAAGAAATGCTTTTGCTCAACTCAGCAAGATTTTCGGAGATAAAAGCGTTCGGAAAATCATATTCAACTGGAGAGTAAGTCAGGAAAATAAAGCGAAGTCTACCCTCCGTATGGGAAAATAAAGTAGTAGCTCTAGAAATACTAGATCTAAACAAAGCTCCATATGATGAACTTCGTGGAGTCTCATTGCTTTTAAGAAATCCATCTGAAAAAACGTGGTCAAGAAGAAAAGAAAAGGAGTGTAGGGGCAATTATTGAATCTGGAGGAAAAGAAGAGCACAAACAAGATATCGCTATGATATCCAGCACCATTTCCAACATGATGAGAAGATCTATAAACAACAAGAAAGGCAGAACCAATTTCAGAATAGGAAAACAATCCAACGAGCAAGAAAAGAATATCAGGAGAGATGTTACGAGTGTTGAAAATATGGCCATACTCGAGAACTTAAAAGAAAACCATCAAGAGGTTATCAAGGGAACAAATCCTTCAGCTATTGGAGTGATGAAGACATGTCAGACAATGAAAATGAAGAAGTTGCAAATATATGTTTCATGGCTCTTACCGAAACAAGTGAGGTAGACCCATGATTGTGAAAATGCAATGAACTTCAAGATGCTCTAGAAGATCTGCAGAGGGTTCTTGATGAACTCAAGAAATAAGACGATAAAACAAAGACCGGAAAATCAAACTCGAAGTATGTGAGATTGAAAGATATTTTCTTCCGGAAGAAATTAAGGAATTGCAACTATAGATAAATGGCTTGTATAAATTCGCCTGTCATGGTTATGTCAGGTCAAACTAGTAGCCTCATCCTTTCAAGTCAACTAAAAATAAAATTTCCAGTGATAAACTTACTCAGAGTAAGTCGACCATGGGTCAGTCACTGATGAAAGATCTTTTCCCTCATGTTAAGTCAGTCGACTCATTCACATCCAAATTATGAATGTTTAGAACCCATATTATGCAAGGAGATATTACTTTTGGTAAATCAAATTGAAAGGTGATATAAAATCGGTCTATTCCAGCATCATATCCATAGTTAGCCCATTCATCCTAGTCAGCAGTTTCAGCTCCGTATCAAAGTCACGATTGATATCATTACTAGAAGCAAGATCGTCACTATCATCACTATCGATCTCATCAAGAAGAAAATCTTTATTCTTGTTATCTAGTAACTTGTTTAGGAATATGTAATAATGAAATATAGGAGTTTATCGCAAGGTATTCGACCAAACATTAATGTTGTAAGCCCATAAGTATTCAAAGTGTATATTTTATTTTGCAGATAATCATGTATGAGTTTAGAGATCCCAAGGTGACACAAGTACTTTCAAATCTAACCAAAATGGACCCAGGGGAGCTTGGGGACCTAAAAGGAAGTAAATAACTATGTTTTGTGGGAACACCGCAAGAAGAACTACAAATGGGAAGTGATGCCTTGATAGTGCATGTTCCAGATACATGACACGAGACAAGAAATTATTCAAATAAATCACAAGAATGGATGGAGAAATTTTCAGATATGGTGATAGATCAAAAGGAAAAGTCATTAGTACAGGAACCACTTCATTCAATGACTCATCTGGTTACATTGAAGTATATCTCGTAGATGGACTTAAGCAGGGGCGGAACCAGAATATTTGATAAGGGGGTTCAAGAAAATTAAAAAATAAACACGCGAAGAAATCAAAACAAACACAATTCTCTATTGAAAGTGCAAGTATATTACTACAACTGTACACGACGAGGTTTCATTCCTTGAAATGTTTTTATAATAACATCATTAGAGATCCTAGTAAACACATCTTTTTCTAGATTAGGTTGATCATGAGAGTCCAAACTTGATTTTGGAACTTTGGTAAAATAATTCTTCACTGACTTTTGAGACTGAATTATAATAAAAAAATTAGTTAGAATTAAAGACACAATGTCAATCTTAAAAGCCAATAAAATAAAGCCTATTTAAGAACATCTAACTGTGAGAATAAAAACTCAATCTTGTATATAGCAATACAACAAAAAACAATTAGTAACCTTAACTCCTTAAGCATATCCCATTTCAAAAAATCTACCAAATGTCTCAATAAGCAAGAAAACAACTTAACCACAATCCAACACACATAAAAGGGAATTGATTACTATTTACTAAATAAAAATCTACACTTTGATTCTTTTATTATCTAAAAATAAATATCTAGAAGACCAATTTTGCAAACAAACAACATTTAAAAATTAAAACAATCAAGGCTTGGGGTTCATGGATGGAAAACGGGTCAGCTACCCATTTCACAAAATGAGTTGATTAACAACTAACAAGAAACAATAATGGATTTATTGTGATTTTGAGTATGGTTAAAAAAAAGGAGGGAAAAAAAAAAGAAATACCTTAGAATTGGAAGCCATGGGCTAAGAAGAAATGACAGAGAGGAGGCGCAGTAGACAGTAGAAGTAGAACAAATGAACAATGTTAACACTTTTGAATTTAGGGATTCTATATCCCAAATGGCCCACGTTTTTTTTAATAATAATAAATAAAGTGACGTCGTTTTTTTTTTTTTTTTAAGGGACTGGATGAAAAAGGTAAAAAAATGTGTCATTGCCGAGAATCGAACCCGCGACTGCGGGCTCATTCACAGGCGCCTTATCCAGTGATCCACAATCTCCATTTGTTAAGGGGATGCAAAAATAATATTTGTACATGAATAAAAAAATTCGCAGTATATATATAGTGCAATTTTCCGACGAAGGGGGTTCGGTTGCCACCCCTCGCACCCCTGTAGCTCCGCCCCTGGACTTAAGTAAAACTTGCTAAGCATCAACCTACTATGTGACTCCAGATACGAAGTAAATTTTAAGGAAAGTTTTTGTATGATTGAAGACAAAGCAGATAAAGCCATACCACCAGGAAGTAGAGACTGAAATATTTATATACTTGATTTGTTGAAAATCTAGATAAACATATTTGTCTAGCATCCATTTCGACGGCTAACTTGACATAAGAAACTCGATCATGGTGCATTTAATTGAGAAATTATTCAATCATTATTTAGTTATCGTTCTTCTCAAAAGTAAATTTCACCAAAAATCACATTGTGATGTATGCCCACTCGATAAGCAAATCATGTTCTCTTTCTTATCAATTGATATTGTATCTATTCTAAACCACAGTTGTTTGCTTATGGACCTCTTTGGTCCAACTAGAACTGCAAGTATAGGAGAAAAATGTATGCATTTGTTACCGAAGATTACTCTCGCTTTACTTGGGTAATATTCCTAGCTCACAAAAATGACACTAAGAAATTTTGAGTACTTTTTTTTTAAAAAAAAAATAAAAAATTGAGTTCTCTTGTAAGAGAGTAAAAAGTGATAAAAGTTACTACATTACCAGAGTTGTCACATTTTTTTTTTTCAACTCTGAAAAGAATATTATTAATTTTATGATCAAAGGGTTTTCAATACAAGTTTCAAAAGGGATTGAAATGAAGGAGTCGTCACTTGGCAATGAGTTTTGTTGCGGCAAGCCACTTTAAACCAACATCCCTATCAAAACACATTTGATTAAAACTCAATTTGCGACAGAGATTCCGATTAAGGAAACTCTGGACCAAGGAAAAGTTGTGAGGAACCCCTCCAGTCTCTTGATTTTAACCCGGTCACTTTATTGACTTGTATTGACTTTAATAAAAACATCAATTAAACAAACTTTAAAGACACAGAAGCACGCGAAAGAAGTGTCTAAAGTATTTATTCAATCCCAATAGAAAAGATGAAAACGGAAACCTAGACTATCCTTGAAGAGTTGAATTGTGTCCAAGTGTTTCTCTCCTAAGAAATAAGAATAGTTTTGACGTGACAATCTCGATGTACGACAGATAGTTCTTTAGACACTAGATCTTGCAATCGTTGCTGCAATAAATCGAAATCATCTTTGCTATTCACAACCCTAAGCCGAACATAACGATTTTCAACTCCGAATGCAGCACCTTTTCGGCCAATAATATTTGCTTCCCTCAGCACATTGTAGCAGTCCCTATCTTCTCGTTCCTCACATTTTATCCATGCAAAAAAAAAAAAACTATATGAAAAACTGAATTTGCACTTGTCGTGGTTGATTCTTAAATAATGCAAATAGCTATGGTAAAGAGAAATTACCCGGAGAAGGTGCTCTAACTTTTTTGGGAAATGCACAGTATTGTGAGGGGAGTTTTTCAATTCAGAAGCGTTTTGATGTTGACAAGATTTCAGTGAGATTTTCTCATCGAGACAACATCGTTGTATGTGCAAATCAAAACATTTTTCTTCCATCTCCTTGTAGCACAACATTTAAGAGTTTCAAAGCTCCCAACTGTGTCTCACGTGAAACACCATACGTGTTTAAATTTATGTATTCCACCATCCTTTCATAGACAGCTTTGTCTTTGACTATGGCCCATCTATATATAAGAGAAAATTAATTAAAGCCATTGGTTACGTACTTACTATAGTAATTATTAAAACACAAACATGCGTGATAAATTTAAAGGTGTTACCCAAATCAGCTACCGGCATGACCAGTGAGCTTAGAAAGTGTAAATAACATGAGGTTTTTATCCATACGAGTTGGAATTGGAATGTAATGTGGCCAATAGTAAGCTAAATCATAAACATGCTTTGCAAGTTTTCCTTGACGGACTGCATTGTTTAGTTGCCGATCCGGATTGTTTGGGCAAGTCACAAACTCAATGAAGTTGGTACTCCTTGTTTTGTTTTTCCACGAGGATGTATCGCCACTAAACTTGTATTTCTTCGAATCCAAAAGCTCTGTTTGCGATTTGTAAATTGGGTAGTAAGGAGCGGAAGCAACAACTTTGGCAAGTGATGAAGATAAAGATGAATTGGCGGTGTGGGACAGAGCGTACACCGCCGCATTAAGAAGCTGAGTCGAGCCAGCACCAAATAGTATGTACTTGTTGGATGTGTTTGCATTTTCAACAGTGTCATGCAATTTGTGGATTACATTCTCCGATTGCTTGGAGATGAGAGAGCCTTCCTCAAATTCATATCCCATTCTGTGCCACCCAGCCACCATAATGCCACTACTCCCCGCATTTTGATTTCAAAATGGCTCTAAAAACATTGGATTTCCACTGTAACAAATTAAAAAAGAAAGATTGTCATTGTATTAGTTTAATTTATGCTATTTATGATTTAGTATACACGCATTATTGAAGAAACACGAGTTTTTGAACAAACGATACATTGGAAATTTAGAATTTTTATGGCTTTGGTAGCAACAGTTACATTTTCATCAGATTTCCAATGTAAAGATCGTCAAAAATTCCCATTTTTTCAGTAATGACACAATCATCTTAATTTCAAGTGTTGTCGAATTACCTCTCTGCATTAACGGAGCAATTGGGTGTAAAGACAAAGCAATCTGGGCCTGTAAAGCATGCATTACACTCACAAATAGTCTTTCCATTTTCAGTGACTAAGCCATCCAAATAAGCCCTTCCATGGCCTGAGCAACTAACAGAGGCAACATTCTCTGCTGCTGTTGCTGCTTCTCTTGTCCAGCTTAGCTTCTCAGTACGCCTGCTGCAAATTATTAACACAAGACATATGAGATTGACAATTATTGAAACGCTAAAGCACACTGCCCACTTCAAATTCATCGACGACTTATCAATGTTTTCTAACATTATAATTTTAAGAGTTCTCTATCTCTCTTTCTATAATATTAAGGATTCTTGAAAACAAAATGTCCTTTGTTGGCCTTGAGATGGTACCAACTTGATGTTATGTTATACCAGTCATTAGACTATTATATTATTTTATAGCTCAATCAAAGGGTTAAACAGGTAATTTTCAAGGGTTAAGTATAATAACTTTTTATGACGTTAGTACTGAAGTACCTCCTTTGAATAAATTACAATCACGAAAAGAGATAAGCGTCCAAAACACACCCCAACTATCATTTTTTCTTTTTTAGTTTCATAACTAAACTATCAGAAGATCGAGAAAACTACCTACACTATCACTATCCAATTTGCAAAACACACCTCAAATTATTCTTGAATGGCATGTGATCTACACTCTTCATTTTATATAAAAATGTTGTCAAGCGTTGTCCACGTGGATAAATAATGTCACAATGGCACCTACATGGAAATTAAAAAAAAAAAACTATTTGTTTTAAAAAACAAACTTATAAATAATAATTTTTGTAAAAAAATATCAAAAATTATAGAAAATAAAAAATAGTTTAAAAAATGGAAAAGTTATTTAAAAAAAAAAAAACTGATTATTTAGTTTTCACATTTTAAAAAAAAAAAAATCAACTTTCCATTTTTTAAATCATTTTTTTCTGATTTTCTAAATTTTTTGATATTTTTTTCATTTTTTTAAATGCTGATTTTTTTTAAAAAAATATACAGTTTTTTTTATTATAAAAAAAATATTATTTTTTAATATCCATGTAGGTGTCACCATAGCATTGCTTATGTCATCTGGATAATTTTTTTGAGAAAACTTCAGCTTCACTTGCCTTTTGGAGAGTGAGTTCACACATTTAGTTCAAGTGTGTTTTGCAAACTAAATAGTGATAGTGTAGGTAGTTTTCTCAATCTTATAATAGTTTAGGTATGAAACTAAAAAAAAAATGATAGTAGGGTGTGTGTTTGACCCTTATCTCTCATGAAAATAAAATTGTTAAAGACAAAGTTGAAATCATATTTAACTCTAACAAAAGTTAATTTCTAGTAGTGAAATTTGTAATCAAATTTATTTGCTTTCCGAATTCTGACGATTAATCATGATTCTTGGAATGTAATATCATCACATCACAACCAAGAAATCCATCAATTTTAGTAACTTTCACATCCATCAGCTTTAATAGAGAGAACAAAATTTTCTGAATCAATTTTAGTAAAGAAACAAAAAGCTTTTGGCATTCCATGTCAGTCCAAAATTCATCTTCGGCTAAATTTCATAGATGGTCACATAACTATCATTTTTTTCACCAAAATTACTTTACTATGTTTTTTAACACAAAAGTCACATAACTATCACTTTTTTTCACCAAAGTCACTTAACTATGTTTTCTAACACAAAAGTTACAAAACTTTAAGCTTACTAACATAAAAGTCACACCTACCGGAAAATCCAACTTCCGATGAGTAATATTTTTTTTTATTTTTTTATTTTTAATCTAATAGATGTAAATCCAATTTAAAAGAATACCAGACTCAAAACTCATATGCAGATATTAAAATACTAAAAGGGTGAAATTTCAATTTCCTACTATCCAACAAAATGTAACACTTTTTAATATATGTATTTTTTTAAAAAGGCCAATATCCCCTAACATTGAAAAGAGAAGTTGTTTCGGGTAAGTTAACAAAAATTTACATCAAGCAATACAATATTACGAAGGTAAATTTTTTCCAAGAACAACTCTCCAAAAATTTTAGTCGTTGAGCATATAATTAAATAATCAAGGAAAACCTTATCTACGGATGTCCTCCTCCGATACATCTTGTTTGCGTACAACAATCAAGGGAATTCCAGCAGTTAACATCACAAGCCACAACATTTATTTCTGCTCATGAAAATGAATCATATAAAAAAATAAAAAATAAAAATTGCATTAAAATTATGACTTAGTTTTAGAATGAACATTTTATTTCCACACTTTTTCGGCTTGAGTAACCCTAGAGAGAAGGATAATATATTTTGTGGAATGATTGGTTTTGTTTTCTTAATATTTTAGTATATGCATATGAGGTTTGAGCCAGGCCAGGTTCTTTTTAGTTGGATTTGCTTCTATAAGATTTTAAAAAAAAAAATATTACCCAGCGAAAGTTGGATTTTTTGATAGGTGTAATTTTTGTGTTAGTAAGCTCAAAATTTTATAATTATTGTGTTAAAAAAATATATTTAGTGATTTTAGTGGAAAAAAGTTGATAATTATGTGACTTTTATATTAAAAAACAAAATTAAGTGACTTTAGTTTAAAAAATAATAGTTATATGACCGTATATAAAATTTACCCTTCATCTTATGACAAGAAGTCTCACAATTGTATACTCAATGTATAATTTAAGATACCGAGAAGAGAATGAAATGCATCTCCCCGAAAAAGTCAAAGTGAGAGAAAATGGATGTGGAGTTTGAGAGACCAAGAAACATCATGAAACATTGAAGAGGAAAGAGAGGAGAGGAAATTAAAAAATAAGTAGTGTTTGTTATAAATATACAGTATTGTGGATGTGCATTGAAATACACAATCATTTGGATAAGCTTACAATCAAGCAGACATCTTGCGAAGTATTTCCTGGTAATTTTTGCAAGAAATTTGCTCACAAGAGCGAGAACTTGCCGTTGACTTCTCGAATAGTCTTGAGTAGCTCAAGCGGGGAGCTTGCAGTTGTGCCGAAGAAATTTTCCGAATAGTCTTGTAGCGAGCCTTCCACGAAAAGCCTCCATGAAGAGCTTCCTTTCTTCTATAAATAGGAAGTCAATTCAGTTCATTTGTACAACAATTGAAAGAGCAATAAAATATCTCTCTCTATCCCAAGCTTCTTTGGCTATATTTCTTTGTTGTTGTGTACTTTTAATATTATTTCATAACACGTTATCAATACGAGACTCTAATATAAAATATAACAAAGTTATCATACATCTCGAATTTGGTGCGTAAACTATTTCGGTGTTAGCCACCATTAATAAGTTTTCTCTTTTCATTACCGATTGACTCTTCGTTACCAGGTGTGTTTTCTTTAAAGTCATAACCGCGGTATTCATTTTCTCAATCTTGCGGGAGAGCAAATGAATCTGCAAAGATTCTTTTCACATGCCTTTAGCCATCTTTAATTTCTCATGGCTTAAACATTAGTTGTATGGATATTATTCATTTTTCGTTTCTTGTAAATCTTACTACTTTTGGACATTTATTAAGCTCTCAATTGCATAAAGAAAGGTTCTTGAGGCATGTATCTCTTGTTATGTTAAGCGGCTAATGTCTGCAGTGGCGGCAATCACAGGTAAAGTAATTTCTAATCACTTAAACTTGTAAGATTAAGTGGCAGTATCTTGTAAGTTTCATTATATAATGAAATTTATTTACGTCTATAACCACCGGCAATGGCAATATTTTTATAAGCTTGTGATTATAATTGAAGATATGTCAGAGAAGAATTCTCTATATTATATGCCTCGATTTGTTCCTGAAGTAACAATATATTACAAGAGGTTCCAAGCTATCACAATTTAATATGCTTGATGCACGCCCAGGTATGTTTCATTCCTGAAGAATAAGAACTTTTGATAAATCTTACAAATACATATCCTGTTATACCTCGGAAATTTCTGATTTGTTGCCTTGTGGATAGGCTAATGTGAGCTTAAGGTGATTATGAAATCCTTACGAGATTAAGTGAAGTATTAGATAGCTTAAGGTGCATACCATAATTGAGCTAATATTTATTTTGTGATGTCTTGAGGGGCTGCTATAGGGCCTATTGTATGGTTAATGAAGTATTATGTAAGTGCCAAGAAGGTTCCACGAGGATTGGAAGTCAAACGAATCATCGAGAGGAAGTTTCGCGCAACTGGGAGTTATACGGCCACTTATACGGTCCGTATAACATGACCTTCACAGAAAGGGTCATTTTCTTGGTGGTGTTATACGACCACTTATACGGTCCATATAAGGGGGTCCGTATAACTTGACCTATATCAGAAAGGGACTTTCCCATGGTGGTGTTATACGGTCCACTTAGACGGACCATATAATATTATACGGACCGTATAAGTGGTCCGTATAAGTCCATCGGGCTGAATTTTTATGTTTAGTATAAATAGATGGCCTTTGTTCATTTATTTCATTTTTCATCTTCCACAAGTCTTGAGAGCTCAAAACCCTTCTCCAAGCATATTCCACCCTAATCCAAGAGAAAACAAAGATCAAGAGGCAAGAATCAAAGTGTTCATGTGTTAGAAGGCTTCCTAGGGTTAGTAAACTACAAGAGATTCTTGGGTATTGAAGCTAGGGTTTTCACATAAGTTGTTAGCTGCTCCAAGGCTCATCCCCATGAGATAAAAGGTTAGTGTTCATGCTTATTTCATGTTATCATGAATGCTTGGTCGTTGAACAACTTGGGTAGAAGAAAAAAGTAGAAAATGAGGGCTAAATGCAACTTTTATGATGTTTTTGAGTAATAAGCTAACTTGAGTCATGATTCTTAGTGTTACACCTCGGAAAATTCCCCTTAGTATATAAGCGAGTAGGCTGCGAAAAGGATGAAGACGTATACGAGGTTGGATAAGCGAGGAAGTACAAATTGATAGTCCTAATTAAGATTCCAAAGGCATCCGAGGTTAGAGAAAATAGTTAAGGAATCGAGTTATAAGTTAGTGTATTGGACGCAAACTAGGAGTATTGAGTAAATGATGCCTTAAGAATGTTGTGGAGAAGAGTTATGATGCTCCCGAGATTCATAATGAAATGATAAACAAGTCTTCAGAAGGTTCCATAAGGATTAGAGGTCAAACGAAACGACGGAACCATTCGGTGGAACTCGTGAGTTCACGACCATGTTCCACGGACAGCGACAATGTTCCACGACCGTGGGCCGTGTCCGTGGAACGCTGCCAGAAGTGTGGCTGGTGGTCGTGAACCACGACAGCTCCACGGCCGTAAAGGGTTCCACGGACCGTGCGCCCCGTCCGTGGAAGTCCCACTTACCGAACATCTCCAAGCCTTTAAATGTTAAGTCCACTTCATTTTATTCATTCTCAACCACGACTTCAACCTCTCCACACCTCACAGAAACTTCCAAACATTTCATCCACAAGAAAACTAAGGAGATCAGGATCCAACAAGATTTGAGGAGAATCAAG
>NC_081343.1:31739733-31746869 GCF_029784015.1 Lycium ferocissimum | reverse complement strand
CAACATCAACAATTTATTCCAAACGCATTCTAACATTGGCGATTCTTCTCTACACAATTCGACAACATTTCATTTATATTCAAATAAACTACATACGATCAATTCAATACCAATGCTCACATATTCAATTACTAATCCGCAACCATTCAAGTATGATTTAAGAACATTCCAAGCAACCTATACAATATTCAAAACAACCCAAACCATAGGCCATTCCACCCGAAACCTTCCGACTTGTATTAAGAATACCAATAACACATTTTCTTCTTCCAAATTCATAAACTCTATCAACAATTCCATACGTTAGCATTATCATTTCCATCAACACAAGAAATCACATTACAACCACATTAGCTTCCAAAACAGCCCACACGATTTACAACTCCATTTAAACTATTACACCTTCATTTTATATTATAGAATTCATCACAACAACAACTAGAATACTAACTAACATTAATTCATTTTTTTCCTACACCATGGCAGCCCACTCACGGCCACACACACCACACACAACATTCCATGATTTTCATCCATTTCCATACGCTACAACACATCCAAAACATCCATGAAACATATAAAGGAGGATTGAATCTTACCTTCCACTTAACTTCTTCCTCGGCTAGAATTGGCGAAGTGCGACAACAAGCGGTTTTCTTGTTCCAACAACTACTCCATGTCGACGAGGGCCTTCCAATTAGTAGAGAAACAAGGAGAAAAGAATTTTCCATCATCAAAGTTTAGGGGCTGTGTTCGGCCAGCCCCCATTACCTACCCTCTCTCCCCCTTTTTTTTTTTCATCTTTCTTGAACTTTCTTGGCTTTACAAAATAATGAATATGTCTCATATCTTCATCACTTATATATATATATATAAAAATGGGCACATGGCCGATCATGTGCCCCCTTTTTCTTTTCTTTCTCTTTTTTTTTTTCCACTTATCTCAAATTTTCTAGATTTTTCTTCAAGTCTCAAGAGATGAATTTGTAGTCGTGCTTAGTCATTCCATGCATGTGCATATATATAGCTTCACCAAATATGTAATGTACACATGTGCCATCTTATGGCATGAAAATATTGGCCAACCATGGATGGGGCCCACTTTCCACTATACATGGTCACTTTGGCTTTTCATGGCTATTTCATGAAATAAATTCCAAATTCCAAGTTTGCCCTTACTTTTCCTTGTTCCAATCTTTCCCTTAACGCTCCATTCCAATAAAAATGAATTTGCAACTTATGCGTTCTTAACAAAACCGAAAAAAAATGACCTTGTTCTTAACTTTCCGCCATTAAGTTGGAATATCCAAATGTACAAAATGCGAGGTATAACAGTTTGTATATACCAAGGGGAATCAAATTAATACTCTCCCCATTATCACACAAAGCGCGAGCAAAATCATGGTGCCCAACAGAACAAGGAATGGTGAACGCCCCAGGATCTCCCTTCTTCTGAACAGTAGTAGTTGAGATGATGGAACTCACAGTGTGAGTCAAACTTATGGTTTCATGTTGAACCATTTTCTTCTTGGTCAGCAAGTCCTTCAAATATTTAGCAAAATCGGGCATCTCCTTGACAGCATCCAAGAAGGGAAATTTAGAGATAACTGCTTCAGCTGATCATAAAAATTCTTGAACTTAGCATCTTCCTTCTTCTTTACCAACCTCTGAGGAAAGGGTGGTGTGGATTTGAAAAGCTGAGTCAAAGGGCTGAGAGCCCCTTTCACATGTCGCTTGCTCGTGTTCTCACCGCCTTCGCAATCTCCGAATATCAAAGCAACCTTCTTGTCGGCATCCTCATCAACAATAACGGGTGTGATCGCACCTTATCCTCTTCATCCATCGGCTCAAGGTCAATCACCTTCTTTTCAGCCCCTTGGAGTATTTTACCACTCCTAGTAGTGATGGCAAACACACGGTCTACACCGCCTCCCCCATTATTTGGATTTGGAATAGTGTCGCTCTAAGTCCTCCCTTTTAGTGAGGGTGTCTTTGCTCTCAGAAATATCCCTAATTGGACTCAAGTTTCGAATATTGTCTGATGGGAACCACCGTCTCTCGTCACCGTATAAAGTCCTCTCGTACTTAGACCGATTTGCCGAGAATCTTCTCTAGCATTGATTCAACCTTCGAACTACCTTGCTACTTTGGCTTGCCCTTTAGGTGGTATGTAAGGATCGGGAACTTTGTTCCCAAAATTGTTCTTATTGTTGTAAGCTCGGTTCGCACCACCATAATTATTGTTGTAGTTCGGTTGTTATAAGCACCTTGACCTTGATGAGGTCTCCACTGATTCGACTCGATAACTACCTTGGTAGTTCGCTCTTTGGTAACCCCCTTGAGAGTTATTAACATAATTAGCATCTTCAATACGCATGTGGGCCCCGCGGAACGGACTATCTGAGCACGGTACATCCTTTGGTAAAACCGCATCTTCCTCACAAACATTTACCTTCTTGATTTGGGATTCATCAAACTTCTTCGTCGGCAAAGGGAAATATTTGTTGCAAGTTCTCCTAACGTTTGTTGGTATCTTGATTCTCCTTCACTATGTTCTCGGATCATAGCACTACCAACGGTACCACGTCGGCATTGTTTGAGTGCCAAGCCCGATTGGCGAGTCGTCGCCTTGTTAAGTATGGTGGTCACCCGTCGATAAGATTTGTTACATGAAACAACCATCAGCCGCATTATTCGCAACTCGACCGTGCCACCGGATCTAACCCTAGAGAGAACTTCTCCATTAATATGTTATCCGAAAACCATGATTTGGCTCTTCGCAAATAATCCTTGAATCTCTCCCATGCTTCATATAATTGTTCCCCCGGTCGCTGCTTAAATTCATAAATCTTGTCACAAACTTCAGCCTTCTTGCTAGGGGGGTACCACTTTGTATGAAACGCAGCCACCATCTCGGCCCATGAAGTAATCGAATTTCGGGGCAGCTTCTCAAACCATGTTCTTGCCTCTCCAGCTAAGGAATATTTGAATAAACTTAATCGAATAGAATCTTGTGGAACGTTGTTCGGGATGTGATTAGCACACACGTCCACAAATTCTCGCAAATGACGCGAGGGTCATTCTCGGTAGAGTTTCGAAAGTATCCCTCGAAGCTTCAACAACGGCATGGGAGAGGAGTCAATCTTCACGGTAGCGGGGCCCAACTCGAGGGAAGAATAGCAGATGCATAATCCTCCTCCGGAACAAGCTCAAATAAAACATTCTCATCATCTGAATCATTCGCCTGATTGTTCAACCGATTCCCTAGTTACTGACGTTGATTTTGCGATACCCCGATTCATGTTCACCGGTTCTGGTTTAAGAGTAGCAAACAAGGTGTGATGGAATAAGCAAAGACTTCAATAAAGCAAACACTATTTAGTAATTTCAAACCGTAATCTCAAGAATCCGCGCTAAAATTTGATACGCTCAAATTACACCTATTAACGGTATAACGCGGACGCTTGCCAATATAGTAACCCAACAAGGTTGGGGCCGAATCTTACGTGAATAGGGTGTGAAAAGGTTACTAAAGTCGTAGAATGCTATGTTTAGGTCTAATGTCTTAATCCGATGATTTTGGTAAAAGTTGGATTTTTTAGTAACTAATTGCTAACTATTGCTTTGGTTGTGAATTTATGGTAAAAAGAAACTAAGGTTGTGTCCCCTTTAGATAGAGTGTATGATCATGGGTATTGATCTTGATATACTTAATGGATCATTATATGAATGCACTTAATCCCTCTATGAATCTCTACTATTTCCCAATAAATAAAGATTATTTCTTTCTATGATTTTCCCAAATATAAGAAAGTAACTATGAAGAACGATTAATCATGCCAAGTAAATTCTGCTTATTCCTAAGTGAATTTATTAAACAAAGTTTAAAGCTTTGAGTCCTTGTTGTTTATTCTTACCAACCCTAATTATTTTCCCAAATAAATCAAGGTTTATGGCATTAATCAATGTTTGCAACCATTAATTATGAATGAAGAATGAAGAATAAATAAGCCCTAATAATCCATTATATTTATATCAATCACAAACCCAATCACAAAACATTCCTTACTAGGGTTCACAACCCTAGTAAGGAAAATTAGCTACTCATGACAAAGAACAAGAAACAAGAAATTGAAGAATTCATAATTGCTTACTTTGGAAGAAAAGAGGAATTGATAATACTTGAATTGATGTTTCAACCTTCAAAAACTAGAGAGTATTTAATGTTCTAAGTCAAAAACTAAAAATATGAGAACTGATCATAATTAAAACCCTACAATCGACTATTTATAGGTTTCAAAACGTAAAATTACAGAATTTGCACTTAGGTCCCAGGCGGCACTTCCACGACCTTCAGTCAGCTTCTTCAGAGAATAATACGAACTGGCCTTCTACGGTCCGTGTGATGTTATACGGCTCGCACAATACTGCTCGTGAAAGTATCTTCTATTATCGTCACATCTACTTATACGGCCCGTACAATATTGTACGGTCTGTAGAAGTGTCCGTGGTTCGATCCGTCCTCCGTGACATCTCATTTAAGTTGCCACCTCAGACGGCCCGCAGATACGGTCCGTGAAACTTTCTACGGACCGTGAAACTGAGCTTCAGAGCACTTTTTCTGTAACTTTTACTCCTTGAACCTGACTTTCCCTATTCACCTGAAACATATCAAAAACACATCAAAACAACACATACTTTCCTAAAAACAAGTAAAACTTCTCATCAAAGAGTACCAAATGTGCCATAATTTCTCGGCACATCATCTGCGCAGATGCTTAGTTTTGTCGAGGAGGTACAAATGGATAGGGGAAGTTTTGGAGTGATTGATTGACCTTTACAGCATTGGCATGGCAAGATAATCCCGAAGATAAAGTGCATAGTATGTTACTTTAAGGATGAGAAGATTCAGATAGTGAGTGTTGATTCAATGGTTTCAACTCATCGAGACAGAACTATTAGATTTCAGATTTGCGTAATTGACTCGATAAGGATAAGGTTAGTGTGTGGGAATGCTTGGGATTTACTGACAAGCACAAATCCTTTCACCGACGTACCTGAGTCTTGATTTGTACTCATGGTGTGTGATAGTGTGATTTCTACGGATCCATGGTGCTAAAGATAATTTTGGAAGGTGTGGAAGAAAGATAAATCGAATTAGAGTACTTGGCGGGTATAGTTGAATATGGATGATGGTTTCAGTTAGAAGATTGTTGCAACTATAATGATAATTGTGGAGTCCAATGGTGATAATCAAATTCAGGTATTTTAAGTAAGGTTGGACTGAGTGTGTGAGGATCAGATTATTGGGCTAAGTTAAAGGAAGTTTTGGCGAATCGTTTTAGAAGCAAATTGCTATGGACTTATAGTAGGATTACCTTAGTAGTTAGGGAAATTTGATTCATAACTGGGTCTTTATAGATTGATAGACTAAGTAATCTCATTCTGTATTGATTCAGAATATTTGCAAATCAGAGAAATTAGACAGGTTCAACTTTCAAAAGTTGGTTCGTTTTCTTGGGGTGCCTATTTCTACCATTATAGATCGAGGCACTCAGTTTACATCTCATTCTGGAGATCTATGCAAAAAGAGTTAGGTACTCGAGTGGAGCTTAGTACATCATATCGCTTTCAGACTGATAGACAGTCCGAGCGCACTATTCAGGTTCATAAGGTTATGTTGTGGGCTTGTGTAATAGATTTTAGCGACCTTTGAGATCAATTTCTGCCTTTAGCGGGGTTTGTCTATGACAGTTACCGTTCGAGCTTTGAGATGGCACCCTTAGGGCCTTATATGGTGAGAGGTGTGATTATCCAGTTGGTTGGTTTGATGCATTGAGGTGAGACCTCTAGGTAGAGACTTGTTGCGAGATTCTTTCGATAAGGTCAGGTTGATTCAAGAGGGGCTTCTTACAACTCAGACTAGACAAAAGAATTATGCGGGCCAGAAGGTTCATGACTTCGGCGTCATGGTTGGTCAGCGAGTATTCTTTGAAGGTTTCACCCATGAAGGGTGTGATATGGTTTGGAAAGAAGGGCAAGTTGGTCCTTAGGTTCATTAGTCTATTTGGGATCGTTCAGTGTATTAGAATGAAGTTAGCCTTACGAAGTTGTCTTTGCTCTCGGTTTGTGTACGCACTTTTAGTATTTCATATTTTGATGCTAAAGATGTACCATTGGGATGGTTCTCATGTGATTAGATGGGATTCAGTAATACTTGATTAGTTATGCGGATAAGATATTTCTAGTTTTTCAGTGATTCAAGTATGTCTTCTTTATTTCATGTTCGAGGACGAACATGTGTTTAAGTGGTGGATGATGTAATGACCTGTTAGGTCGTTTTGGTTGTTTTCTCATTTTTGCCTATTTTGCCCTTGTGAACCGACAACTTTGCTTGTTTTGGATTGTTGCTTAAGTTGGGAATTTGCTAAGTTAAAGATTCTTAAGTGTTGGGTTGACTTTAAACATCATCGGGGGTATTTGTATCATTTTGGGAATTTCAATGGTTCCATTATCTTCGGAACGTCGAATATAGGCTATTTTAGTGTTTTGTTCAGATCCCGAAGGTCTTAGGGGCATTTTGGTTATTTGGTCAAAAAGTTGTTTTTCGCCCGTTTGGGGTTGACTTGGTCAACAAGACTTCTATTGGGAATTCCGAGTGCGCGAGTGAGTTCGTAGCACATTTTTACATGTGTCTGCATATTTGGTTTGTATCGGGGAGGTTCCGGGAGAGTCTCGAGATTTCAGTTGAGAGAGTCAAAGACCAGATTTTTCTGGTTATGGTATTTGCGCAGGCACGAATGTGGTCCCGCCCCTGCGGACTTGCTCCTGCGAGAGGAGGCCTACAGGAGCAAAGGATAGTTGTGCCTTGGTCCGCCCCTACGAAGATTTTCTCGCAGGTGCACGTGCGCAGCCACGAGCTAAGCTCCGCCGCTGCTAGCTTGGGATATTTTGTGGGAATGTCCCATGGTGAGGTCTTGTCACGACCCGACTAGGCCCTTGACGGGTACCCGGGACTGACCACCGAGTACCACTCATTCTATTACTCATCCTGCGTTCATTCATATTTCTTATACTCATAATCATAGAAAAACTATCTTTCATTTGAAACATATTTACCTTTATATACATAAGCC
>NC_081343.1:31697662-31739633 GCF_029784015.1 Lycium ferocissimum | reverse complement strand
GGGCTTAATTTTGGGGATTTTGGAATGTGTAACAATATGGGTGTTGTTGGATTCATGTTCTAACGTATAATCCATATTTGATTAGACTTTGTTCATTTGGAGACTATGCAGAATGACAACGGGCTTCGTGATTTGAGATTCGGCAACTCCAAGCATATTGAGACCTTGAGCTCTTTCTTGAATGTGTGTGTTGACTAAAATGAACCTAATAAAAAGGGAATTAGGGAGAATTAAGTGGGTTCCGATACTCATGAGGTGACAAGCACCAGTATCAGATACCGGTCATCATGTTATGGGTATTTGTACAATTTCAATTGTATAATTGGTCTGAATGCCATGCTTTGGCCACTAGCTGATAGACCCTTCCTCACCAAAATTTCATACAAGAACTACCATTAAAGCTTAAGTAGAAAAGGAATACAAGATTAGGGAGATGAGAATTTACCCCCAAGATGTTCTTCAAGAATCGCCCTAATTTCTCTTAGTATAAGGTTCTTAGGTGTAGGGAACTAATGATTCGTACTTAAGAATGTTAAAATAAGAAATGATCCCGTCATCTCACCACGACGATCGAAAGGTTCACCAGGGCGGTCCCACCCTGGCAGTAGGACTTCCCGCCATGGCAAAACTTCATTAAAAGGCAGACACTCGCCATAGTGAGCATGACTCTGCCGTGGCAGGCCTGATATGGGGCTATTGGGCTCTCCATGGCGAGAACACCAGACACCAGATTTTTTGGTTTTTCACAAAGTCCATCCTAAAATCCCGACATCAACCCGAGGCGTCCCGAACATAAACCATATATGCACACACACTTAAAAACACGCTACAAACTCTCATGTGGCCTCGAAATTCCAACAGAGGTCTAATTGACCAAATCAACCCCCGAACGGCTAGAATTAAGTTTATAACCAACCAAAATTCACCCAAATGCCTCGGGAATCGAACCACCCACCCACCAAGTCATAATCAACCCTTTGGACCACATGAAATTGACGAAATTCCGAAAAAGGTCCATTTATCCAAAAGTCAACAACTAGTCAAACACCTTTCACTTTAAGGCTTTATTTCACATAAGTCATCATAAAACTCACCTGACTACCTCGGGAACCATACCACCCATCCCTTCGGGTCAAAAACATACTAACAGGGCTTGAGGAAGGGTCAACGAGGGTAAATAGGTCAAAACTACAATAACGACCAAACAAGTCCTTACAAGTTAGAAGCCACATGTATATGGCGTTATGATACTTATTAAGTTAAGAATATTGTTAAGTCAAAGTAACAAGTCTACAAGGGATGATAGGGAGTATACGGGTTCCAATCCGAGCTTGTCGCTTGTCGTGAAGTAGTTATGACTTGTTGTGGTGGATGACATCTTGTTGATGATATGTACACTTGCTGAATTGTTCTAGTTTTTATTGTTGATATATGATTTTGGAGGAGGCCCTTGTTATAGGGGAAATGCTTTCCGAATTCACGTAAACAAGCTACTAGCTTAAGTTACGGACTTAGCCGTTACTTAGCATTGATTATGGATCTCATTATATTGTAGATTGAGTCAAAATTGTTCGGAGGATTAATTGTGAGGTATTGACGGCTCAGCAGAATAAGGTATGTTGAGGTTGTTCTCTTCCTTCTTTTGGCATGACCAGAATGACACAAACATAAACAAATGATATCGTTGTAACTAGCTTATACAAGGTTCTTGGTGTCAAAATTAAATTGCCTATCCATCTCAAAAGCAACAATTCAAATGGCTACCAATTCCATCTTTCATGAGAGAACTAAGCATAAAGATAATAATTGTCATTCTGTAAGAGAGAAGATTTTTCAACGTGTGATCAAAACCTTTCATATCTTTACCGAAGAGCAACAGGTAGATACGTTGACAAAGAGTTTTGGGAGACGGCAGGATGATCACTTGTTGTCCAAGCTGAGTTAGAAAAATGAATTTTAACCATCAACTTGAGGGAGGGTGTTGAGCTGAGAAGATATTTCCAGCTCAGTGCCAGCTAAGAGACAACTCAACATAGTTAGTTATAACTAACAAGTAGTTAACAGTGCTAGAAGTCGGTAAATTACTTGCCGTAACACTGCTCCTATGATGAAGATCATGGAGTTTATTAAAATTCTTATAGATTAAATTTGAAATTTGAAATAATTTTTTCAGATTGAGCGTAGAGATTACGTGTAGTCATTTCGATCGGTCGAAGCCAATTTCAAATATTATAATAGCTCAACTCTAGTAACAGAGGCTCCAGCAGTTCTGGGTGTCACTTTTGATATATGCTACGTGGATGAAAGTAATTTTAATGGATAGATTTGTTTTCTATTAGTATTGTTTTTCCTAAATAATTATATTTCATAAATATTTCATTAAGTGAGTAATATATTTTAAGAAAAAAAGAGAGTAGAAGTTCTAGTGCTTTCACTTCTAGTATTCAAGAAACTTTGATTTAATGGAGTTTCATAATACACCTATTTTGTTTTTCCTCAGATGTGATAATAATGATTGACTTTTTTTTTTTTTTTTTTTTAATTTAAGAAATACCATTTGGTATTTATCTAGTTTTCAAATATTATGAGTATATTAGAGATGTTATGAAAAAATTTATTGGTTTGTAAGTAGCTGAAATGCAACTACAAAGGTGAATAACAACACCTGCCCTCTCGAGTTATTATATTCTAAATAATATGCAATTAGTGAAATAAATAACAATACAGTTGAAAGAGTAATAATAGAAGTAATATAAAAGTGAATCTAGCGATTAAAATTACTTTCATCCACGTGGCATAATAAAAAAATGGCTCCCAAAACTCTTTTGGAGAGCTGAGCCCATCCCAAGTTTGTAATAGTAATTTTTAAATAAAATATATACAATCTTTTATTCCATCATTTTATTATGGCTAAATATCTTGGTAGCCCCTTAAACTTGGCACACTTTTTAAGTACACTCTAAAGTTAACTGCTAATTAGATAGACACTTTAACTTGACAAAAGTGTATCTAGCGAACACTTGTATCTATAAGAGTGTGTACGTGAATGACACTTGCTGGTGAATTATTAAATGGGAAAATTAACTAATGACACATGTAATTATTTCTAAAGATATTGCCACATGGTAATTACATAATTTAAAACAATGAAATCACAAAAAAGATAGAAAAAAAGATGCACCTTTTTCTTCTTCTTAAACCCTCTCCTACTTTAATGACATTCTGTAATGACCCGTTAGTTCGTTATGCGTGTTTTGACCATTTTACCCATGTTGACTCTATTCCCGAGGTTATCGGGCCATTCTAGCAAAAATTGGAAGAATTAGAACCTTCAAGTGGAAACGTTTGACCAATAGTTGACTTTTGGGTAAACAGATCTTTTTCGTAATTCTGTCGATTCTGTGAGGTCCGAAGGGTCATTTATGACTTGGTGGGGGTAGTTGGTTCAGTTCCCAAGACCTCCGGAGGTATTTTAGGTACTTGGTTGGAAACTTGACTTAGAGGTTTTGGGGGTTGACCAGTTAAAGTAGACCTCTGTTAGGAATTTCGAGGGCACGGGTGGATTCGTTGCACGTTTTTAGGTATATATGCATATTTGGTTTGTATCCAGAGGGTTCAGGGTGAATTCCAAGTGTTTGGTTGAATTCTGGGGAAAACCAAAAATTTCTGGTGTTAAGTCATATTCGCGAGAGAGACATCGTATTCGCGGAGAAGAGAGACTGGGTGAGGGTCGCTAGGTGAGGGTCGCGTTCGCGGCATTTTGCTCGCGTTAGCATAGACTTGTCAGGGCTGGGTCGGGTTTACCTTGGTCATCGCATTCGCTATTGGCCTGTTGCGTTCGCAATGGTCTTGGGCCGGGTATGCTTACGTTCGTGAAGAAGGCCTATTCAGAAACCAGGACTTAAAACCCAACTTCGGGATTTGGCCTCATAACCCCATATCTTCATCTCTAAGGCTCGGTTTTGGGAGAAAACAAGTGCTAAGTGTAAGAAACATTGTTGGGGTAAGATTCTAACCTCCTTCTAGTCTTATTTGCATGATTACATCACCATTTTCCTCTTCTAATCCATGAAATCTGTTAGTAAGTTAAAGGTTTCTATAAATTGGGGTTTAATTCCAATCTTACAATTGAAGGTCAAATTGTGGATAGTTTTTCATGAAAATTAGGCTATGAACTGTCTAATCTATGATTAACATGAATTGACTTTGAATTTCCATTTTTTCCCTTAGGCTCGGTAAGGTTATTTTGGGGTCATTTTTGGGTTTCTTTGAAAAGCATGGCAATATGAGTATCAATGGGTTCGTATGACTGTATAGGACACCAATTTGATGTTGTTGAATCCAATTTTGTAATAAATGCCCTTTTTACCTTTTTGGACTTTTGGGTTTAGAATGTGGGTTTTGGGTTTTACTCTTTCAAACCCGAACTCTTTGCATTTATTATTTAGTAGCCATCGTCCTTATTTTAATATAGAAAGTTGTGATTGTTCGACTTCGGTTGTTCTGAGGTGCTTCGGAAGAGGAAGGCCCAGGTGGAGTGGGTCATGGCTCCTGTTCGGCAATCGAGTTAGGTTACGACTTACTTTAGTTAGACTTTGATTAGCAAAATGTATATATGCGTAGAATTGACGGGAGACAGAATGATTAGGTCTTTGGACACGATGTTGGGATGGATTTACTCTTAGGTTGGTATGATTTCTGATTATGTGAGCTTGTCATTATTATTTTACACATTACGATTATGGTGTACTTGTGATAGTTGGAAGTGAGGTGATATGATAGATATACCTTGGTGATTGAACTAGTTTGTTGATTTCATTCCATGGTTGAGCTGATTTGTACAAGTCCTGATGTGGCTTATAAGGTTGAGACTTCTATTGTATATTCATTGGTGTGGATTGCATTTATTTAGCATGTTGTACTCATTCACTCATACATGATGGAAATGGTTGATGAAAGACTTATGACAACTATGAAAGAAAATGTGGCACTTTTGAGGAAAGTATATTATGACTCCGAGTCTGAGGTTAGTTCCGAAGGGCATATGACTCGGGTCTGAGGTTCGTTCCGGAATGAGTGGTACATGGACGCCATGGGTCCGCCAAGGGTCATGACTGCCGAGACGTTGAGATTTTCGTCTGGAGCATGTATGTACAAGTTGTGTTATTGGCCATCGCATTGCATTGCAATGATACTCATCTCATTGTACTGAATATATCATCATCATATTCTACATCTATTGATCCGATTCGTATTTGTACTTGTGTTGCGGTTATTCTGTGGATGGTAGAAGATTTGGCAGACTTGTGTTAGGTGCTTCATCGTACATTATGATTCAGCTATTGATTATTTACAATTTGTTAAATGTTTGTGCCGGTCTGCTTATCTTGTTTGATTCTGTGTTTGTATGCATGAGCTAATCTTAGTCGGCCTATGATGCTTACCAGTACGTGTGTACTGATACTACTCTTACTGCACTTTTCTTGAGTACTGATTTTGAGATAGCATATTCATCGTAACCCCATTCTAGCCTTGAGGCTAGGAGCTTCCAGGATCCTACGGTGAGCTACCTTCCTGCCATGCCACCTGAGGAGTCCTTCTCTATCGTCTTTGATTATTCCTTAGACATTCCTTTATGTATCAGACAGTTGTATTATTTTAGATAGTGTTGATTAGAGTTCTTGTACGGTGACTTCATTTCCGGATTATATTATGATTGGTATTTTACGCAATTATTGTTATCTATGACATTGACTTAGACTATCTACTGCATTTATTATTATTGTGTAAATTTGGAAACTGAAATAAGTAATAGGTTAAGGGGATAGTTCACCCACCGCGGGGGGAGGGCGGGGGGGGGGGAGGGTTAGAGTGGGTGACATCATGACTATGCTAGTTGGATCGTGACACATTCCATCTTTACTCCTACAATCACCACCAAGCGAGATCTTCAACAACACATTTCAGCACATTCCATCATCTTTTACACAACCATTTTTGGCCTTCTCCATTGAAAATAGAAATTTTGTGCAATGGATGAGGCATAAGTATGATGTGGTGTGTGAGGGATTATTTAATTGAAATTATAATATGGGACCCACCACATTATGCTCGTCATTCTTCTCCATTTTTCTACAACGTCCTTTCTTCCTCTTCAGTCTTTTCTCTCCCATCTTTCCTCTTTTTTCTCATTTCTCATTTTCTGTTTTTTATCAATTTTGAAAATCAATTTTACTATGCGCAAATCAAAATTCTTTACGATATTCTTCCGTTTAATTATCCAATTTTTCAATTTCTTCTTAAAAATTCAGTTAAACTCCGAATAAGCTTAAAAATAAACAATTGGCACTTGAAAAAAAGTTTTTAATGTAAAACTGTTAATTAAAAATGAATTAGGATACTTCTTTTTCCTTTTTCTTTTGGTATATTGTCACACCCTTAATCCGATAGGGTGTGATGGGCACCCGATCCTTACTTAGGGCCGAGCGAACCCTCTAACTATCATAACACTCGTAGTCATAATGGGCCCTAAAACAGATCATGAATGCATAATGAAAAATTTTCGAAAAACGAACATACTTTATATCTTTTCAAATCAAACAAAACTTGCGACCGTCCAAAATCTGTAATATCATGTATAGCAATACGACGGCTTATAGCCGCTCACAAAGCGACATCTTATACACACGACTGCGTACGCAAAGTCTCTAACATAATCGAGATACCATAACACGCATATACGGCGACTCGGCGGCACTCGGAGAAAATGAAGCTCGCCAATCCCATTTGGAACATCTTCACTAATGTCTTCGGCTCACACAGGTGTACACACGCGGCATGAAACGCGGCCCCGAAGAAAGGGGGTCGGTACGGAATATGTGCGAGTATGTAAAGCACGGAATACAGGAAACGAGATCACAACCGAAATGAAGGGTACAGAAAATGTACATAATAGTCAGAATACCGAAGTACATGCCTCTATAATACAAATGGTGCATAAGGGGGTACAGAAGACAGATATAATAATCAGAATGCTCAAAACACTTAACTTTCCTTTGAAAACATTTATGCCTCATGCATATATAAAACAGAACATATCATAGTAGCTGACATTAACCGATGTGGGATTCGCCTAAACCAATGTGGGATTCGCCTAGACCAATGTGGGATTCGCCTAAATCAGTGCGGAATTTTGCCTCGCCACTGGGTTTGCCCCACCATTGGGTTTGCCCCCTGCCGACTCCGAAATCGACGGATCATATTTTAGAATATGTATACATATAACTTATCGTGTCCGGCCCTCCCGGTGAGGGACTCGGTAAACGAGAATCCTTACATTGTCGTGTCATCACATTAAAAGAATTATCAGATTATCAAATTATCACATTAAGCAGAATCATCGTATTATCGTATCATCAGATTATCATGTTATCAGATTATCATAGCATCGGATTATTGCATCATCAGAACAGACTCATTATATTATCAGATCGTCACATTATCAAGTCAACACATCATCGGATCATCAGATTATCATATCATACCCTATGCGGCCCATAATGGACCGGCGGATGGAACGTGGTCGCCCTCCGCCTTGGGCGCCACAACTCATCATACTTCGGAAGTTTTCGGATCTCGCATCTCGGCACACATCATCACATTATATCATATCATATCGGAGAAGCTCATCATACTTCGGATCATATCATATATCAGAAACTCATCATACTTAGGTAACATATCATATCATATTAGGCGCTCATCATACTTCGGAAGCACATCATACTTCGCATTGTGTGCACGATAGTACCGGCCCGGGACTCGGCGAAGGGAATAACAAAAATGTGCACGAGCGGAATCGTGGGATCTATATGCCATTCAAAACTTTCATACAGATTCCATATAATAATCAAACAAATTATCATTCACAAGCCAAAGCAATAAACAGATCAAGTTCCTTCCGAACATTATTCGGTAACATGTCAAATAAAACTTTATTCATCATATTTACGTATCAAAATCATATACATACGGATTCTCATCTCATACATTTACATAGACTTAACAGAATAATCAGCCCAATTATCATTTACAAGCCGATGGCATTAACCAAATCAAATCTCTTCCAGATATTATCCGGGACTTATCAAATAGAACTTTAGGCATCATAATCACGTATTAGAATCATATGTACATACGAATTCTTATTTCAGACTTAACAGATAAATAAGTAATCACATACGGGGGTCGGATTGTTAACTATATTAGGTTCTTTTAATAAGTCGTCAGAACTACATAACAGAATATCTTGCGGGCCCACGGACAAGTATCAACCGAACCGAGCCCGCCTATGAACATTATAATCTTAGTACGCTACAGAACCTCCTACGGACGTATCAAAGCGATCTGAGCCTTCCTATGGAAGTTACGGACGTTCGTAGTTTCAGACTCTTTTATGAACAATTCTTCCCATGCATATTCATTTTTAATCATACAAAAGGCATAAGAATCACAATTTGACTACATTATGAATACGGATATCAAGATCAATTAAGAATCACGTACTTGCTCGGATCGCGGGAGTAGAGTTACCTCGGGAATCATATCATAGCCTATACATACTAAGACATGCCAAAGAAGGAAAAGTGAGCTTTACATACCTTGGCCGCCCTCTGAACTAATCCAAACTTACGTCTCGGCTTCTCACGATCCACGATAATGTCATTAAACATCCGATATTAGCGATAGACATTGAAGATCCCAATTCCAAGCCATTACTTTTTTCATAAAAATTTCGGCAGCATCTCCCCTATATATTCACCAATCCCGAGAATTTAACTCGGCCAAATCTGACAACCAAACCAACAATCACGATAACAATATCGATAGGCAATTCCAGATGTCCAAACCAACATCCAATCTTGTCCGAAGCCTTCCAAGTCAACTAGAACAATAACAACACACTTTTCTCTTTCAAATTCATCAACTATATCAACAATTCTATATGTTAACAACATCATTTCCATCAACACAAGAAACTATATTGAAATCACATTATGTTCTAAATCAGCCCACAACAATTACGACTTCCATTTGAGTGATCAAACCTTCATTTTCATCACATAATCCACAACAACAACAACCAAAATACTACATTAAATTAGTTCAACATACCTATACCAATTCAGCCCATATTCGGCCACAACCTCAACTCCAATACTTTATGAGTTTCATTCGTTTTCTACACATTACGACAATACAAAAACATGCTAAATTCACTTAATCCATTACTCCTACACACCACCACATGTACACGGTCAATTACTAATACCCACGGCTCAACTCCAACATCCATATCTTCATGCTTTTTATTCATTTCCACATACTACAATAGCCACAAACATCTATAATACATGTAAAGAAGATCAAAACTCACCTTCTTCCCTTAACTCCTCCCACTCGGCTAGGACATGCTCTCCAAGGAAGAATGTTTTTCTTACTCCAACAACCCTTCCACATTGACGAGGACCTTCGAATTAGTATGAAAACTTGAAGAAAATAATTTTCATGATCCACCTTATGGGGCTGGTTCGGCCAGCCCCCTTGGCCGTGCCTCCTCTTCTCTCTTTTCTTTCTTTTTCTTTTCTTTCTCTTGATTTCTCTAGAACTTAAAATGATGAAAGCTTGCCTTCTTTGATCATCCCTCCATATATATATATTAATATGGCACATGACCATGCACATGGCCAAGCACATGGCCGGCCATGTGCTCTCCTTTTCCTCTTTTTTTTTCTTTCTTTTCCTCCAAATTTCTTCAAATTTCTAGAAATTTCTTTAATCAATAAAAGATGACTAATGACCTTATTTTGTCATCCCTTATATATATGTATAGTTCCCACAAATAAGATGAACACTTGTCCCATTGCATGGCTTGCAATAATTGGTCAAGATATAAGTGGGGCCCACAACCACAATGGCTTCTCCAAAAAGTCATGAACTATAATAATTTCCAAATTCCACATTTGCTCTTAATATTCCATGCCAATAATATTTATGAGCGACTCGCGCATTAAAACATAACCGGAGAATGGCCTCGCCCTTAACTTCCCGCGATTGTCTTAAAATATTCCGACGTACAAAATGCGAGATATAACATCCTTCCCCCCTTTAGAACATTCATCCTCGAATGTTCAACTTAGTCGTACGAGGTCTCGTAAGCACCTCGGGGGAGCTCCCTTTTCATAGCTATCGCCATCCTTCATACTATCTCTTAAGCTACCCAATACCACTCCCTTGTCATACTCTTTCTCTTCATACACGTCCATTTTCTGGCGTCGTATTATTCAAAGTCTGCGCAAACTTTTCACACTACCTTAAACATTATCCGGACTTTTATCCACTTATTGTCGGTTTTTCCGACCTTACTAACTCACTTCAGTAAAGGGTCTCATTTGTAGCCCAAGCGTTCATATCAAACACACTACCGCATCAACT
Organism: Lycium ferocissimum; assembly: GCF_029784015.1. Taxonomy (NCBI): domain Eukaryota; kingdom Viridiplantae; phylum Streptophyta; class Magnoliopsida; order Solanales; family Solanaceae; genus Lycium; species Lycium ferocissimum. The sequence continues at coordinate 31,729,139 of NC_081343.1, read as the reverse complement.
GTTCCTATCCCACTCTTGCATTTCTCTCACCCGCTTCCCCCCTTTAGGGGTATGCTTATACCATTATCCATTCATGCCTGTCTCTTTTTCTGCACACGAGAAATCTTATGCTACCTCTGTGTCGTTCAAAACACACTACTCTTACATAGTCCCTTTCTCATTTCCTAAACGTATTCTGTTCGTTCACATTTTATCCGTATCATCCCAGTCATTTTCTAACATTCATTCTGCCTTGTTCCTCGTCTTTCTATAACTTGGCCTTTCACTGTCCCGTCACTTATAGTACTCCTGTCCCCCGTTACACACGTCTTAACCTATTACTACACCGTTGTCCCGTTTCCTTTTATTTCCTCTTTCCGTTAACTCCTTTTCTTCACCGACCCGATCCGCCCGTCCTATGCGACTTTTTATGGTCTCTGTTCGCTTCGTAAATTCTTATTCTCCTTAAATTAATCTAACTTCTCATTTGCCTCTTACGTCTGAATTTGTGAGACTTTTCACAAACTTCCCAGGGGGTCACCTATCCTAGAATTGCTCTCACGCCAGCACACTTAGCTTTGGAACTTTGATGGAATACGGCACTTTAACGCTTTCCTGACTGCGTCTACCTCACCGCACGACCTTCTACACATAATATTAAGTAAGTCAGAATCTTAACATATCCCCGAAATGCCCTCACAACACATCTCACCGGCTGTCTTACCAATACGTTCCTATTCGTCACAATTCTTTTTCCTTCATACCCTTATCTTAGTCATGTCACTTTATCCGAACCTGCCAATCCTTTCTAAATCATCGTCTAGTAGCACAAGTCCTTCCAAATTTCTTACTACCATATTTCTACCGGCGTCTTATTTCCTATTTCACTACTCATTCCACAGCTAACTTATTCCTAGAGGGCAGCCGTACTTTACAGCTTAGTCAACTTTCATCTCTACTATTAACATGACTTTTTCGAAATATCTTCCAAGCTTATATCTCATTCTCGTATCATTTCCAGAAAAATTTCGGCAGAGTTTTCTCTGTATTTCTTACTATTCCAAAACTTGCACGCAAGAAATACCAACAGTGCCTCACAGGGCCATCATCATATATACATATCATATCATATTATATCATATCATAGCCACGCAGGGCTCTCGATATTCACAAAAGTCCGAAAATATTAGATTTACCTCATATGCTCGACGCAGCTACACGTGTCACACTTTCTTGCTTACCTTCCATTTCAGTTTTCAACTTTGCCTTTCAATCGTATGCCAATACCATACTTGACATATAATTTTCATACCTTTACTTACCTGCGTGCTTGGTAACTTTCAATACCGCTAGTCGCTTCCGTCTGTCAACGCCATTTTTACGCCGAAATCAAAGGTTAGTATCCGGAATCTTATTTCCTACGACTTGGCTCTATAGCACGATCTAAGAGGCGAAAGAAGGGTAACCATCCTAGATGCCCCGTAGCCTCCTGTTTATAAATGTGGCCGGCTTCACACCATAAACAGGACTGCGGACACGACTTTGCAGACAACCCCCTAGGACGAACTGCTCTGATACCAATTTGTCACACCCTTAATCCGATAGGGTGTGATGGGCACCCGACCCTTACTTAGGGCCGAGCGAACCCTCTGACTATCATAATACTCGTAGTCATAATGGGCCCTTAACCAGATCATGAATGCATAATGAAAAATTTTCGAAAAACGAACATACTTTATATCTTTTCAAATCAAACAAAACTTGCGACCGTACAAAATCTGTAATATCATGTATAACAATACGACGGCTTATAGAGCCGCTCACAACTGACATCTTATACACACGACTCTGTCTGCAAAGTCTCTAACATAATCAGATACCATAACACACATATACGCTGACTCGGCAGCACTCCGGAGAAAATGGAGCTCGCCAATCCCGCTGGAACATCTTCTGCTAATGTCTTCAGCTCACCTGGGTGTACCTGCGCGGCATGAAACGCAGCCCCCGAAGAAAGGGGGTCAGTACGGAATATGTACTGAGTATGTAAAGCACGGAATACAGGAAACGAGATCACAACCGAAATGAAGGGTACAGAAAATATACATAATAGTCAGAATACCGAAGTACATGCCTCTGTAATACAAATAGTGCATAAGGGGGTACAGGAAACAGATATAATAACTAGAATGCTCAAAACACCTAACTTTCCTTTAAACAAACATTTCTGTCTCATGTATATATAAAACAGAACATATCATAGTAGCTGACATTAACCGATGTGGGATTCGCCTAAACCAATGTGGGATTCGCCTAAACCAGTGCGAAATTTTGCCTCGCCACTGGGTTTGCCCCACCATTGGGTTTGCCCCACCACCGGCTCCGAAATCAACAGATCATATTTTAGAATATGTATACATATAACTTATGCGTGTCCCGGCCCTCCAGTGAGGGACTCGGTAAACAGAATCCTTACATTGTCATGTCATCACATTAAACAGAATTATCAGATTATCAAATTATCACATTAAGCAGAATCATCGTACTATCATGTCATCAAATTATCATGTCATCAGATTATCATAGCATCAGATTATCAGATCATCAGAACAGACTCATTATATTATCAGATCATCACATTATCAAGTCAACACGTCATCAGATCATCAGATTATCATATCATACCCTATGCGGCCCATAATGGACCCGGCGGACGGAACGTGGTCGCCCCTCCTGCCTTGGGCGCCACAACTCATCATACTTCGGAAGTTTTCAGATCTCCTGCATCTCCGGCACACATCATCACATTATATCATATCATATCAGAAGCTCATCATACTTCGGATCATATCATATATCAGAAACTCATCATACTTCGGTAACATATCATATCATATTAGGCGCTCATCATACTTCGGAAGCTCATCATACTTCGCATTGTGCACACGATAGTACCGGCCCGGGACTCGGCGAAGGGAATAACAAAAATGTGCACGAGCAGAATCGTGGGATCTATATGCCATTCAAAACATTCATACAGATTCCATATAATAATCAAACAAATTATCATTCACAAGCCAAAGCAATAGTCAGATCAAGTTCCTTCCGAGCGTTACTCGGTAACATGTCAAATAAAACTTTATTCATCATATTTACGTATCAAAATCATATGCATACGGATTTTCATTTCATACATTTACACAGACTTAACAGAATAATCAGCCCAATTATCATTTACAAGCCGATGGCATTAACCAAATCAAATCTCTTCCAGGTATTATCCGGGACTTATCAAATAGAACTTTAGGCATCATAATCACGTATTAGAATCATATGTATATACGAATTCTTATTTCAGACTTGACAGACAAATAAGTAATCACATACGGGGGTCGGATTGTTAACTATATTAGGTTCTTTTAATAAGTCGTCAGAACTACATAATAGAATATCTTGTGGGCCCACGGACAAGTATCAACCTAACCTAGCCCGCCTATGAAAATTATAATCTTAGTACGCTACAGAACCTCCTACGGACGTATCGAAGAGATCAGAGCCTTCCTATGGAAGTTACGGACGTTCGTAGTTTCAGACTCTTTTATGAACAATTCTTCCCATGCATATTCATTTTTAATCATACAAAAGGCATAAGAATCACAATTTGACTACATTATGAATACGGATATCAAGAAACAATTATGAATCACGGACATGCTCGGATCGCGGGAGTAGAGTTACCTCGGGAATCATATCATAGCCTATACATACTAAGACATGCCAAAGAAGGAAAAGTGAGCTTTACATACCTTGGCCGCCCTCTGAACTAATCCAAACTTACGTCTCGGCTTCTCACGATCCACGATAATGTCATTAAACATCCGATATTAGCCATAGACATTGAAGATCCCAATTCCAAGCCATTACTTTTTCCATAAAAATTTCGGCAGCATCTCCCCTATATATTCACCAACCCCGAGAATTTAACTCGGCCAAATCACAACAACCAAACCAACAATCACAATAACAATATCGATAGGCAATTCCAGATGTCCAAACCAACATCCAATCTTGTCCGAAGCCTTCCAACTCAACTAGAACAATAACAACACACTTTTCTCTTTCAAATTCATCAACTATATCAACAATTCTATATGTTAACAAAATCATTTCCATCAACACAAGAAACTATATTGAAATCACATTATGTTCTAAATCAGCCCACAACAATTACGACTTCCATTTGAGTGATCAAACCTTCATTTTCATCACATAATCCACAACAACAACAACCAAAATACTACATTAAATTAGTTCAACATGCCTATACCAATTCAGCCCATATTCGGCCACAACCTCAACTCCAATACTTTATGAATTTCATTCATTTTCTACACATTACGACAACACAAAAGCATGCTAAATTCACTTAATCCATTACTCCTACACACCACCAAATGTACACGGTCAATTACTAATACCCACGGCTCAACTCCAACATCCATATCTTCATGCTTTTTATTCATTTCCACATACTACAATATCCACAAACATCTATAAGACATGTAAAGAAGATCAAAACTCACCTTCTTCCCTTAACTCCTCCCACTCGGCTAGGACATGCTCTCCAAGGAAGAATGTTTTTCTTGCTCCAACAACCCTTCCACGTTGACGAGGACCTTCGAATTAGTATGAAAACTTGAAGAAAATAATTTTCGTGATCCACCTTATGGGGTGGTTCGCCGACCCCCTTGGCCGTGCCTCCTCTCTCTCTCTTTTCTTTCTTTTTCTTTTCTTTCTCTTGATTTCTCTAGAACTTAAAATGATGAAAGCTTGCCTTCTTTGATCATCCCTCCATATATATATATTAATATGGCACATGACCATGCACATGGCCAAGCACATGGCCGATCATGTGCTCTCCTTTTCCTCTTTTTTTTTCTTTCTTTTCCCTCCAAATTTCTTCAAATTTCTAGAAATTTCTTTAATCAATAAAAGATGACTAATGACCTTATTTTGTCATCCCTTATATATATGTATAGTTCCCACAAATAAGATGAACACTTGTCCCATTGCATGGCTTGCAATAATTGGTCAAGATATAAGTGGGGCCCACAACCACAATGGCTTCTCCAAAAAGTCATGAACTATAATAATTTCCAAATTCCACATTTGCTCTTAATATTCCATGCCAATAATATTTATGAGCGACTAGCGCATTAAAACAAAACCAGAGAATGGCCTCGCCCTTAACTTCCCGCGATTGTCTTAAAATATTCCGACGTACAAAATGCGAGATATAACATATATATTCAATTCAAAGTTGCTATATTCTCCACCTGAGAAATCTAGAATTCTAAGTGCCATCAAAGTTGAGCCTGAATCTAGGGGGTGTTAAAAAAATCTGTTTAACCTATAAAAAGAATAAAAAAAATGTTATTTATTTACTGATATAGTTATTGGGTTAATAATTTTTAAACTACTTTATAACTTTTTATCGGACTACCAATTTATTTTTTATTTTTAAGTTCAATTAATGGATAAACTGATAACCCAATAAAGACATAAAGTCTTATTGAAATGATATTTTTAAGTATATTTCATTGATAATTCTCTGTGAAGGATGTAGGTGGCCAAACCAGTTGCATCTGAAGACTTTGCTAGACTAAACATGTTTTTTCACACTCCTGATCCATGGTCTACTTTGATGGAGCTTAGAATTTTGGATTTCTTGGGTATGGAATGTATCAACTTTGAATTGAATATATACCAATAGGAAAAGAAAAAAAGGAAGTCCAATAAATTCCCCTAGGTGTTTTTACTTTACGATGTATCCTAAATTCATTTTTAGTTATCAGTTTTTACATTTAATTTTTTTTTTCAAGTGCTAGTTATTTTCTTTTAAGCTTGTTCGGAGATTAACTGAATTTTTAAGAAGAAATTGAAAAATGCAGAAGACTATCTTAAAGAATTTTGATCTGCATATAATAAAATTGGTTTTCAAAATTGATGAAAAACAGAAAATGAGAAAAAGAGGAAAGATGAGAGAGAAAGGACTGAAGAGAAAGAAAAAAACTTTGAAGAAGGAATAGAGGAGAATGAGGAGCATAAAGTGGTGTGTCCCACATTATAATTTCAATTAAATACTCCCTCACTCACCACGTCATACTTATGCCTCTCTCACTGTAAAATTTTTCCAAGACTATAATCTAAGATACTCAAGAACTCTATATGGGGGTGCTTTAATTTGTGAGAGGAAGGAAAAACTAAAGAAAAATAGAAGAGCAAGGAGAGAGGTCACCAAATTGGTTTCACAGATGGCTAAGAATCTTATTATTATAAGATTACAAAAACAATGGCTTGCTAAATGTCTATGTGTATTTTCTTTTTTAAAATTATTTAACCCGTCATCTAGTTGTAGAGAAAGCTCACTTTTGCCCTTTAATGGCCACTCCGGCCATTGGACAACCTCCTTCTGAGGTTTTCCAGCCCACTACCACCACTAAACCACCTTTGGATTACTGATATATACTCAAACCTACTACCCTCAACCCACTATCTGCCGCTAATGCTTCAACAAACCCTAATGAGCCTACTGCCTCAATTTCACTTATACAATTTCCACTTAAACCTATTACTTGCATGCATGGTGAGCCTATAATTCAATATGATATGAAAGAACTCGAGTTGATGATTATTCACCTAGAGTTACAATATTCCATTGTTGGGAAGTTTAGCTATGGATGGCCTGATATCAATTCTTTGAGAACTTCCATTCCAAAACAATGTGAGTTGAAGGGAGGTGCTAAAATTGGTCTTTAATGCAATAGAAATGTATTGATTGGGTGTACATTGTTTGAAGATTAAGTTACTTTTATGTCAAAGCCTAATTTCTGGATTATGGAGAAAAACTTGTATTATTCCATGCGAACTCTTAAATGGGATCCATGGTTTACACCTGAGGAGGAAAGTAGTATTGCTTTGGTATGGATTTCTTTTCAAACTTAGCACCTAATTGGTTTGAAGAGTCACAATTATTTTCCTTAGCCTCGGCAGTGGGAAAACCATTAACAATTGATGAAGCTACTAGGAAAAAGACGAGACCTAGTTGTCTTTGGGGTTAAGGTGGAAGTTGATTTAGTGAAAGATCTGCCTAAGAGGGTGCAAATTAATGTTGTGCATGGGACGGAGGTGAAGTTTAGGTGGGTGAAAATACAATACGACTTCATGCCAAATATTGTAACACTTGTAAATTGCAAGGTCATGATGAACAAGTATGTTGGAAAATTCACCCTGAACTTCTGCCTGAGACTAAGGAGGAAGAAGAGGACAATATTGATGAGGAAGAGGAAGGTGAAATTCCAAAAAATGCACTACCAGTCGCCAAAGGCAAGCAAAAAGTGGAATACTTAAAATCCTAACCCTAGCCATGCAAACCCTAGAGATGCAGAACTTTTAAAGGTGTTACAAAGTAGATTGGTTGGGGGAAATGTTGATGATGTTAACAAATGGAAGACTTAACAATGTAAGAAGAACAAGAGGAATAAGGGTAAGGGCCAAAAACAAGTGGCATTACCAGCTGATGATCAGAGAAACAATACTTATGCACCAACAAACCCTAACCTAATAAATCCTAACCCTAATACTGTGAATAAATTTTCAGCAATAGAAGTAGGAGAGAGAGGTGATGAGGTTGTTGGTGATGGAAAGGGTGTTAACAAGGATATGAGTAAGGTGGTGGTTGAGGTAGATGCAGTTGGTAAGGATTTAGTTATTCTTTGCACACGTTCAGCCTGAGGCTCCTTTCACTACAGTTGCTTATGTGGGTATGGTACCACCTGCAGTTGCTAAAAAAGGTGTAGGGACATCTTTGAATATCAATGCTTTAGTTTATACTCCTAAGAAAAAGATGACTTCACCTGTTACGACAAAATAATGGGTGAATAAGTCTTTTTCTAAGCTTATTGCTGCTGGCACTACTGAAGATCCTAAGGAGAATCTGGTTGCTTTGAACCAAGAATGTGTAGATGTGCCATCCACAACATATCTTTTGCTAGTACTGTTGAGAAGAAAAATAAGATATGGAAGAGAATAGGGAGGAAGGTCTTACCTCACATGATGCAGCAGATCATGATATTTCTGCAGATTCAGTGACATCTTCTCAACAAAGGAAAGAGATGTTTGAGAAAGCTACAGATTATGTTGAGGAGCCTATTTCAAATCTTTGGTCCGTTGACAAAGAATTTGGACTCTATTAAAGACCAAGAGGTTCTTGATGTACATGGTGAGGAGAATAATGGCATTAAAGTGCCTGATAAGGGTACTAAAGTGTAGGAAATCTCAACTGTGAAGGTAGTTGATGGTAATGATGCTATTTGTGAAGAGGTAAATGAGCATAATGTGCATAAGGATACTGATGTTGCTGTTGGAAACAGAGTGGCAGAGATTGACAAACTCCTAGCACTAGTATTCTCAAAGTTGCTAAGGATCCTAAAGCTATGGCAGTTGCTCCTGATAGCAATACAAAGAAACATGGATTAGGTGGGAAAGTAGTGGTTTACAACAAGAACAAGGGCAGTGCAATCCAACAACAAGTTGTGCAACATGACTCTGGTTCATCTAAAAATAACCAAAATCAGGTTACCATTTCTCAAAGTAATAAAAGCAGTCTCCAGGTTGTAGTAACAACTGTGAGAAAAGAAGAAGGGAAAATTGATCTTGATGAGAAATCTACAGCTCAAAATTTCATGAATGCAACAAGGGAAGGTGATTTTTCACCTAAACAGGTAGAAAAAGTGGTTGGAAAAGGCAGGAAGGAGGCTGCAAAGGAAAATAATGCATCTCAGGCTCATGGGTTGCACACAAGGAGAACTACATCTAAATCCACCATTTAGTGATGATGAATGCGCTAATTTGGAATATAAGGTCAGTAAACACTAAAAAAGCCTTTAAGGAGCTTTTGACAATGCATAACAAACACCATTTTTTCTTATTGGTTTGATGGAACCTTTCCAACAAGCCTATAAGATGGAATCATATAGGAGGAGGCTTGGTCTTGAAACTGCTATTGCTAATGTATCTGGGGAATTTTTGGCATTTGTGGATAAAGAGTATGAAGCTACAATCCTTATTGATAGTGTACAACAGCTAACACTGAGGTTATTTATTTGGGATCTTAGCACAGAGTTGGTGGTTACACTAGTTTATGCTAAGTGTGACAGGACTGAAAGGATAGAATTATGGGATTTCCTGTACCATTTGGCAACATATATGACAACGCATTGGCTAGTGGGAGGTGATTTTAATGTTGTTGTTGATGAAGAGGAGAAGTATGGTGGATTGCCAGTCTCTCTTGCTTATGGTGGATTGCCAGTCGCTCTTGCTTAGGTTGAAGACTTTAGACATTGTAGTCAGACTTGCAACTTCACTGATTTGGGCTATAAAGGGAGTATATATACATGGTGGAATGGGAAAGGTAGGGATGACTGCATATTCAAGAGGCTAGATAGGTGTCTAGGCAACCTTGAATTGCAAGAGTTGTACCCTGGCTTAGAGGTTAGTCATCTGATAAAAAATGGTTTAGATCACTCTCATATGTTACTTGAATTCAAAAAAGAGGTGCCACAGTTCAAGAAGACATTCAAGTTCTTAAATTTCTTGATCAAACATGAGACACTCATGGATGTGGTAAAACAAAATTAGAATATTGAAGTTGAGGTCAATTCTTTCTGGAGGTTTAACTTCAGATTGAAGAACATGAGGGAAGTGTTGACAACTTGGAGTAGATCCACATATGGGGATATTTTCCAAAATATCACAAATTTAGAAGAGGTTATAAAGGTGCATGAGACTATTTTTGAAGCAAATCCTTCCCTTGTTAATAGAGAAAAGCTTATGAAGTAAATGCTGAATACTCACAAGTCTTGGCTATTGAGGAAGAATTTTAGAAACAAAAAGCTGGGATGACTTGGTTCCAAGAAGGGGATAAAAATTCCCAATTCTTTCTTGCTCAAGTAAATGGTAGAAGAAAGTGTCTACAACTTAGAAGGATTCAAAGCAGTGGTGGTGTTTGGTTGGAAACTGATCAAGAAATTGCTGAGGAAGCAGTTGGGTTCTATCAAGAACAGTTTCATGAATCTGCTAATTCTATTTATTTTGAGATTCTTCAACATGTTGATCCAATGATAATTGCAGAACAGAATCATGTACTTGTTTCCATGCCTATTAAACAAGAAGTGAAGGATGCTGTATTTGTTCTTAATCATACAAGTGCTAGTGGACCTCATGGATATACAGGTTTGTTTTTCCAAACTTGTTGGGAGGTGGTTGGTGATGATATCTTCAGGATGGTACTTTCCTTTTTCAAGGCAAAGAACTTCCAAGGTATGTTACTTATACTAACCTTGTTTTACTTCCCAAGAAAAAGGATGTACAAACCTTTGGTGATTTGAGGCCAATAAGCCTTAGTAATTTCATTAATAAGGTATTCTCAAGAGTGATTCATAACAGACTTGCAACTTTACTGCCTGATTTGATTTCCCAAAATCAAGCAGGATTTGTGAAGGGGAGAAGTATAGTTGAGAATATATTATTGACTCAAGAGATCATTACGAATATGAGGCTTAGAACTAAGAGAAGTAATAAGTAGATTGTTCCTAATGTAGTTATGAAGTTAGACATGACTAAAGCCTACCATAGGTTGTCAACGGGGTTTTTTTGACTAGTGTATGTAGAAAGATGGGGTTTGGTGAGAAATTCATTGGTCATCTATAGGAGTTGGTGGCTAATAATTGGTATTTTGTGTTGATTAATGGCCAACCACATGGATTTTTCCACTCTACTAGAGGGGTTAGACAAGGCGATCAATTGTCACCTACCTTGTTTATACTTGCTACATAAGTTCTCTCAAGAGCTTTGAATTCTTTGCACCATAATCCCTGGTTATGTGGATTTGGTTTGCCCAAATGGAGTCTAAGAATCAATCACTTATGTTATGCAGATGACACCATTATATTTGCCTCAGCTTGTGAGATTTCATTGAAGATAATCATGGAAGTGCTTGCAGACTATGAGAAGGCATCAGTTCAATTGATTAACAAGGCAAAATTGCAATATACTTACATGATAGAGTTGAGGAGACTGAATTTCAAAAGGTTGAAAGGATAACAGGTATTGCAAGGAAAGCATTTCCCATTATCTATTTAGGTTGTCCTATCTATTATAGCAAGGCTAAAATGGTTTTCTACTCAGAGTTGATCAGAAGAATAAGGGATAAGCTACAAGGTTGGAAAGGAAAGTCACTTCCCTTTGGTGGTAAGTTTGTCCTGTTGAAACATGTTTTGTAGGCTATGCCTATGCATTTGTTATCTATAATATATACTCCATCTTTTGTGGTTGAAAAGTTACACAAGATTTTTGCTCAATTCTTTTGAAGCAATTCTGCTGGAGAATGGAGAAGAAACTGGGCTAAGTGGCATACAGTATGCTTACCTCAAGAAGAAGGTGGTCTTGGATTTAGATCCTTAAATACATGTCTTTAGCTTTATTTGCCAAGCTATGGTGGAATTTTAAGACCAAACCTTCTTTATGGAGTGCATAAATGGGCAATAAATATCTAAAGAAAACAATTCAGTCCTGGTTCTTTGGAAATAAGGATCTCTTGTATGGAGGAAAATGTTGGAGGCTAGAGACAATATTGATCATCATATTTGGTGGCAGTTGAGGATGGGATCTTTATTGTTTTGGTTTGACAGTTGGACTGGTATTGGTCCTTTATATTTTATCATTCCACCTAATTTCTAGTGCAATGAGGATATTCAGAATGTGAGTGATGTTGTGACACAAGGAAGATGGAATAAAGTTGCTTTGAGAAACAACTTGCTATCAGAATTGGCAGAATTCATCATTAATGAGATCAAGCCTCCTGTAAGAGGGGATGAGATTGATAAACCATGGTGGATGCTAGAGCCTATTGGAGATTTTATTGTCAAGTCAGCATGGGATCTTGTTAGAAGTAGAGGTGAAAGAAATTTGAAGTGTATAAAAAGATTTGGGTGAAAGGACTTCCATTCAAAATAGCATTCATATGTGGAGAGTTTGGCATTTCAAGGTGCCACTTGATGATGTAATGAAGAGTTGGGGTTACAATATGCCATCAAAATGTTTGTGTTGTCCTAATGATCCCAAGAAAAAGACTGTTACTCATATTTTTTGAGATGTGAGGTTGCACAAAGAACTTGCTCTTACTTTTCTTCTGTTGCAGGTTTGACTATTGCAGGAATGCATTTACATCAAGTTATTATGACTTAGTGGAATGCTGATGTGTTACCTAGAGTGAAGCAGATGTTCTATGCAGTTCCTTCTATCATCATATGACAGTTGTGGAAGAAGAGGAATAGGGATATGCATAACAACAAGGTATCAAATGCAGGGGTGTTGTATCAAGCTTTTACTAACATTCAACAGTTAGAAAAGCTTAGAAATCCAGACATCAAGAATGTACCATACAGATGGGCTGATTGTCACGTCCCAGCCTAGGTGAGGCGTGATTGGCACCCGACACCTTACTAGGGTTGAGAGAACCAAACTATATCTCGCATCATCTATGTCTCGAATGACAAAAAAAGGCTAAGGAGGACAAACATGAACATAAGATCATGCTTATGTATATGTACAACGGGCCAAGAGGCCAACATAACAACTGACAAGACATAACTATAACTATCTGCAAAGCCTCTAAGAACATAATTAAAGCATATAAGTCGGGACAGGGCCCCCGACGTACCTATAACACAAAAATACACATACAATTCCTAACTCGGCAATGCTCCAAGAAGAAGTGGAGCTCACCAATTAGAGCTGATACTTGGAGGAAGCCTACTATGGAGGATCCTCGTCTCGTCTGTCTATTCCTACGGGCATGAACGCCTCGTCCATTGACAAAAGGACGTCAGTACGAATAATGCATCAAGTATGTATGGCGGAAATGCAACATAATAAACATATACCGCAAAAAAGGAGGATAAGAATCAACCTGGCGTTTCTAAATTACTAATGAGAATCAAGCATGTATGCCTCTCTATACTCTCATATGCTTAACTACATCTATGTACAATACTGTGTCTCTGACCTACTTATCATCCTGGTACTATCTGCTTAACTGATCAGTGGTAACTGCCCGACCGGCCGTAGCACGGTGGTAACTACCCATCCGATTATCGCTCGATAGTAGAGCGCATCTGCTCGACTGATCAGTGGTAACTTCCCAACCAGCCGTAGCATGGTGGTAAATACATATCTTCCCGATCAGTCGTAGCTCGAGGGTAATAACTGGCCAACCAGCCGTAGCATGGTGGTAAATACATATCTGCCTAACCAGTCGTAGCTCGGTAGTAATAACTGCCTAACCAGCTGTAGCATGGTGGTAAATACATATCTGCCTAACCGGCCGTAGCTCGATGGTAATAGCTGCTTAACTGGCTATGGACCAGTGGTAAATATAATAAAAATCATAACCAAACCTCCATGGATGATTTCTATGCACTCCTCATGATCATTACTTATCCGTTAATGCCTACATGATTTCATAAGACTTATAAACACATTTCCTGACCATTAAGACTGCTTCCTGATTAACTAATCCTTAGCCAATTTTTGGATACAACATAATCCTTCCTTCTAACATTAAGTACCTCATTAGCGAATCTTATAACTAGCATACTATTCATGTCTTGCAACACACTCATTGAGAACACATTTCTTAATTCATCGGAGTGACGTAAGGTCGTTATACCTCCGATTATTATTATGGAGCTATCATCATGAACATATCTCACCTTGAAAGAACAATAATCATAAGATGAGATCAACATCAATGAAAATAATCATAAGATGAGATCAACATCAATGATATCATAAGAACATCAAAAACCATAGGCTTCTAGTATTTTTGGGAATAAGGATATTATGGACATCATTTGTGAAAGTTCATAACAGTAGGATCATGCCTTAAGAAAGGAAGGCACAACCTTAACATACCTTGCTGCTTACTTAGCCACTCAAAGTATACCTTCTGAGCTTGCAAATCTACATCCAAGATGATTCATACAACAATCAGGCTATAAGAACACTTACACTGTCAATCTTAGCTAGTTAATAAGTTAACGGAATTCGGACAGCATTTCCCCAATATCACTACTTCCTCCAAATTCCAAAACAAATCCCAAACATTATTAACAACATTAACAATAACATAATCAATATACTACCTGACAAACATATACAAATCCGTCCGAAACTTCCTTCAAAAATCAGCCCATAAGCCAACAACATCAACATATGAAACTACGACCTTTATACTATCTTTTCATTCACTTTAAACCATTAAAATCCACCAAAAACAACTCAAAATCAAAGTCAACATGATGTATATACCTTATATTTGAAGAACTTTAGCCACACCAACTTTCTTCAATACCAAACTTACCACAACATCAAGTAGAAGCAAGAACAATCACTTTTCATGAACTAGTTTAGTGTAATCTTGTTGAATTCTTGATCTAAGGGGCTATATGTGTTTAGGAGAAGTATATGGATGTTTCTAGAGCTCAAAAGAAGGGTAAATGATGAAATAAGGGGAATAATGGGATATTTGTACCCTTTGAACCAACTTTCCAAATGGGCCTGCGGAGAAGCCATCTGGCAGCCTATCTTGAAACGCCCATAATATTTTACTCCGATGTTGTATCGATGAACGGTTTATTGCACTGGAAACTAGACTCTATGAAATTCAATTTACATAGTTTATGAATTCCATAACTTCTCAAGTTCTAGGTGATACACCTCCCTCAAGTTGGACCAGAATTTCTGTCTAAACTTCTGCTAAGTTTTCTAAAATTGTGACAAACTTAATTACTTTTGTTTGCTTGATCCCGAAATATTTAGACACTTTCTTAGCACTTGTTAAAAGTATTCCTTATCCTTATAAGGATTCTATGGCCTCTCCAAGCTTACGATAGTTTACTCACGATGCAAACAATGCGAAAATTTTCAAGGTGTAACATTCTCCCCACCTTTAAAAGCATTCATCCTCGAATGTTAAACTCTCAGAGATATTATAGAAATGTTTTGGTAGACCTTCCTCTATAACTGTGTCACTACCAACCTGTGACACAGCAACCCAGAATATACAATGCCACATAGGGCCACAACAAGCAATAGTAGCTCTTTAGCCACACATAACATAACTAGTAAGTATACATGTATCAACAGAGGGTGGCTGCTCCTGATCCTGGTTCCTAGCCAAAGCGCATATGCGGTTCTGACCACCACCGAATCTAGACGATCCACTTCTACCTTTGTCTCTATAGGCCGATGTCTGAGGGCCTTGATCTAGAAAGCGTACTGAAGAAGATGAAGCTGCTACTGATCCAGTGGGTCGAGCTATATCATCTTTATCCCTCATCGGACAATCCCTTATATAGTGACCTGAAATTCCACATGTATACATATATATGAGCCCTGATAACATCGTCCAGGAGGGCTCTACCAAACTGACTGCATCATCAAGGAGGCATCCGCATCTATGTTGAGTCCCTCCGATGTTGAAAACCCAAAGCCCTTGAAACCCGACCTGACTCAGAATAAGTAGACATCTCATAACGCGGTCTCTGTGATGGTAAAAGTGTACTAACAACGGAATATAGGGGCCTAAAGTCACCCCTAACATCCTCTGATTGATTGGAAGACCTAGCCCTTTTACGCTGACCCTCACCCAAGTCCTCAGACTGCTGTCTCTACTTATCTTCAGATTCTGAACATATGCCTGGATACGGGAGATGTCCATACCATCAAGTAAAGCTGTTGTGGAGCACTTATTAATTAGATGCGGCGCGAGTTCCACCATAAACCGGTGCACTCGGTCTTCTATCTCTGCTACAATAGTAGGAGTATACCTAGCCAAAGAGTTAAACTGGAGACTATACTCCCGCACACTTCTGTTTCCCTTCTTAAGAGTAAAAAATATGTCTACTCTCACCCGACATAATGTCAAAGAAAGGGATATACGAACTCTTACCACATAGCTGGAGCTGCATTAACCCCTCAAAAAGACATCCAAGTATCATACCAATAAATGACCACATCCCGTAATCTGTAAGAAGCTAACTCTACTGACTCGGTGTCTGAAATATGCATCACTCACAATGTCCTCAGCATCCCATCTATAAAATTCTGTGGGTTCTCATCTAGTTTTGATCTAAAGAATTCTGAAGGGTCCAAATTAATAAAATCTCGAACTCTGGCACTAATGGACCTGCCACCATAGCCCATACCCTGTCGCTGGGCCTCAGAGGCTACTAACTGCATCAACAACCGAATAGCTTCTTGCATCTCCTGACTTGAGGCATCAGGTGGAGGAACTGGAGGTGCTGGAGCTCCTGTATGATCCTCTGGAGTGGGCGAGGTAAGAGGTCTGAGGTTCCATAGAACCTCATTTTAGGACTCGCCGTCCTAAATATCAACAGATAGTACCCCATCAGTTCTCCTACCTGCCACCGACATGCCCTTCTAGCCGCTGAAGCTTTCCTCATCATGGGCATTACTGAAATCATAGCATATGGTCAGGAAAAAAGGATTCCTCATAACATGGTTCTATCGCAAGATCAAATATGGGAAAGAAAGGAAATCTTCCTAAATGTACTGCACACCATAAACAAGACTCTGCTAGACACGGCTTGCAGATAACCCTAGGACAGACCTGCTTTGATACCACTCTATCACATGCCATCCTAGGTGAGGCGTGATTGGCAACTGACACCTTACTAGGGCCGAGCGAACCAAACTATATCTCGCATCATCTATGTCTCGAATGAAAAAATAAGGCCAAGGAGGCCAACTATGAACATAATATCATGCATATGTATATGTACAATGGGTCCACGAGGCCAACATAACAACTGACAAGACATGACTAAGTTGTATACAAGAAACTGTCTGCAAAGCCTCTCAGACCATAACAAAAGTGTATAAGTTGGGACAAGGCCCCGACGTACCCATAACACAAAAATACATATACAATCCCTGACTCAGCAATTCTCTAGCAAGAAGTGGAGCTCACCAATCGGAGCTGGTACCTAGAGGAAGCCTACTGTAGAGGATCTTCATCTCGTCTATCTATACCTGCGGGCATGAACACAGCATCCACAAATAAAAGGACTTCAGTTCGAATAATGTACCGAGTGTATAAGGCGAAAATGCTTCATAATAAACATATACTGCAAAGAAAGAGGATAAGAGTTAACCGGGCATTTTTGACTTACCAATGTGAATCTAGCATGTATATGTCTCTATACTCTCATGTGCTTAGCTACATCTATGTATAATACTGTGTCTCTGACCTACTTATCATCTTGGTGATATCTGCCTAATTGATCGGTGGTAACTGCCCGACCGGCTGTAGCACGGTGGTAACTGCCCATCCGATTATCGCCCGATGGTAGAGCGTATCTGCCCGACTAATTAATGGTAATTGTCCAACCATCCGTAGCATGGTGGTAAATATATATCTGCTCGGCCGGCTGTAGCTCGGTGGTAATAGCTACCCAATCGTCTGTAACATAGTGGTAAATACATATCTACCCAACCGGCCGTAGCTCAGTCGTAATAACTGCCTAACCGTACCGTAGCATGATGGTAAATACGTATTTGCCTAACCGGCCATAGCTCGGTGGTAATAGCTGTCCAACTAGCTATAGACTAGTGGTAAATATTATCAACATCATAACCAGACCTCTATAGGTGATTTCTATGCACTCCTCATGATTATTACTTATCCGTTAAAGCCTATATGATTTCATAAGACTTATAAACACATTTCCTGGCCATTAAGACTCCTTCCTGATTAACTAATCCTTTGTCAAAGTAAGGTCGTTATACCTCCGATTATCGTTATGGAGCTATCTTCATAAATATATCTCACCTTGAAGGAACAATAATCATAAGATGAGATCAACACCAATGATGTCATAAGAGCATCAAGAACCATTGGATTCTAGTATTTCAAGGAATAGGGACATTATGAACATCATTTGTGAAGGTTCATAACAATAGGGTCATGCCTTAAGAAAGAAAGGGACAGCCTTCAGATACCTTCCGAGCCTGCAAATCTACATCCAAAATGATTCATACAACAATCAGGCCATAAGAACACATACACACTCAAACTTAGCTAGTTAATAAGTTAACGGAATTCGGACAACATTTCCCCGATATCATCTACTTCCTCCAAATTTCAAAACAACTCCCATACGTCATTAACAACATCAACAATAACATAATCAAGATACTACACGACAAACATATAAAAATTCATCCAAAACTTCCTCCGAAAATTAGCCCGTAAGCCAACAACATCAGCATATTAAACTACGACCTTTATACTATATTTTCCTTCACTTTAAACCACTAAAATCCTCCAAAAACAACTCAATATGAAAGTCAAGATGAAGACCATACCTTATACTTGAAAAAATTTAGCCACGCCAACTTTCTTCACGACCAAACTCACCACAACATCAATTAGAAGCAAGAACAATCACTTTTCATGAACCAGTTTAATGTAATCATGTTGAATTCTTGATCTAAGGGGCTATAAGTGTTTAGGAGAAGTATATGGAAGTTTCTAGAGCTCAAAAGAAGTGTTAATGATGAAAAAAGGAGAATAATGGGGTATTTATACCCTTTGAAAGTAGGTTCCACTGACATTCCAAATGGGTCTGCGAAGAAGCCATCTGGCAGCCTATCTTGAAATGCCCATAACTTTCTACTCCGATGTCGTATCGATAAACAGTTTGTTGAATTACAAACTAGACTCAATGAAATTTAATTTACATTGTTATGCATTCCATAACTCCTCATATTCTAGGAGATACACCTCTCTCAAGTTGGACCAGAATTTCACTTCTAGAATTCTTCCACATTTTCCAAAATTTTGACAAACTAATTTCTTTTATTCACTTGATCCCGAAACCTTTAGACACTTGTTTAGCACTTGTTAAAAGTATTCCTTAACCTTATAAGGGTTTCATGACCTCTCCGAGCTTATGTTTGTTTACTTACGATGCAAACGACACAAAAATTTTCGAGGTGTAACACTGATATTCTTAAAATTCTGGAGCAGTTTAAGCCTAAAATGCAACTCATTCAAGTTTTGTGGAAAGTGCCTCCTGAAGGATGGTGGAAATGCAATACTGATGGTGCTACTAGGGGTAATCCTGGTAGATGTAGTTATGCATTTTGTGTTAGAAATAACAATGGTGATCTGGTTTATGCAAAGGCTAAGGAGATGGGAGAAGCTACAAATACTGAATCAGAAGCTTTGGCTCTTTTGGAGGCTGCTAAGTACTGTTTGTCTAAGCATATGTACTCATTCATACTGGAAACAGACTCAATGATGATGAAGAAGATATTAGACAGAGAGTGGAGACCACTATGGAATATTGCATTTGTGGTAGAGGAATTGCGTGACATAATAGACAATGTTGATGTTGAAGTTCTGCATATCATGAGGGAAGGAAATCAACTAGCAGATCACTTAGCCAATGTTACTCTGGATGTTGGAGAGGTGGTGGCTAATAATTTTGTAGAATTGGACTCAAAGGGGAGGAGGATTCTTAATAGTGACAAACTTGTATGTCCCGATTTGAGAATCAGGACTAAAAGAAGAATTTGATGTAGAAGGTTGGTGTATTGATGTGGAGAATCATGTCTCATCTTGCTCAAGTCCTTTGGGAGGAGAGTAAGGTGGAAATTTTTTCTACTAATCTTGCTTTCTTGTTTGCAGGTTACTGAGGTGGAACTTGGATCATGAAAGAAATCAAGAACACTAGGAACTTTCATTTATCGTACATCTATGTCATTGATCTTGTTTATCATGGAAATGATATGACTCAGATGTGGTTGAATAGATTTTGTAACAAGTAAGTAAGCAAGCAATGCAACACATGGTTACTAGAGATAGTTCAAGACTGGTTACTAAGGATCCTTATTTGTGAGGACATGACTTGGTTCTGGTTTACTGGTGGAGTTTACTACAAATGAAGTAGCATGGTGTTACAAGGATACAATCTTGCCAAAATCCTTATGGAGGATGGCATGATTGTATCAGGATCTTTTAACTCGTTGCTCTTGTTTGCAGGTATCCATAAAAGACACATACTTTTCAAGATTATATCAGAAGCTGTTGGATTACATTACTGTGTCATTGGTCCTACTCATAGTGGATATGATGTGATAAATAGTTATTTGGGTACACTTCAGTCTTCTCAAGGAATCAATGAGGAAATATTGATGTTCTTGATCCTAATTCTAGTTGGAAGATCCAACAGATCAAACATGATCTGTATATTGGCAGATCCTCATGTAGTGGTATTAGAACCTTGTGCTCATTCTACAGAGGAAATGACAATACATGAATCATGTTTTGATTTGGTTGAGGAAGATACAAGCATCAGGTTTGCAGATTTATGGATAGGAAGGCTATTTCAATGGTGCATCAAGGGTTCAGACTTGGGACATCACGTGAAACCAGCAGTTGTTGCTACTTATTTAATAGACAGACACCAGATATACTGCAGTATAGTCTTTGTATATTGTGGTATATCATCTGTATATTACATAGGTATTCAGACAAATTTGTCTCTCAGGATTTATACGGGGTACATCAACACATATGGGAGATGCTACAGTATTTAGAGGTCGATATACACAAATATTCCACTAATATACAACATTCAGTTGGGTTATGTTGTGCAGTATCCTAAGAATTGTACAAAGCTTCAAGATGCCATTGGTGCTGCTATTTTTCAAGGAAGAATTAACAAGAGGCAATGCAAATTCATCCTACATGGTGCATGGAAGGCTACATGGATTATTTTGAAGCAACTTTGCCTCTAGTTATTTACTTACAGTTTTTAGTCCAGTTTTAGCTCTAGTTTTGACATTATGTAATATCAATTTGGGACTAGTTTTGACATTATGTAATATGAATTTCGGACATTTTAGTCCTAGGTTGATTATTAGTTTACTTTTTTGAATTTTCATTAGCCATTTTGGCCACAAATGTAAAGACTATGTGTGTTTATTTTTGAGAAAAAACTATAAAAACGTACCCTAGGCCCTCAAAAGCCTAGTGGAATTGCCTTAAGAAAAAAACCTATGATGATGTAAAATTTGGCATGACCCCCACCTGTCCATATATAAACCCAAAAGTATACATTGAGGAGGACACAAACCATAGCTGGAATACATGAAGAGTCCATAATCTATAAGGAGCCTGTGCAAAAGGAGAATATAAGAGAGAAGATGACTCTATATATCTATATAACGTTGCTCAATGAAAAAGCAGTATAGAAAGACTATAGCAGCTCACATAAGACCAGTTAGTATAAAAAGTAAATTGCCCCTTCTTAATCTTGAATGTAAAATGGATATAACCTCCCTGATCATTTTTTAGAGAAGCTTTAGCCTTCATTGGAAGATTAAAAGCTTGAGTGAAGAACCTTTCATTTCTAACAGCTACACAAATTTTTGCCAAAGTGTCAGGCACAAAATTGACTTCCCTGCAGCAAAGAGTTATTTGAACCTGCCCCATAGTCATCAAATTCCTAATTTAATGAATGAAATCCGTGAGATAATTATGAACTTCGTTGTTGCCCTTGATCATGTGCACCAAAAGAAGCGAATATGTCTCAGTATAAGCTGATTGCGCACATTATCAATGCATAACAATAATCCTTTGAGAAGAGCCAAAGTTTCACCCTTGTTGTTGCTATGCACCCCAAAATAAGAGTAGAAGCTGATCACAGTTCTGCTAGTGTTGTCCCGTTATCACGACCCAACCCGCCATGACTGGTACCCATCTAAATCCTAGTGGGCGAACCAACATACAAGACACCTATCCATTCAATCCGGTTTTATATTAACCAAGCTAAACAATTATTATTCATTTAACAACAAAAGAACAAGGTAACTCATGCTATAACTGCTGAAATAAGTGCGGAAGTTCTAACTATTACAATCCCCAAAATTCGAAAGTCATCGTACAAGACTCTAAGCTAAAAACATGTCTAAGAATCTGAAGTCTAACAAGTAAGTAATCCATAATGTCCAGAGTACTAAAAGACATCATAGCAAGAAGATCTTTGGGCAGCCTGGCATGGGAAGAAGCTTACCCAAAATTTGTCAACAAATATCCTCCACGCCAGATGTGAGGACGAGCAACGGTCTCTATATCACAATCTGCACTCAAAGAATGCAGCAAGGTAGTATCACTACAAACACTATGTACCAGTAGATATCATAGGCCGACTAAGATTAGTATCATGCATATTTCGTAAAATCAATAGAATACAACAAGCCAGTCAAAAGTCATGAATATCAATATGTCACAGCAAGTCAACCAAGAACAATCACAATCAAATCACCAAGATGTCAAGCATCACAAACACGCAAGTCACAACGGAAATAAATTTACCATAATAACCTTACTCGCTGTACATACATGCTAGCTGATGTCTTAGCTCAGTAGCCATGACCTGCAGAGGACCCATGGTATCCATGTACCACCCATTTTGGATCCACTCCTCAGACCCGAGCGCAAACCTTCGCCCCGGAACCAACCTCGGTCGTGGGACATATCAAAGTACCTCTCATTTTCGGAATGATCCTTGGACCACGAGCCTATAATATAGGTCACATGAGTGCCTTTCCATACCTCTTACAGAATAGTGTTTCTTACCTTACCAATATCAACAATCAACTCATCATTTCATGTCATAATACCCTTGAGAAGATTATATTAGCTTCTCATCACAACACATCCACTGTAGATTTAAATCACACAGGAATAATGGCACGGAGCCTACACAATCAATCAATCACATTCACTTAGGAATTTAACCACACAATACCATGCATGAAAACTAGACATGCTTTCTCCTAAGGAGATCACTAAACATACAATCAACTAACCAAAGTCTAACTTAAGTGAACCGTAACCTACCTCAAAGTAGAGCTGGAACACGCAGGTTACTCTGGTACAGCCTTTCCTTTCCTCAAAGCCTCAATACGTTCATGGTCTAAAATTAGAAGGCTCAATGAGTCACATTGCTCAATTTACAAACACCAAAGCAAGAATACCCTTCTCTTTCCCCATTCTAAGGGTGGACGATTTTCTAGGTGATAAACAACCTATCAAGGCCCCTAGTATTCATTTACCATCAATTTATACAACATTCTATCAAACATTCCCATTACAAACAGTTTTCTACCGTAAAGACACTATTTTTATAGAACCCTAGGTCTCAAATCACTTAGTTTACTATTCTAAAAGTTTAATTTATCACAAATAGCAACTAATCAATCCATTTAAATGATAAATAAGCAATAATAACCCCAACCCATCAAGTTTAGAAGGTTTATTGCCATTCTAGGGTTTCTACTTCACGTTCACCATTTAAGATCCATGAAAATGATTACAATAATGAAGGGGAAGGGAATGATAGAATGAAAAGCAACGAAATTTACCTCTCAAGGTTATCTTGCCCTAGCTTTTGCTCATTTTGGGCAGTGAGTTCGATTTTGTTCAGTTTTTCCCCTATCACCCCACATTTCTTCCAAGGCCTCAAAAACACAACACAAAACCTGCACACATGCAAAAAGATCGTAACGTTCATTACACCAGATACCAATTAAAACACCGTTCATCCCCGAATGGAAAAGAGTGAGAAAACTAGGGAGGAGTTACCTGACTCGGTGAAAAGCTGAGGGTATTTGCTACGCATATCGGACTTTGTCGCCTAAGTAGCTTCTTCCACTGGTCGATTCTTCCATTGAACTTTCACAGAAGCTATTTTCTTGGACCTCAACTTGCGAACATCCCTGTCTAAGATAGCAACGGGTTCTTCCTTATACGATAGATTTTCATCTAAAAAAACTGAATCCCAACGGATGATATAGGAACCATCGCCATGGTGCCTCTTTAACATCGACACATGGAACACCGGATGAACGCCTTATAAACTCGATGGTAAAGCCAACTTGTAAGCCACCTCTCCCACACGTTTGAGAATCTCAAATGAACCAATGAACCTCGGGCTAAGCTTTCCCTTCTTCCCAAACCTTATCACACCCTTCATGGGTGAGACTTTCAACAACACTTGCTCTCCTTCCTCAAACTCAAGATCTCGGACCTTGCGGTCCGCATACTCCTTCTGCCTATTCTGCGCTGCCAAAAGCTTGGCTTGAATCACTTTTACCTTCTCTAGGGACTCTCTCAGAAGGTCAGTACCCCACGGTCTTACCTCGAATGCATAAAACCATCCAATGGGAGACCTATACCTCCTTCCATACAATGCCTTAAATGGGGCCATATCGATACTCGAGTGATAGCTATTATTGTAAGAAAATTCGGCTAAGGGCAAGAACTGATCCTAATGCCCACCGAAATCTATCACACACGCACGAAGCATATCCTCCAGAACCTAAATAGTCCGCTCAGACGCCGTCGGTCCCCGAGGATGAAAGGCTGCGCTAAGATCTAACCTCGTACCCAACTCCTCATGCAACCACTTCCAAAACCTGGATGTGAACGTGGTGCCCCTGTCAGACAAGATGGAGATAGGAACCCCGCGGAGTCTAAGCACCTCCCGAATGTAAACCTTAGCCGATATTTCCGCATCATAAGTTATCTTCACCAAAATAAAGTGGGTAGACTTAGTTAACCTATCAACAATAACCCAGATAGAGTCAAACTTCCCTAGCGTCTTTGGAAGACCCACTACGAAATCCATGGCTATTCTTTCCCACTTTCACTCGGGAATGGGCATTCTCTGCAATGTACCCCCAGGTTTCTGATGTTCATACTTCACCTGTTGGCAATTCAAACCATGTGCAACGAACTCTACTATATCACGTTTAATCCCAGTCCACCAGTAATGTTGCCTCAAATCACGATACATCTTAGTCGTATCAAGATGGATAGAATACCTCAAACTATGAGCCTCTGTCAGAATTGTCTTAATCAAGGCACCCACACGTGGCACACACATTAGCCCTTTGATCCGCAACACTCCCTCCTCATCAATCACGACCTCTTTGGCCTCACCACGCAACACCTTAGCACGTATTTTACATAGCTTAGCATCTCCAAACTGCTCAGCTTTTATCTGCTCTAAAAATGATGACCGAGCCTCAACACAAGCCAACTCCTTGTCTGTGTTAGAAATATCCAGTCTCATAAAACTAGTAGCCAGAGTCTGCACCTCTCTGGACAACAGACGCTCAGAAGAGATCAAACGAGCTAGACTTCCCATACTAGCCGACTTCCTGCTCAATGCGTCAGCTACTACATTAGCCTTAACAGGGTGATACAAAAAGATGATGTTATAGTCCTTCAGCAGTTCCATCCATCTCAGCTGTCTAGAGTTCAGATCTTTCTGAGTGAACACATGCTGCAAACTGCGATGGTCTGTGTACACCTCACAATGGACCTCATACAAGTAGTGCCTCCAGCTTTTCAATGCAAACACCACCGCTGCCAACTCTAGATCATGAGTAGGATAATTCTTCTCGGCGCACCTTCCGCCGAGAAGCATAAGCAATCACCTTCTTTTCCTGCATCAAAACAGCACCCAAACCAGAACGTGAAGCATCACAGTAAACAACAAAATCCTTGCCCTTCGTGGGCAATGCTAGAATCGATCCTGTGGCCAACAATGTTTTGAGCGTTTGAAAGCTCTCCTCACACTCATCGGACTACTGAAACAGTAGCTCCTTCTAAGTCAAACGGGTCATATGAGAAGCAATAGAGGGAAACCCTTTCACAAACCGACGATAGTAGCTAGCCAGACCCACAAAACTACGGATCTCAGTCACTGATATGGGCCTAGCCCATTCCTTGACTGCCTTAATTTTTTGAGGATCCACCATAATACCCTCTTTCAAAATAACATGCCCCAAGAAAGACATAAAAGACAACCAGAATTCACACTTGGAGAATTTAGCATACAATTCGTTCTCTCGCAATACTCCAAGAGCAATTCTTAAATGTTTCTCATGCTCTTCCTTACTCCTAGAGTACACCAGGATATAATCAATGAACACTATTACGAATGAGTCTAAATAGGGCTTAAACACACTGTTCATAAAATCCATGAACGCAGCTGGGGAGTTTGTAAGCCCAAAAGACATAACCAAGAACTCATAGTGCCCATACTTGGTCCGAAAAGCGCTTTTAGGAATATCCTCAACCCGATTCTTCAACTGATGGTACCTTGATCTCAAATTGATTTTAGAGAACACAAAAGCTCTCTGTAACTAGTCAAACAAGTCAACAATACAGGGAATGGAATACTTATTTCAAACAGTTACCTTATTCAACTGACGGTAATCAATGTATATACTCATAGACCCATCCTTCTTCTTAACAAACAACATAGGAGCACTCCACAGAGAGGCACTCGGGCGAATAAACCCCTTACTCAGAAGATCTTGCAACTGCTCTTTCAGTTTCCTGAGTTCTGCTGGTGCCATCCTATAAGGTGGGATGGAGATAGGACAAGTCCCTGGGTCTAAGTCAATATCACGATCCAGTGGCATACCAGGCAAGTTCGCGGGGAACACATCCGTAAACTCGCGTACCACTGGAACCGAATCAAGGGATGGAGTATCTGCATTGGTATCACGAATATGTGCCAGATAAGCTAAACAACCCTTCTCTACTAGCTTTCTAGCATGAACAAAGGATATTAATTTCTTAGAGAGGGGACTAAGGTTACCTTTCCACTCGAGTCTAGGTGCCCTAGGCATGGCTGGTGTAATAGTCTTAGAATGGCAATCAAGTATAGCATAATGCGGGACAACTAACTCATACCCAAAATAACATCGAAGTCTACCATGTCTAAGATCATCAAATCTACCCAAGTACTATACCCCATAAAAGAAATTGCACACGAAGGGTAAACACTACCCACTACCACATAATCCCTGGTCATGAGTAGACAAAAAATAAGGGTATCAAGATGGTCACACATCATATCCAAACCTAACCGCAAAATAGGTAGATACATAGGAAATATTAGAACCCGAATCAAACAAAACGAAGCCATACGCTCATAAACTAGAGATAGTACCCGTGATAGCCGACGGGAGGCCTCTACCTCGGTCTACCTCGCGTGCGTACATGTCACGACCCAACCCCCCCGTAGCCGTGACTAGTGCCCGAACCGGGGCACCCATACGCGCTCACTAACCATATATATCTCGACGACCGACAAACACCTCGTACATACCCGACACGTACGTGGCTCCAAACCGACGATACAAACATATACGTACGTAAGCCGGCAAGGCTATCATAATATACATAACGTAGCAAGGCTTACATACACACCGACAAGTGTCGCCACCGTGCTCCCGGGCCGCCCAAACACAACAAACTCAACGCATCCGAACAAAACCGTACATAACCCATATTTAAGTCTACGTACCTCTAAGAATCATAACAGAACCATATCGACGGATAAAGCCCCGCCGTACCTACGAACAAACACATATGTACAAACGTTTAAAATGTCCGTACCAAAATGTAGGCCCCAAACGAGTGGAGTACTCCAAGACCAACCCCTAGTAGGTATCCTAAAAGGCATGATCTCTAAATCCGGCGTCCGACCTGCGGCATGAAACCACCCCGAAGATGTGGGTCGCACGAAATATGTACCGAGTACGCAACAAGGTACAGAAATGAACCGAGTCATAATCGAGACAGAACGAATACCGAAAGAGGCATAATAACCGAAATACCAAAGCCTCTACCGACATACAAATCATACATATGGGTACGTAAGACAAATATACCGATCATCATATACATACCGTAACACATCGTAACATCATAACCGATCATACGAGACGCCATTAACCGATGCAGGATCGCCTAAACCACCGCGTGGATCGTCTAAACCGACGAGAGGGATGTTGCCTCCTCCGGGTTTGCCCCACCACGGGGTTTGCCCCACCACCGCTTTGATTCCACCGATCATATTCCGGATTCTATCATATTCCGTAATTCATACATATAACATATAACGTAGCATATATACACGAGGGCCGGCCGAAAGGGGCTCGGCGTGCACGGACACATCATGACATTATAATATCCACACGGTTCCCGGCCAAAAGAGCTCGGCGAACCGACGCATCATAATCCGAATAAAGCATAGCGCACACGATAACATAACCGGCTCCGAGGACTTCGCGACAAATTTAATCGTAATACACGAGCAAAATCAGGTTCGAAAAGTAACCAAATGCTTTGAAAACATTTTCAAAGACTTAATAGGTTAATCAAAACGAACCATCATTTATAAGCCAAAACAATAGTCAAATCAGATTTTCTTCCGAATATCGCTCGGGAACATATCAAACCGAACTTCAGAAATCCTAGTTACGTACCAAAATCATGTGTATAAGATCATTATCATAAACTCAAAAGGTAAGTAAATTGATCGTACTTGAAATCGGGATAATAGTCATATCATATCCTTTCAAAAGTCGTCAGAAGTACATAAAGGAGAGCCGGGCCCGCCTATGGAAAACATAGTCATCATACATCATGGAATCATTTTTGAGCATATCGAAGCGATCCTTTTTGTCTCTTATTATTATTATTCGTAGTTTCGGAATCATTTAGGAACAAAACTCTTTTGAAAACAAAACTTTTGTGCAACTTTTGAAATTTGGTCATACAAAAGACATAAAGACCATAATTTGACCACATTAAGAATACAATTATCAAGAAACCAATAAGAAAGATTATTATTTTATCAATGCAATCCTATTCCGTCTAGGAAAGTTACGGATATTTGTAGGCATAAGATCCTTTCGAACACACCGTATACATAGCATTTCAAATCCAATTGTAAAAGGACATACGGTCTATAGCTTGACCATATTAAGGATGTCAATATCTTTTAAGCAAATATGAATCATAATCATGCTCGGATTTTTAAGAATAGAATTACCCCCAAAGGCTCATAACGTATCACAACCTACTTGCGTCTAGGATATGCCAAAAGGAAAGAAGGATAATTCACATCCCTCGTCCGCTCTCCAAGTCACTCCAAACTCAAACCTCGGGCTCTCCAAAATCTACACAATATCATTAAATACCAACGTTACTATAGGCATTTAGGAGTTCATTTTTCCAAACTAACACATAATTCTACGGAAATTTGGGCAAGCACTTCCCCCGTAAATATGCCAACCCCGAGAATTTTTCTCCCAAATCAACAACAACAATACCAACAACCAACCTAGCAACATCAATAATCAATCCGAAAGGCAATATAACATTAGTAACCCTCTTTTACATCATTCGACAACATTCATTATATTCAATTCAACGGCTCACCTTCAAGCCAACATCAACACTTATACATTCAAATATTAGTCCAAACCCATACCAACAACATTCAAGAACATTTCAAACAATTCACACAATATTTCAAACATCCCAAATAATACTCCAACTCACCCAAAATTGCCCCAAACCCGAGAACCTCAACCATAACACATTCCTCACTTCCAAATCATGATTTGCGCCAACAATCCACACTCTCTAACAATGTCATTCCCATAAATACACAAATTACATCAATGCACAATAATCCCCAATTCAAATTTCACAACACTTACGATATCAGTTT
Organism: Lycium ferocissimum; assembly: GCF_029784015.1. Lineage (NCBI taxonomy): Eukaryota > Viridiplantae > Streptophyta > Magnoliopsida > Solanales > Solanaceae > Lycium > Lycium ferocissimum. Next base: position 31,699,401 of record NC_081343.1, on the reverse strand, counting down.
TGAGTAGTCATTAAACTACTATCGTCAACATAGATATTCATAACGACAACAACCAAAATACTAATTAACATTAATCCATTCCTTGTCACATATTTATATATATATATATATATATATATATATATATATATATATATATATATATATATATATATATATATATATATACAACACCCACAATCATGCTAACTAGACTTTAATTTTGCTTCAACACAACACACACACTTACACGGCCATGCACTACACACACAACCTCAACTCCAACATGCCATATTTCATGAATTTCCTCCATTTTAACATACTACAACATGCATACACCATTCATAACATATAAAACATGATTAAATCTTACCTTTCTTCCTTCAACTTCACAACTAGCTAGGGTTAGCTAGGATGAAAATCCTGATTTGATCGCTCCAACGACACTTCCACGCTAAAATCTTCAGGACCTCCAATTAGTGGATTTGCATCCAAGGAATTATTTTGGGATGGCTAAAATTGGACTTGGAAAATTAAGGTTCCTGGTCGAGAGGTTGATATTGTTGGTGTTCTTCAACTTCTTTTTTTTGCTAAGTGTAGAATGAATGTAGATGACTTAGAAGTCATCTTTTAAGCTTCCACTTAAATTGCACAAGTGTCCATGGCCCACACACATGTGTTGGACCAATTAAAATTGTCCACAAAGTGTGTGGGACCATTTCAAGTCCACACGGCCAACATGGCATATTTTGCATGATTTGCAACTTCCAATTATTCCATTTTTGGTCCCAAATTTTTCCTAAATGTTCCATGCCAACCAATTCATAAACAACTTATGTCTTAAAATAAAATCGAAGGTCAAAAGTCCCGACTTTGTATCCCGGAATGGTTTTGTCCCTAACTTATCATAGTTAAGCTGATTGTCCCAATGTACAAAATACGGGATATAACGAAGTGCATATCCAAATATAAAGCCCTCTCGTCGCTTGTAAACCACCGAATGAGGACCATAGTCCGAGCCCCGTCATCGCCCGGGCCGCTGTAAATAAATCTGAGATAAGCCCGAGGACAACAAAGAATTAGGGCCGGGCACTACCCCTACCCATCTCTATGTGGTCGCCCGCAATTTGTAGGTGCATTGATACGCTCAAATTACACCTATTAATGGTATAACGCGGACGTTGTCAAATATAGTAACCCAACAAGTTGGGTCAATCCCACAGGGAATATGGTGTGAAAAGATTACTAAAATCGTAGGATGCTATGTTTAGGTCTAATGTCTTAATCCGATGAAATTGGTAAAAGTTGAGTTTTTAGTGACTAATTACTAACTACTTGCTTTGGTGGTAATTTATGGTAAAAGAAACTAAGGTTGTGTCCCCGTTAGATAGAATGCATGATCATAGGTATTGATCTTGATATACTTCTAATGGTTCATTATATGAATGCACTTAATCACTCTATGAATCTCTACTATTTCCCAATAAATAAAGATTATCTCTTTCTATGATTTTTTCAAATATAAGAAAGTAACTATGAAGAACGATTAATCATGCCAAGTAAATTCTTCTTATTCCTAAAAGTGAATTTATTAAACAAAGTTTAAAGCTTTGAGTTCTTGTTATTTATTCTTACCAACCCTAATTATTTTCCCAAATAAATCAAGGTTTATGGCTTTTAATCAATATTTGCAACCATAAATTATGAATGAAGAATGAAGAATAAATAAACCCTAATAATCCATTATGTGTATATCAATC
>NC_081343.1:31679118-31697562 GCF_029784015.1 Lycium ferocissimum | reverse complement strand
GTATCAGGCCCATACTTTTTCCCCAATAATTGACAATGTCGACTACCACGGTACCTCTTGCAGGAACCCCTCTCATCGGAAAAAGCATTCTATGTCAAGCTCTCGAGAAGGTCTCCGACCTCTTCAGCGAGAGAGATGATCGCGACGTTTTTCGGTGCCCCGGCCATGCAAAAATCGAACTCGCGGCAATAGCACCGGCCGTCGATCGATTTGCGGATTTGCTTTCTTCTTTGCCATGAGGTATCTCAAGGCTGCATGATCGATGTAAACCACTACTTTGGACCCCAACAAGTAGGCCGAGAATTTCTCAAAAGCAAACACAATGGCAAACGGCTCTTGCTCCGTCGGCAGTGTAATTTATCGGGCAACATTCGGTGTTACGCCTTTGCATAATAGATCGAGCGCATAATTTTTATTGTGCCTGCGCGAAGCACAACACCTATTGCAAAACCACTAGCATCGCACATCGGTTCAAATGGCAAGGACCGGTCGGCCTTACAATAATCGGAAGCTTGGTAGTGAGGCCAGCTCTTTAACTCCTCGAATGACTTCCGGCACTTATCATTAAACACAAACTTAGCCTCTTTCTCAAGAAGCTTGCCCATTAGATTAGCAATCTTGGAGAAATCTTTGATGAAGCGCTTTTTTGTAGAATTGGCATGTCCCAAGAAACTTCGGACACCTTTGGCGAGATAGGTGGTGGAAGTTTTGCAATCCATCAAATTTCGCTTGATCGACCTCGATTCCTTTTCGGAAATTTTGTGGCCGAGGACTATTCCTTCCTTCACCATAAAATGGTACTTCTCCCAATTTAGCATGAGATTTGTCTCCTCACATCTTTTCGACGCACTTACCGGATAGCTAAGACAATCTTCAAATGAATCCCCCATGAGAAGTCATCCATGAACTCATCGAAATCCTCTACCGTATCGGAAGAAGATTGACATCATGCATCTGCGAAAAGTGGGTGAGTGCATTACACAAACCAAAAGGCATGAGCTAAATGCAAATGTCCCCATAAGGACAAGTAAAAGTAGTCTTCTCCCGATCTTCCAAAGCAATGTTGATACGGTGTAGCCCGAATAACCATCGAGAAACAATAGTAACAATGCCCCGCTAGCCGATCAAGCATTTGATCAATAAAAGGCATGGGAAAATGATCCTTGCATGTGGCAAGTGTTTGAGCTTGCGATAGTCCATGCAAACTCTCCATCCGGTTACGGTTCTAGTTGGGATCAACTCATTCTTTGCATTTGGCACCATAGTGATCACCGCACTTGGGAACACGTTGGGCCCAGGCTCGCCACGTTTACTATCGGCAATTGGGTAAACCACTCCACGCATCCAACCATTTGATGATCTCTTTCTTGACTACCTCTTGCATATTCTTGTTCGATCGCCTGCGATGCTCTATACTCGGTTTTTGTTATCTTCCTCAAGCTTGGATTTTGTGCTCGCGGATCCGGATGGAATACCTGGAATATGCTGCATGGTCCAACCAATAGCACACCTATACTCCCTCAATACCTCTAAAATACGCAAAATGCGCTCCTCGGTCGGTAGGCCCGAAACAATCACCGGCAATGTGTTGTCCGGACCAAAGAGACTCATACTTCGGATGTGATGGGAGCGTGTAAGCTCCACTTAGGTGGCTCGATGATCGAAGGCTTTGCTTTGGAGGAGTTGTTCTATTTTTCGAATCAAGATTGACTTCTTTGGGTGGTAGGAATATGATCCCAACCCAACAAGTGAATTCTTGTCTCCACATAACCTTCCATGTCCTCGGCATTAAAGTTAACAAGAATACCAACTGAGCTTCACCCAAACTTTCTTCTTATCTTGAACTCTACTCTTGCAAATAACATCAAACGAATCAATCAACGCAATGCTCTCGTAAGCATTTAGTAACTTCATCCCCTTGCAAACACCGAAAAGTCACTTCTTCATCGTTGACTCGGAACTTGATTTCATTTTTTCTCCGAATCCGCTCGGAGCTCTCCCTTAGCGAGAAGGTCTCCCCAGAATAATAGGGATGTCCCGATCAACAGCACAGTCAAGAATCACGAAATCAGCGGGCAACATAAAATCACCAACCCGCACAAGTACATCATCAACCACCCCAACAGGTCTTTTGATAGACCTATCAGCCATTTGTAACCTCATAGTAGTCGGCCTTGGCATCCCTAAGCATGTGAGCTCAAGGAGGAGCAAATATTACAAGTATAAAGGATGAAATTCTACTGTATTAGCATGAGGATAGCATGAGTATGATATTTGGAATTCGTACAATATGATAGGAATGATACGTTAAAAGATATATAGCCCTCGTAACCGTAAGTCGAAGGTGGGGCCCACATGATGGGGTTTTTATAAAGGACATATGAAAAGTTATATGAACGGTATATGTGAAGTTAAACACAACTCAAGAAGGACCCTTGAGCCAAATCCAAGTGTAAGCCCTCCAAAAAGATGTTTTTAAGTTACGTTTTCGGGTGATCTGACTTCGGGAGGCCATAACCCCATCATTGTTTGGGAATTGGGGAAAACTCCAAATATGAAAGTTGTAGATAATTGAATTAGCTTTCCAACCATATGTCGTGGGCCTTCATGAGACATAGGGATAAAAAGTTATGGACGTTTTAAGGCAGAAAGGTCAAGCTGGGCAGTGGGCTCGGCCCAACCCGACTCCAAGTCGGGTCAGGCCCACTTCCCTTGCTATTTAAGGAATATTTTCACCCTTATCTGCCTCATTTTCATACCAAAAGATCCAGAATATTTTAGAGAGAGGGAAGAGAGCCCTTAGAGAGAGAAACCAAGTTTTGATCAAGTTCGAGGTTCCGAATTTCGAGGCTCGTGAAGAGTAAAGTGTAGTACAAGTTGTTGCCGTCTTTTTAAGCTAAAAGTTGAACTTGGGGGATGTTGGTTTCGTGGTGGCTGCTCATATAAGGTATTTTTAAAATGTTAATGATGTTCTTATCATGATCATTGATAGATTTGACGGGTTACAATAGAGAAAATGACGTTAAAAGTTCGGTTATCATTTTTGGATATCAAATAAGTTGGGGTCTGTTTTGGTATGATTAAATGGATAGAATTAGTTGGATATTGATATAAAATGATTGTTGATATTGTTGTTGATGTTGTTGATAAGTTGGTGTTCTTGAATTTGGGAGAATAAAGTGAATGTAGATATCGTATACAAAGCGTATCTTGAAGGGTTTTGGTGTATATCTTTGGGAGTTGATGCTTTGAGTTTAAAGAGGCTTATATGAGATGGTTGTTGTTGTTGTTGGTTGCTGATTGTGTTGTTAAATTGAATTGGAATTAGAGGGAAACGAAGATTTCAGGGAAAATGCTGCCCGAATTTACGGAAGTTAATTACGAGCTTAGAGAAGTATATGAACCTCTTTCAAGTTGTCTACGGTTTCCTTTACCTTGATTGTATATTGGCCAGTGTTTGGAAGCATAAGTTAAGCTAATCACGTAAGCGACAAGGTATGTAAGGCAAACCTTTCTTCCTTTGGCATGATTCTTGTTGTTATTCATTCTATATGTACTCCATATGATTCCATTCTTAGACGAGTAAGGTCTAAATGTTTCTTGTGATGGCTTATTGATATTGTACTCCTATTCTGTTCCAAAGGGAACACCCATAAGGTGCCAAGTTGAGTTGTGTATATGGTTTTACTAATGATTTCGAGGAAATTAGTTTTATACTAAAGGAAACATAAAGTTTGATTTTCAAAACCACTCCGAAGGGGGTGCGAGATTTTACTACTTCATTTCATTTACGATTTATGTTTACATTCCATAGTATCATCCCTTTGTATTGATATGATCATTTATTCTTTGGGTAGGGCAATAAGATGAAATTGAGTAGAATATAAGTAGTAAGAATTTCATAACAATTCTACCCTCAAACATGGAAGTATGTCCTCCTAAGTCTAGTGAGATACAAATTTGATAACTTCTTATGAAAGACTAAGGCTAATAACTGGATTGTGATGAATTGATTAGTGACTTATGATATGAATTGAAATTGATATTTGTGGATTGAGTTTGTGTTGATATGATGGTGATATTAAGCGGAAGCGGCTGCCGAAGGGGCCATCATTATTAAGCGAAGCGGTTGCGCCCGGAAGGTCATCATTATTATGCCGGAAGCGGCCGTCCGAAGGGACTATTGTGATACTAGCCGGAAGCGGCTGTCCGAAGGGACCATTATGTTAACATGTCGGAAGCGGCATGTGTGTTGGATTGCATTATTTACTTAAAGATTGTTTTGAGACTTCGTGTGCACATTTATGTTTCTTCCAGCGAAGGTTGCAGGTATTGAGTTAGATTGTGATTTCTTCTCTCCTAAATCAAATTATGATTATGATTTGTTACCACCTTACATACTCAGTACATTGTCCGTACTGACGTCCTTTTGCCGGGACGCTTGCGTTCGTGCCCGCAGCCCAGTTGTTTGGCGAGGTTTAAGTGTATAGCTAGAATGCTTGGACGTCGGTGGGATTGGCAAGTTCCACCTCATTCGGAGTCGTGCTTGAGTCATGTATAGATATGCATGATTATGGGTATGTCGGGGCCACATCCGACTCATAATGTTCGGTTTACTTCTTAGAGACTTCTCCAGACGGTGTCCTGTGGTATATTTGTCGAGATGTCGACAAAGTGATGTCAGTTGAGTCATTTGTGGATTTTAAAAGAGTATGTATTTTAGATGATTTCAATTGGTTTAAAGTATTTATTTGATTGAAAGTTTTCATAATCGTTATAAAGATAATGATTTCTATTTAGAAAAGTTTCATGTTTTTAAAAGTTTTTTGAAATGACGGTTTTGATAGAGCGAATGTCTAAGGGTTCGCTCGACTCTGATGAGAGTCGGGTGCCCGTCATGCCCTACCATTGTTAGGGTGTGACAAAGTGGTATCAAAGCGATTCGTTCTAGGGGTTGTCTACAAAGTCGTGTCAGGTAGAGTCTTGTTCATGGGTGTGTTGTCGACCACACTTATGAACAAGAGGCTACAGGGCATCTAGGATGGTTTCCCTTCATTCAGATCATAGATTGTGCTATAGAGCTATGTTATAGACCTTAAATCCTTGCCACTAACTTTAAGATTTGAATTTTGATTAAGTGATTGTAAAGTGCAGCTATGATTGCGAAATTGGAATTGTTCGTAAGAAAGGTAAGTTCTCTGATGATTAATGATTGCTATGTGAGGTAAGTGTTGCGGGTTAAGGATTGCGAAGAAAGGTATGCTTCTTATCGAATTGAGAATGCCATTTGTGAAGAACATTTGTACAGGTATATATAGGGTGTTGTAATATGATTGTGGCCCTATGAGGCATGTTGATATATTTTGATTGTTGCCCTGTGAGGCTTGTTGGTTAGTTGTGTACAGGTGGGTAGTACAAATTACAGAGCAGGTTCTGCCAAAATTTGGTTAAAAATTGATTGTGATCAGTATATATATGTGTGCTATGATCAGTAAGATACACAAGTGTAAACTAAAGAATGAAAGGTTAATAATAGTTGTAAATCGGCTGAAAGGAGGGTTATGAGATGGGTTCAGAATGAGTTTGAGAGTTAGGTTGAAATTACTCGAGGATATAGAAGTGAGTCGAGGGTTAAGATAAGTTCTCTCGGGGATTAGAAGTAAGGTTGATGAACTAAGATTAATATGATTCGAATAATGTGATCAGATTATGAGAAGAGACTTAAGAGCGAAAGCAATGATAAGCAAGGAGTCATTCGAGAGGTGAGTTAGTATAAAAAAAAAAGTTAGCTTAAACGAGTAAAGAATGAAACAAGGAAGAGAAAGAAACATGATTATATATGTTTGAGGAAAGGGAGTAATGTGTCCCTTATAGAAATCAATATAACTGAAAGCATCAATGAGGTTAAGGGAAGTTGAAGCTTATAGAGGAAAGATAAGTATTGAAAAGGACTTTAGGAATTGTGAAGGGTTGAGTGATATTAGTAAGCATTGGAATTGGATACGAGTATTAGTCTTCATTTAACATTCGAGGACGAATGTTTCTAAGAGGGGAAGGATGTTACACCCTAGAAAATTTCGCGTTACTAAGGCTGCAGATGGCTTAATGTGAGCTCAAGGAGGAGCAAATATTACAAGTATAAAGGATGAAATTCTACTGTATTAGCATGAGGATAGCATGAGTATGATATTTGGAATTCGTACAATATGATAGGAATGATACGTTAAAAGATATATAGCCCTCGTAACCGTAAGCTGAGGTGGGGCCCACATGATGGGGTTTTTATAAAGGACATATGAAAAGTTATATGAAATATATGTGAAGTTAAACACAACTCAAGAAGGATCCTTGAGCCAAATCCAAGTGTAAGCCCTCCAAAAAGATGTTTTTAAGTTACGTTTTCGGGTGATCTGACTTCGGGAGGCCATAACCCCATCATTTATTGGGAATTGGGGAAAACTCCAAATATGAAAGTTGTAGATAATTGAATTATCTTTCCAACCATATGTCGTGGGCCTTCATGAGACATAGGGATAAAAAGTTATGGACGTTTTAAGGCAGAAAGGTCAAGCTGGGCAGTGGGCTCGGCCCAACCCGACTCCAAGTCGGGTCAGGCCCACTTCCCTTGCTATTTAAGGAACATTTTCACCCTTATCTGCCTCATTTTCATACCAAAAGATCCAGAATATTTTAGAGAGAGGGAAGAGAGCCCTTAGAGAGAGAAACCAAGTTTTGATCAAGTTCGAGGTTCCGAATTCCGAGGCTCGTGAAGAGTAAAGTGTAGTACAAGTTGTTGCCGTCTTTTTAAGCTAAAAGTTGAACTTGGGGGATGTTGGTTTCGTGGTGGCTGCTCATATAAGGTATTTTTAAAATGTTAATGATGTTCTTATCATGATCATTGATAGATTTGACGGGTTACAATAGAGAAAATGACGTTAAAAGTTCGGTTATCATTTTTGGATATCAAATAAGTTGGGGTCTGTTTTGGTATGATTAAATGGATAGAATTAGTTGGATATTGATATAAAATGATTGTTGATATTGTTGTTGATGTTGTTGATAAGTTGGTGTTCTTGAATTTGGGAGAATAAAGTGAATGTAGATATCGTATACAAAGCGTATACTGGGCTGTTTTGGTGTATATCTTTGGGAGTTGATGCTTTGAGTTTAAAGAGGCTTATATGAGATGGTTGTTGTTGTTGTTGGTTGCTGATTGCGTTGTTAAATTGAATTGGAATTAGAGGGAAACGAAGATTTCAGGGAAAATGCTGCCCGAATTTACGGAAGTTAATTACGAGCTTAGAAAGTATATGAACCTCTTTCAAGTTGTCTACGGTTTCCTTTACCTTGATTGTATATTGGCCGGTGTTTGGAAGCATAAGTTAAGCTAATCACGTAAGCGACAAGGTATGTAAGGCAAACCTTTCTTCCTTTGGCATGATTCTTGTTGTTATTCATTCTATATGTACTCCATATGATTCCATTCTTAGACGAGTAAGGTCTAAATGTTTCTTGTGATGGCTTATTGATATTGTACTCCTATTCTGTTCCAAAGGGAACACCCATAAGGTGCCAAGTTGAGTTGTGTATATGGTTTTACTAATGATTTCGAGGAAATTAGTTTTATACTAAAGGAAACATAAAGTTTGATTTTCAAAACCACTCCGAAGGGGGGTGCGAGATTTTACTACTTCATTTCATTTACGATTTATGTTTACATTCCATAGTATCATCCCTTTGTATTGATATGATCATTTATTCTTTGGGTAGGGCAATAAGATGAAATTGAGTAGAATATAAGTAGTAAGAATTTCATAACAATTCTACCCTCAAACCTGGAAGTATGTCCTCTAAGTCTAGTGAGATACAAATTTGATAACTTCTTATAAAGACTAAGGCTAATAACTGGATTGTGATGAATTGATTAGTGACTTATGATATGAATTGAAATTGATATTTGTGGATTGAGTTTGTGTTGATATGATGGTGATATTAAGCCGGAAGCGGCTGCCCGAAGGGGCCATCATTATTAAGCCGGAAGCGGCTGCCCGAAGGGGCCATCATTATTATGCCGGAAGCGGCCGTCCGAAGGGACTATTGTGATACTAGCCGGAAGCGGCTGTCCGAAGGGACCATTATGTTAACATGTCGGAAGCGGCATGTGTGTTGGATTGCATTATTTACTTAAAGATTGTTTTGAGACTTCGTGTGCACATTTATGTTTCTTCCGGAAAGGTTGCAGTATTGAGTTAGATTGTGATTTCTTCTCTCCTAAATCAAATTATGATTATGATTTGTTACCACCTTACATACTCGGTACATTGTCCGTACGACGTCCTTTTGCTGGGGACGCTGCGTTCATGCCCGCGACCATTGTTTAGCGAGTTAAGTGTATAGCTAGAATGCTTGGACGTCGGTGGATTGGCAAGTTCCACCTCATTCGGAGGCTGTCTTTGAGTCATGTATAGATATGCATGATTATGGGTATGTCAGGGCCCTGTCCTGACTCATAATGTTCAGTTCACTTCTTAGAGACTTCTGCAGAGACGGTGTCTGTGGTATATTTGTCGAGATGTCGACAAAGTGATGTCAATTGAGTCATTTGTGGATTTTAAAAGAGTATGTATTTTAGATGATTTCAATTGGTTTAAAGTATTTATTTGATTGAAAGTTTTCATAATCGTTATAAAGATAATGATTTCTATTTAGAAAAGTTTCATGTTTTTAAAAGTTTTTGAAATGACAGGTTTTGATAGAGCGAATGTCTAAGGGTTCGCTCGACTCTGATGAGAGCGTCGGGTGCCGTCATGCCCTACCATTGTTAGTTGCTCTCTAGAAATATCCCTCATATTGTTGTCTGCAAGCTTCTTATCAATAGTATGGTGGTCACCACGGAAGTCCTCTTTGGATTTGTTCATGAAACAACCATCAGCTGCATTATTAACTTCTCAATAGTATGGTGGTCTGCACCCGTCGATAAGATTTGTTCATGAAACAACCATCGGATCTAGCCCTCGGTAGAACTTCTCCATTAGTATGTGATCCGGAAAACCATGATTTGGGCTCTTCTGCAAATACTCCTTGAAAATCTCCTAGGCTTCATATAGTTGTTCCCCCGGTCGCTGCTTAAATTCATAGATCTTGTCACGAATTTCAGCCTTCTTGCTAGGGGGGGGGGGGTACCATTTTGTGAGAAAAGCGACCACCATCTGCTCGATGAAGTAATTGAATTTCGGATGATTCTCAAACCATGTTCTTGCCTCTCCGGTTAAGGAATATTTGAATAACCTTTGAATAATTGCTGAATAGCATCTTGTGGAACGTTGTTCTAGATGTGATTAGCACACACATCCACAAAATTCTGCAAATGACGTTGAGGGTCATTCTGCACAACCATAATAGAGTTCCGAAAGTATCCCTCAAGCTTCAACAACTGGTATAGAGAGGAGTTAATTTTCATAGTAGCAGCTCTAACTCGAGGCTGAACAATAGCAGATGCATAGTCCTCTTCCGGAACAAGATCAGCGAAAATATTCTAATCATCTGATTCATTCGCCTGATTGTTCAACCGATTCCCCTGGTTACCAGTACGTTGATTTTACTGATTCTGATTCATGTTCACCTGGTTTACACAGAGTAGCAAACAAGGTGTGATGGAATAAGCAAAAGACTTCAATAAAGCAAACACTATTTAGTAATTTCAAAACCGTATTCCCCGGCAACGGCGCCAAAATTTGATACGCTCAAATTACACCTATTAATGGTATAATGCGGACGTTGTCACATATAGTAACCCAACAAGGTTGGGGTCGAATCCCACAAGGAATATGGTGTGAAAAGGTTACTAAAATCGTAGGATGCTATGTTTAGGTCTAATGTCTTAATCCGATGATTTTGGTAATAGTTGGGTTTTTAGTGACTAATTACTAACTACTTGCTTTGGTGGTAATTTATGGTAAAAGAAACTAAGGTTGTGTCCCCGTTAGATAGAGTGTATGATCATGGGTATTGATCTTGATATACTTATAATGGATCATTATATGAATGCACTTAATCTCTATATGAATCTCTACTATTTCCCAATAAATAAAGATTATCTCTTTCTATAATTTTTCCAAATATAAGAAAGTAACTATGAAGAACGATTAATCATGCCAAGTAAATTCTTCTTATTCCTAAGTGAATTTATTAAACAAAGTTTAAAGCTTTAAGTTCTTGTTATTTATTCGTACCAACCCTAATTATTTTCCCAAATAAATCAAGGTTTATGGCTTTAATCAATGTTTGCAACCATTAATTATGAATGAAAAATGAAGAATAAATAAACCCTAATAATCCATTATGTGTATATCAATCACAACCCAATCACACAACACCCATCATTGGGTTCAGAACCCTAGTAAGTGAATTTAGCTACTCATGACAAAGAACAAGAAATAAGAAATTGAAGAATTCATAATTACTTGCTTTGGAAGAAAAGAGGAATTGATAATACTTGAATTGATGTTCTTGAACCTTCAAAAACTAGAGGGTATTTAATGTTCTAAGACAAAAGTCAAAATATAATAACTGATAATAATTAAACCCTACAATGGACTATTTATAGGTTTCAAAAACGTAAAATTACAGAATTTGCACTTAAGTCCCAGGCGGTACTTATACGGTCCGTATAACTTTTTGCGGACCGTACAAGACTTATACGACCTTCATCCGATTAATACTGCAGAATAATACGAATTGGCCTTCCACGGTTCGTATAATGTTATACGGCTCGTACAATCTTTCTCGTGAAGCATCTTCCAACGTCGTCGCATCTACTTATCCGGCCCGTACAATATTGTACGGTCCGTATAAGTGTCCGTGGTTCAGCATCTATCCACTGTGACATTCTGTTACGTTGCCACCTTTTGTACTACCAGAAATACGGTCTGTGAAACTTTCTACGGATCGTGAAAATCAAGCTTCAAAGGCAACTTTTCAGTAACTTCTACTCCTTGAACCCAAACTTCCCGATTTACCTGAAACATGTCAAAAACACATCAAAACAACACATACTTGCCTAAAAACAAGCAAAACTTCTCGTAAAAGAGTATTAAATGTGCCGTAATTTCCCGGCACATCAGTGCGCGATCTTTACCCCCTCTATCTGGTGGAAATAGAGCTCGAGGAGTCTGATACTGAGTTCCCTGCCCACTCTGTCTAAGTCTGGGGCAATAACTCTTAATAAGCCCTATCTCACCACACTTGAAGCAGGCACGGTCAAGCGTAGGCTGCTGAACCGTAGCTAACGAAGTAGTGTAGCCTCCATGCTGATCGGAAGTCTGATAATTTTCCCCTGATGGGCCCCCAGCTGACACCTGCATCGCGGACTAAAGCGGACGCCCTGAATATACCTGCGAACTCTGACCCCTCGAGAAGGAGTTACTGAACATCCCAACCTTACGTGCCTTCTTCTCAACTTGCCTTGCATAAATCTTATGCCTAAGCCCCTCTACGATACAGACATGCTCCACTATCTCCTGAAATGAAGCCCCAATAGCTACAAGCTGAAGAGCAGATAACTGCAGTCCGGTGTCCAACCCCTTCACGAACCGCCGTATCCTCTTCCCTTCAGTGGGCAGCAACTGAATAGCATAACGAGAAAGGGAGTGGAAATGGGACTCATACAGAGCAACAGACGAGTTCCCCTATCCAACAGTAGCGAACTTATCCTTCCTTCGGTCCCTCAGAGTACGCGGAACGTACTTGTCCAGAAATACAGAGTAAAACTGAACCCAAGTCAACGAAGGAGACCCAGCTGGCCTACACTCCACATAAGCCCTCCACCAAAGCTTGGTATCACCCAAGAACTGGAAGGTCACAAACTCTACCCCGTACTTATCCACGGCCCCCATCTTATGGAGCCTCTCATGACAGTCGATGATGAGCTCATGTGCGTCCTCCGACTCAGTACCATAAAACATAGGAGGCTTCATTTTAGTGAACCTCCAAAACAGATCATATTTTCACCGCGGCCACGATCAAGCCCGCCTCGGGAAGGCCTCAAAACCCAAAACCTCATCCAAGCGAGGTGCCACCGCCGCCACCGAACCCGGAGCCGTGCTCGTCTCGGATCCGGGGCATAGCCTCGGCCGTGCTAACCCATGCAACCAATGCAACACCGTGCCATAACATCCGGTATACCCCCGAGCGCCCACGACTCCGGTGGGACCCCGCACTACCGCCGGCTAGGGCGGTGCGGCTGCATCTCTCGCTACCTCATTAGGAACCACTGGAGGCGTGAGGTCAACCACTGGCCGCCTCCAGTAGAGGCCGCCCCTTTGCCAGATCCTCTGCCTCCACCTCTACCTCTAGCTGCTGCCGCGCGTGTTCTCGTTATCTACGAGAGAATCAAGGATGGTCAGATACCAATTTGAATCAGCCGATACCAATTGAAATCATGTAGCACGAAAGAAGAAAAAAAAGGGAGTTTTCCTATTGTCCGACAGCCTCTCGAAGATAAGTACAGACATCTCCGTACCGATCTACAAGACTCTGCTAGACATGTCCTTGTACGATGAGATCGACGAACCTAAACCTCTGATACCAACTTTATCACGACCTAACCCGCCATGACTGGCGCCCATCTAAATCTTAGTGGGCGAACCAACATACAAGACACCTATCCATTCAATCCAGTTTTATATTAACCAAGCTAAACAATTATTATTACAATCCCCAAAATCTGACATAAGTTACAATCCCCAAAATCTGAAAGTCATCGTACAGGACTCTAAGCTAAAAACATATCTAAGAATCTGAAGTCTAACAAGTAAGTAATCCATAATGTCCAGAGTATGAAAAGACATAATAGAAAGAAGATCTTCGGGCGGCCTGGCATGGGAAGAAGCTCACCCAAAATCTGTCAACAAATATCCTCCACGCTAGATGTGAGGACGAGCAGCGGTCTCTATATCACAATTTGCACTCAAAGAATGCCGCAAGGTGGTATCAGTACAAACACTACGTACCGGTAGATATCATAGGCCGACTAAGTTTAGTATCATGCATATTTCGTAAAATCAATAGAATAAAACAAGCCAGTCAAGAGTCATAAATATCAGTATGTCACAGCAAGTCAACAAATCACTATCACAATCAAATCACCAAGATGTCAAGCATCACAAACACGCAAGTCAGAACGGAAATAAATTTACCACAATAACCTCACTCGCTGTACATACATGCCAGCTGATGTCTTAGCTCGATATAGCCATGACGTGCAGGGTACCCATGGTGTCCATGTACCACCCGTTCTGGATCTACTCCTCGGACTCGAGCACAAACCTCCGCCCCGAAACAAACCTCGGTCATGGGACATATCAAAGTACCTCTCGTTTTAAGAATGATCCTCGGACCACGAGCCCATAATCTAGGTCACATGAGTGCCTTTCCATAACTCTTACAGAACAGTGTTTCTTACCTTTCCAATAGCAACAATCAACTCATCATTTCATGTTACAATACCCTTGAGAATATTATATTAGTTTCTCATCACAACACATCCACTGTAGATTTAAATCACACAGGAATAATGGCACGGAGCCTACACAATCAATCAATCACATTCACGTAGGAATTTAACCACACAATACCATGCATGAAAACTAGACATGCTTTCTCCTAAGGAGAT
Source organism: Lycium ferocissimum (assembly GCF_029784015.1). NCBI lineage: Eukaryota > Viridiplantae > Streptophyta > Magnoliopsida > Solanales > Solanaceae > Lycium > Lycium ferocissimum. Next base: position 31,683,890 of record NC_081343.1, on the reverse strand, counting down.
CACCAAACATACAATCAACTAACTAAAGTCTAACTTAAGTAAACCGTAGCCTACCTCATAGAAGAGCTAGAACACGTAGGTTACTCTGCTATAGCCTTTCCTTTTCTCAAAGCCTCAATACGTTTATGGTCTAAAAATAGAAGGCTCAATGAGTCACGTTGCTCAATTTACAAACACCAAAGCAAGAATACCCTTCCATTTCCCCATTCTAAAGGTGGACGATTTTCTAGGTGGTAAACAACCTATCAAGGCCCCTGGTATTCATTACCATCAATTTATACAACATTCTATCAAACATTCCCATTACAAAAAGTTTTCTATGGCAAAGACACCATTTTTATAGAACCCTAGGTCTCAAATTACTTAGTTTACTATTCTAAAAGTTCAATTTATGACAATAGAAACTAATCAATCCATTTAAATGATAAATAAGCAACAATAACCCCAACCCATCAAGTTTAGCAGGTTATTAACATTCTAGTGTTTCTACTTCACTTTCACCATTTAAGACCCATGAAGATGATTACAATAATGAAGGGGAAGGGAATGATAAGAATGAAAAGCAATGGAACTTACTCTCAAGGTTATCTTACCCTAGCTTGAAAAAATTCTCTCTGGGTGCTTGTTGGGAAGTGTGTTGTGTTTTGTAAGAAGAGAAAATAAACCGAGTATATAAATTAAGCCATCGTTTTACGTCGACCATTACAGCGGTTATCACGCCGCTGCAGCGGTATCGCTATAGCCGACACTTGATCGCTATAGTGGCCCGCCACAAAATCGTTGTGACTGCTATAGCGGTCCATCTACTGCTATAGCGGTACATTGCCTGCTATAGCGGCCACCAAGGAAAATGGATGGCCGCTGGCAGCGGTCCGAGTACCGCCATTGCAGTACCGCCACGGCGGCTCATTTTGGGCAGTGAACTCGATTTTGTCTAGTTTTTCCCCCAATCACCCCACATTTCATCCAAGGCCTCAAAAACGCAACACAAAACATGTACACATACACAAAGACGCCTCACAAATCCACCCGTGACCTCGAAATTCCCAACGGAGTCCTAATTACCCATAACAACTGGAAGGGTCGTTACACCTGTAGAATTTCTCCTCTTATATTTTCACCTAGATTTATTTTGCAACACCATCAATATTTAACTTCAAGATATTTGATGATGGCATGATCCATTTGATAGTTCTGATGTCCATCTATTATGTAGCCCCTTCCACCATATCATAAATCTGTGCCACTTGAAAGAACTTTTGAGAAAAGGAAACTGGTTGTTAAAAATCAAACCAACTAACTCTCATACCCGACTAATGATTCTGCTATTGGAAATAGGGATTTGCTCCAACCTCTTATCGCATCTAGTCTTCCATTTTTCCTAACAAATAACTGAGGGAGTATATTGAAGTAGAAGACCATGCACAGGATTATTTGGTTTTGTCAACCACTATTAAAGAGTCAAGCCATTCATAGTTTGATTATTATATTGAACACCAACATAGTTGCAAAAAAATAGCCAGATGTGTTTCATGTCTCCATGTCTGAATTGGTGATCTACATTCTCCAACAAATGGATAGGCCATGAATCCCAAATCTTTGAATTTTGTCATAAGTGGAAAATTTTTCATGAAGCATTCTTAGCATGAAAAAACACTTTAAAGGGAAGTTTGGCATGCCAAGTCTTCTTGGTAGTGAGTGATATGGATCTGCAAGTTCGAATATTTTTCCAAAAAGATCTAGAAGAGAAGTCCCTAGTTTCATCAGTTAGCCATATGGGATAGCCTTTCATGTGAGGTTCAAGCTTGACATTCTTAACCAGCTCCACCAAATTATCTGGTAAGATCTTTTTAGCTCATCTTCCTTCCATCAGTTATTATTCGAGAAATAAGAGACGTTGATCTTTCTTGATCTATACTCCCGAGTCACAAGGTTGGCCAAAGCACCAAAACCTATCCAATTGTCTACTAGAAGAATTCCTCACCCTCTCCAATTTTGTAGAGAATAAATTTTTCTGCTTTGGTTCTAGTCTCTACCAATCTCCTCTAAGGATGAGAATCAGCATAGCTCTATTTTTAGACATTAGATGAGATCTTTTGCATTATTTAGCTTCCAAAATGTTTTAAGAAGATAAGGTTTGCATCTAAAGTTCCACCAATTTTTTGCCGAGAAAGCATCATAGTAGCTTTGTATAGGCCTGAAACCTATACCCCCCGCCCCCCCTTAATTAGTCCGACAATCTCCTCCAAACAATCTAGTGATGTTACTTCTTCCATCACTCTGTCCCCATGAAAATTATCTATTACTCTTTCCATCTATTGAATAATGTTCTTAGGGAGTTGAGTAATTGAGATGATATGTAGAGGAATGGAGGAAAGGATAGCCTTAACAAGGAATTATTTGCCGGCAAAAGACAAAGTTTTAGTGTGTATGTCACTCTGTTGGCAAGTGCAACACCTCGTACCTTCAAAAAAAGCTATGTTCATGATTCAGGAGTTAGGAAATCAGACGGGGAGTGTTGAAATTAAAATTATTTTTCGTTCAGTAAACTAACAGTTTTTACTCCAGGGTTATACAAACCGTATAATGTTATACCGGTCGTACATTGTACCATATCTAGACCCCAGAAATTATGGTAGAGTTTTACGGTCCGTACAATTTATAAGGCCCATACCTTGCACCGTACAAATAAGTATGGACTGTACTTTCGGTCCGTATCGAGGCATGGAAAAATCGCATGTTCTGGACTTTTACAAATCGAAGTATGATCAGTTGATACAGACCGTACATTTATGTACGAGCCGTACATGGGTACATTGTGCTCGCACAATTGCTGACTCAGGGAACAGTATAAATACGTGTTTTAAGTCTTTTATTCTATTTTTCATCGTTTCAAGCCCTAGCATGAATGTTCTCTCCTCCAATCACTCTCATACATCAAGATATGTCTATTTCCAAGCCTTTCAAGTGAATTCAAACACATATTCATGAATTCTAAATAGAAATCCATTGTTTCTAACCTAGGGTTTTCAAGAAAACCCATCTCAAGGATTCAAGGCTAAAGCTTTTGTGATTCTTCTCCAAGTTCAGACCATTATTACTAGTTTTGGAGTGATTAATGATACGATCTGGCTTGTGGAAGAAATAGACTCAACTACAAATACGCGGAAAGTAAAGATAGATTAGAAATCAAAGATGAGAAGTAAAGAAATTGAGATGAGAAATGCAAAGATAGAGTAAGACCCAATTAGTAAAGGAATTATAGGCAAACTTAGCTATATGAAACCTAAACCCTCCTAATCGATTCGTACTAACGAACCTATACAATTGGATAATCAACCAAGAGTAATCCAAATGAAGCCACAAATGAACAACTCAATTGAAAATCAATGGAAAATGGTTTCATAGCCAACAATGGAATCCATCATGATTAACTATCACTAATCACTAGATTAGCACTAGTTTTACCAAACAAACTATCACTCATTTTAGAATATTCATTTCAATTTAACATAATCTAAGTAATGAAATGACCAAGTAACTAGTTATTACAATAGTATCCTTAATGAAGTAAGTGCCTTGTTTAGTAGTCTTCTTTAGGGATGATGGCTTGACTTTAAAGAATAGCCTCTTTACATGGTTAGCCACCATCGTCTCCCTCTATCTCATTATCACTCCATACGACCAAGCAATCATCCACACGTCATATGCTCTCCTATAAAGCTCCTCAAAGGTTTCCAACGCCTCTCTTTGCATCAACATGGCTTGCAAGGCTTGGAGTTCCTTGGCTCAACCTCGGGTGAAGGATATTTAATAATATGTGCTCCTTGGGATCGTATCATCCTCCCCTTCTTAGAAAGTATTCATCCTTGAAACCGAACCTTGCAAAACACAAGAGATAATGAGTACATGTCTCCTCACAAAACACACAAGGTAATCATCATAAGGCAAATGATAATACCTAAAGTAAGCATAACATGCAACTAACACACTAAATGGCTCACTCTTGTTATACCCCGACGAGGGGCATGAGGGGCACCCGACCCTAGTACCCGAGTACCACCTTGTCACGACCCAACCCCGTAGGCCATGACTAGTGTCCGAATTGGACACTCATACGCACCTGATACTAAGAATCAGCATACTAAACTCGCATAAATACAAATGGTCACACATAGTATCGCATTATCGCATAAGAGCAAACATATATCATAAAAGTCAAGTAGGCTGTCATAATGTACATAACATATCAAATATACGCATATGCAGCCGACAAGGCTGCCACGGCGAATGAAACCACCCAAACACAAAACATGCGAACACATTTGTACGGAAATAACCATGACTCACATACATGTCTACAGACCTCTAAACAGAACAACGGAATCATATGACGGGACAGGGCCCCGTCGGACCCCTGAATGAATATATACATATGCAACGGAAAAGTATATATACCAAAATATAAGCTCCGGACGAAGGAGCACTCCCAAATAGCAGAATAGGTGTCCTAGGCTGGTGGATCACCAAGTCAAGCGTCTCGTACCGCGGCATGAAACGCAGCCCCCGAAAAAGGGGGGTCAAGATGAAAATGTACTGAGTATGCAAAGCAAGAATTACAAGAATAGAGTCATAATCGAAACAAAGGATGCGGAAAATAAATAATACGCAAAATGTCAAAATATTTACTTTAAAAAAAAAAAATCATGCATAGTTTAAAATTGGGCGTCCGAATTGCGCATAACACATCATACCCTAAGGGTTTTATATCT
>NC_081343.1:31662088-31679018 GCF_029784015.1 Lycium ferocissimum | reverse complement strand
GGCCCACGACCGGGTTGAAAGCTAATTCAATTATCTACAACTTCAATCTTTGGTATTTTTCCAAATTCCAAACTTATAATACCGTTTCTGCCTTCGAAGTCGATCACTCCGAAACGTTACTTAAAAATATTTGCTTGGAGGATTTCCACTTTGATTTGGCTCAAGGGTCCTTCTTGAGTTATGTTTACCTTCACATATGTGATTCATATAAATTTTCGCATGTCCCAAAAAAAATCTCAATGTGTGGGCCCCACCTCATCTTGCGAATAATCCGACGTGCAAAAACACGAAATATAATACTGTCAATTTTTAAGCACGTTAATAAGGACCTTCCAATTGGTTGGAACTGCTAGAAGAAAATATTTTTTTGAATCAAGATTTGAGGGCTCAAATTCTCGGTTCCATGGCCGAATGGCCTCTCTTTATTTTTCTCCAAGTTTCTTCAATTTTCTAAGGTTTGAAAGTATGAAGAATGTGATTAATAATCATCCAATATACTCATATATAAGTCATCCATGTGTCCCCCATGGCCACACATGGCTTGGATGAATTAAAATTAGCCAAGCCATGGGTGGTGCCCCACCACACCACACCCAACTTGGCCATTATTTCATGAAATGCCAACTTTCCTAAATTAACTTTTAACCCTAAATTTTCCTTAATATTCCATGCCAATAAATTCATAAGCAGCTTATGCCTTAACACAAAATCGAAGGTCAAAAGTCTCTACCTCATATCCCGGAATAGTCCTGTCCTTAACTTATCATGGTTAGCTCGGATTGTCCCAAGGTACAAAATACGGGATATAACACTTGGCATCGCTGAAAACATAGCAATTCGTTAGAAAGGAACCATCCTAATAATACAGCTCTATCGCACAATCTAAGATCAGAAAGAAAGATAACATCCTAAATGTCCTGTGGCCTCCTGTTTATAGATGTGGTGCACAACACACCGATAAACAGACTTACTAGACACGGTCCAGAGACATTCCGAGGACGAACCGCTCGATACCACTTTTGTCACGATCCAACCCCGTAGGCCATGACTAGTGTCCGAATTGACACTCATACGCACTCGATACTCGAATCAAACATACTAAACTTGCATAAATACAAATGGTCACACATAGTCTCAGATTATCGCATAAGAGCAAACATATATCACAAAAGCCGGCGAGGCTGTCATAATGTACATAACATATCAAATATACGCATATGCAGCCGACAAGGCTGCCACGGCGAATGAAACCGCCCAAACACAAAACATGCGAACACATCTGTACGGAAATAACCATGACCCACATACATGTCTACAGACCTCTAAACAGAACAACGGAATCATATGACGGGACAGGGCCCCATCGTACCCCTGAATGAATATATACATATGCAACGGAAAAGTATATATACCAAAATATAGGCTCCGGACGAAGGAGCACTCCCAAATAGCAGAATAGGTGTCCTAGGCTGGTGGATCACCAAGTCAAGGCGTCGTACCTGCGGGCACGAAACGCAATTTCCGAAGAAAGGGGTCAAGATTTGAAAATGTACTGAGTATGCAAAGCAAGAATTACAGTAATAGAGTCATAATCGAAACAAAGAATGCGGAAAATAAATACAATATGCAAAATGTCAAAATATTTACTTTAAAAAAAAACAAATCATGCATAGGCTCTTAGAATATGGTCGCCCTCCGACATTGGCGCCATAACACATCATACTCGTAAGGTTTCCTATATCTCCGAACCCGACATATCACATAGCACATCATAACGCCATTACACATCATAACGCCAAATATATTTAACCCGGCCCTCTTAGCGAGGCTCGGCGAACCGACACATCATACTCCGGAATATATCACAGTGCGCACGAACATAACCGGCCCGGGACTCGGTGAAGGATGTACGATCATATGCACGAGCAGAGTCATGAGTAACCATATGCATGAAAATAATTATCACAAACTCAATAGGTAAATAAGTAATCCATACTCGGGAGTTAAGGTGATAATCATACTAAGTCCTTTCCGAAAGTCGCTAGAAACGAACATAGAAAAGTCTCGGGGCCCACGGACGGGTACCAACCCCATCCGAGCCCGCCTATGAAAGTTGGGGGACGTTATGCCTTGTGGAATCCCCCACGAACGTTTCGGGGCGATCCGAGCTCGTCTACGGAAGTTACGGACGTTCGTAGTTATGGAGTCTTTTAGGAATAAAATTCTTTATATAACTTTTGAAACTCAATCATATGAAAACATAAATGCCTTAACTTGACTACATTAAGAGAGTAAATCTTTAGGAGCGAATAAGAATCGCTACAAGCTCGGATCTTAAGAGTGGAGTTACCCCGAGGCTCGTGTCATAGCCTACTTAACACTAGGACATGCCAAAGAAAGAAAGAATGGGCTTTACATACCTCGACTGCTCTCAAAGCTAATCCCACTTACGTCGCGGACTTCCCAAGATCTACAATACGTCATTAAATGCCAAACATTAGCTAAAGGCATTTAGGAATTCAATTCCAAGTGAACACTAAATTCTACAGAAATTTGGGCAAGATTTCCGTAAATACAATAACCCCGAGAATTTAACTCGGCCAATTCAACAACAACACCAACAACCATGCTAACAACATCAACAATCACTCGAAATGCATTATAACATTAGTAACTCTCTTTTACATCATCCAACAACATTCATTATATTCAAGGTTCAACTACTTACATTCAAGCCAACATCAACGCTCATACACTCGATTACTAATCCGAAACCATTCAAACAATATTCAAGAACGCTTTAAACAATTCACACAATATTTCAAACAACCCAAACATTGTTCCAACTCACCCGAAACTGCCCCCAAACCCGAGAGCAACCACATCCATATTCCTCTCTCCCAAATTCATTATTTACCCCGACAATCCATACATTAACAATGTCATTTTCATAAATACAAAAATTACAATAAAAGCACATTAACCTCCAAATCAGCCCGTAACCATCACAACATCAATTTGAATCATTAAACTTTCATTTTCATCATAGAATCCATAACGACGACAACTAAAATACTAACTAAAATTTGCTCATCCTCAACCACACAAGGGGGACCATATTCGGCCAACACCCCTCTATACTAACTTCATGATTTTCATTCTTCTCTTCACACTACAACAATCAAAACATGCTAACTAGAATTAATTCATTACTTTTAACACAACACACATACACACGGCCAAACACCATACACACGGCCAAACACCATACACACGGCTCAACTTCAATCATGCATATTTCATGAATTTCATCCATATTTGCATACTACGACGTACATAAGCCGTTCATAACACATAAAAACAAGACTAAAACTTACCTTTCTTCACAACTTCACAACTTGCCTAAGGTGGTGAATAATGAAAACGAGTAGTCTATTGCTTCAAACAACAACTCCACGTTAATGAGGACCCTTCAATTAGTTGTTTTGCTAGAAGAAACAAATTTTTTGATGGCTAAATCTTGGTCTTGAATTTGCAAGCTATGGCCGAATGCCTTGCCCCTTTTTTTTTCTCCAAGCTTCTTGATTTTTCTACTAAGTGTTGAAGTGAGGAAGATGACTTATTAGTCATCTTTTATCACATATTATAGCCATCCATGTGGCCCTTGGCCCACACCAAGGTGGCCGGCCACATGGCCCCTTATTATTATTTTTTTCATCCACTAAATACTTTCCAAAAATAGAATTTGACCCCAAATGTTTCCTTAATATTTCCATGCCAATAAAGTCATACACACTTATACTTTTAAAACAAACAAAAATCTCTACTTCGTATCCCGGAATAGTCTTGCCCCTAACTTATCGTAGTTAACCTGGATTGTCCCGATGTACAAAATTCGGGATATAACACACCTGATGCATACCAGCATAAGCACAGAACAGTTATGCTGATCTATAATAATGCTTAATTTTAACATAAGAAGATACATGCACACGTAAAAGGCCCAGTACAATGGAAGACATATGCATGACCATACATATATACATACGCAAGCCGACGAGCTACAAGTGTCCTCATAATAACATGTAGCCGACAAGGCTATCACATGAGCATCATTATCAAACTAGAACCATGCATGACATTGACATATACAATGCTGTCTATGAGCCTATAAGAGTACATACGCGTGACATACTGGACGGGACGGGGCCCCGTCGTACCCAAAAGACATATGTACATAACATGTGGACATAAGACATACCAAAAGGAGCAAGCCCGGCACAATGGCACCTGCTGACGACCCGTTGAAGCTGATAGTCCTACTGGAATGGTCCTCTGCTCTATCTCCCAGGACCTACAGCACGAAATGTAGTGTCCCATGGGATAAGACGGTCGGTAAGGATAAAAGTACTAAGTATGTAAGGCAGGAATGTAAAGAATATGTAAGACATAAGAGTAAACATAAGCATATGAGGCTAGTAGTAACCTCTGACATCTGGCGAACGTGCAATATGCAATGCAAGAGTTTTGAAAATCATATACAGGTATATACATATAATATATATATTATCATCATGTCATCATCATATCATCCCGCGTCCAGGGCATCGCGTTTCCGGGAAAACATCTTCATCATAACGTACCTGACCTTTTGAGGACTTAGTATGAATACCTAACTGATCAGTGGTTGCACATCTACGTGCCGTACCCAACCGACTATAGTGTGGCTCGGTGGAGTAAAATAGTGCATATGTATATATATATAGACACACACACAATGCATGAGGAGCCAATGAAATAACATCGGGCCTTTCGAAGTGATGTAAGGTCGTAACCTCCGAATATATTATGGAACTCATATCGAAGCCAATAAATGACTCAATAAGCATAATCATAATGATTTTATAAGAATCATTTATGAAGCATATCCAAGTATTTAGGAATCAATCAAAATCTCGGCAAGGAACGTTTATATAGGCATTGGAACAAGAGTAGAGCAGAGTCATTCTTTTGATGCCCGCCCTTCACCCATACATATATTGAAAGGAACATCCTTAGTCATACTCCACTATGTTCGTATATCAACTTATATATCGAAGGATGATTTGGTTACGGAAATTCGGGCAGCATTTCCTTTGCTTTTACTACGATCCAAGGGTTATAACAACAATAACCAATTCAATATATAAACAATATCAAATCCACCACTTCACCCATTGGCCTTCACGATCACGAATGTTTGCAAGCCTCTGGCAGTCTGTCTTAAAACGCCCATAAGTTCCTACTCTGATCTCGTATCGACGAACGGTTTGTTGCGTTGAAAACTAGACTCAATGAACTTCAATTTGCGTAGTTGATTAACTGCATAACTCCTTATATGCTAGAAGATAAATCTTATTCAAGTTGGACTAGAAATCCCGTTCGAAATTCTGCCAAGTTTTTCCTAAAGTTTCGACAACTTTCTTTCTTCAACCCGCTTGACCCTGTAACCTTTAGATACTCTCGTAAAATTTGTTAAAATTCTTTATTAGCCTTATAAGAGTTTCATGGCCCCTCCGGGCTCATGTTAGTTTATTTACGATACTAGCGATACAAAATATTCTAATCTGTAACATCCTTCCCCCCTAAAGAACATTCGTCCTCGAATGTTAAACATCACTTCTGGAATAGGATTGTTTAGAGTCCATCAATATATTTACAGTATACCTAACATTATGCGGAAAACATGAAGATATAACAACTTGGTCTCTTATAATTCCCTTAAAACCAATGTGGGTCAATTCTATTCTCTTGTTGTTTGCTGAACTCTTCAACACGTCAATAATAATGACCTTCGAGTACCTTCAACAGGGAATGAAGGAGGATATTTGGATTCCACTTCCGCTTCAGCTTCCCATGTCATTTCTTTCTTATCCTTGCTTCTCCATATAACTCTTACAGAAGCCTTATCTTTGGTTCTAACTTTGCGGTACTTACCTATCCATGGTGACAATTTGTTCTTCCTTGTGGGACAGGCTCTTTGTGACTTGTACATCACCAACCGACATGATTACAGAATGTTCTTCAATACATTTATCTTAGCATAGACACATGAAGGACAGGAAGAACCGTTTTTGGCTCTGATGGAAGTTCAAGGTCATGAGCTACCTAGATGACTCCTCAAAATATCTTATAAGGCCAACGAATCTCAAACTGAGTTCCTCTTCTTTTCACACCTCATCACACCCCCCATAGATGATGTTTTCCAGAATACCTTATCGTCAAGTCAAAATTCTAGATCTCACCGTCTTACATCTGCATAGGATTTCTGGTGACTTTAAGCTATCTTTGATCACTTCTGGCTCAGCTTTACCTATATCCTCTAAGAACGCCCTTTCTCTCACGCTTACTCCAACCGACTTGAACGGTTGGACCGCGTGAATTGTACAGAATGTGATGTCTGGTGCAAAATATAACATCTTTCCCACTTTAAGGACATTCGTCCTTGAATGTAGGGGGGTTTTATTAGTAGAAGCTAGTATATTATAATGTAATTGACAATACATGCATATGACCTCTTACGTATTGCCTACTTGTAGACATATGTTCCTCTATTCATGATTTTCTGCCTTATTCTAGGTTAGGTCTTGACGAATCATCGTACTTTCTTCTATATCTCGGCTTTTGATTTACCTTTCCGAACTAGACTCTGGATATCAGCCTTATCTTCTTAGAAACAACTAACTGATTCTCCTTGTCCTCTCAGTATTACATCATTCCTTGCCTCCCTGGTTAATACTTGATTCTGAGGTCCCCTTATTTGTCTCTTTATCCGTACCTAGGCTCATAGCCGTAGCATGCTATTATGGATTTAAGTTCTATGGGATGGTTCTTTTTTCCTTCTGGTGTTTGTTTCCTTATAACTGTCTTCAGGGTTCGTCCTTCGAGCCTAGCCTATGGTTTCCTGTTACTGCATCCCTTAACTATATTATACTGATCTGAGAACTTTATTTCGCATTATTCGACTACTAATGTCACGACCCAAACCGATGGGCCGTAACAAGTGCCCGACCATTGCTGGCCAAGCACTCCTATGCTTGCATTTACTTCTCACTGACTGTCCTGGGACCATATACAACCTGTAACTGCGCTATACTATCTCCCGAACAATCAACATAAAAGACTTCATACCGAGAACTCACGGCCAACGCATACATATAGACATAAGCATTGAGAGTAACAGCGCAAGCCGATTTGGCCACTACATATATACTGTACAACAAAATAAGCGCCGATGAGGCTGCATAATATCATGGCTACATATCACTGTCTACAGACCTCTATGGAGTACAAACTGTAGAAATGACAGGACAAGGCCCTGCCGTACCCCATATGTGTACGTAACCGAATAGCGTACCAAAAGGACTGAAGCTCCGGATCAATGGAGCATACCGACTGCCGCTGAGGGGAGGTCCTACTACTGTGAATCGTCCGACTGGCTACCTAATCTCGGCGGGATGAACGCAGCATTCACAAGTAGGGACGCGCACGAGTAATGTACCGAGTATGTAAGGCATGAATAGTAACATAGTAAGGGATGTAACGTATGAACAATAATAGAATGGAAAGATAGAGCATATCGTGAGATAAAAGAATAACCTATACATGTGAGTGCCTCTTAGGGTACGATGCCATGCATGCTAGTTTTCTTTTGAAAAACATTTTTTGTTTATATATACGCGTAAAATATGCCGAGGCGTCGGCTCCGATCCATTTAACCACATATGTCTCGCGTCCGGGCATCCCGCGTCCGGGATGATAAGTTACACCAACTGATCAGGTGGCCATGCGTCTATAGCGCCACTCCATTTTTCTCCATATTCCCCATATACATATACATATACATATACATATACATATACATATACATATACATATACATATATCATATAAGCAGCATGCAGGAGAGCCCAAGGAAAGTTATGTCTCTATCGGAGTGACGTAAGGTCGGTAACTTCCGATTATATTATGGAATAATCATGGTCTCTTTGTCTCACCTTGAAGGAACAATTATTATAAGGTGGGACTATCAATGAATAATAACATCAAGAGAAAACATAGAATAGGATCATAAATCTCATAAGGCATCAATTTATATACTTTGAAATCTTTAAAAATAGTCATCATCCATGAATACAATTGAGAAATCAAGAAATAGCTCAACATTTTTGTATCGTCATTGAAATCGTAAACTTGGAACCTTTAAACCCGGAATCATCATCATCATAATCATCGTAGGAAAATATTCTCATCTTTGACATCATCATTATGATTGTGAAAACAGGTTCATCGTTGTTATCATAAGAGCTCACGGAGCCATAAATCTCTGATTTAGAAAATACGATCATTTTGGAAAACATTTATGAATTATTAGGAAAGGAATTATGCCTTGGAGTCATAAACATATAACTTTTGAAAACAAGGAAGATATGGAAACATTTATGAAGCCATAACATCAGAATCATGCCTTTGAAAGAAAGGGACGAGCCTTAACATACCTTTTTGGTCGCCTTAACTTTAACTATTCAACGCTTGGCCTCCTGTGCTCGTAAATCTATATTCAAGAAAATTTATACTATTGTTAGACTCATCTTCATAGGCCTGTCTTAAGACCTCAAACTAACTCTTTCTAGAATCTGCTAAAATTTCGTCAGCATCTCCCCTGTTTATATGCCTAGCCCGAAATTATTATTCATCAACCAACAACAACAACAACAACAAAAACAACAACAACGAAAATAACATCATTTCCAACACCAATATGTACCATAAAACATCCCAGACGATGTTTCCCAATTTCCACAACCAACCAACTCTCTATACAATTATTTAACGACTTTATCTCCGTAAATAAATCAAAATTAACATTAATAATAGGAGATTCATACCTTATTCTTGTTAAAACATAGATATCTTCAATATCCACCTTGAATCCATCGCAAAATCATACTAGAATCACATCCAAGCGTTTATCCGAGCTTCGATTAATACTCCGTCGCTTGAAAATTGCTCACTTTGTGATCCCCTCTCTCTCTCTCTTCAATTTTCTGGAAATTTTTGGGCAAATCTGGTGAAAAAAAAGGGGGTTTTACCCTTTATATAGGGTCAAATTCGGGTCGGGGTCACTGTAGCATGTCGGTTATCGAAGAAGACTATAAAGACGCGTTCTCGCTCCGTCACCCGAACTTGTAACGTCCATAATTCTCTATCCAATGTCTGCTCGATGAGCAATTTATTGCATTAGAAACTAGACTCGACGAACTTCATTTTAGGCTTTTGTTTCACATCAAAACACTTCATATGCTAAGAGATATTTGTTCCCCAAGTTGGACCAAAATTTTCACATAAAACATTACCCATCCTTTCTCCAAAGTCGTACTACTTCATTTCTTCCACTCATTTCCTTATAAAACCTTCTGACCTTATATACATCCTTCACTCAATAAATATACTTAATAATGTTTGCTCCTTATATTCCAAAGTGGTTTTACTTAACCCTAACTCAACGTACTTATGTTTCAAATTTGATAAGTGCTCTTCGAAGATACGGGGTGTAACAACTAATAATGTCGCCTTCACTGTACTTCCTCATTTGTTCTTTCACACATTATGCATTATCCGTGGGATACCTTTTCTTGGACACAGAACTATAGATATAAATTGCCATTGCACTATCCTATAGGCTTGGTATGCTGCTTGCCTTAATGATTTTCAGGCTTTTGTCGTCCTTCTTTTGTCTGCTTTCTCTTACTTGGCTACTCTACCCTGATCGAACCATTATCCTTTATTCTCTAGTTTAGTTGTCCCGTTGGGGGTACTATCACTACTTAGAGTTGTACTCCTTCTTGCTTTACCTTTATCAATCCTTTTCTTATTTATGGAGTTATACACTTCTTCTACTAGGGTGCAGATGGGTGGACGTTCGGAATTTTTGTTCCCTTCAATGAACTGTCTTGCTATTATGCTGCACGAGCCTCTATTGCTTTGCTCATAGGGTCTTTAGTTAACATCTTCCTTAGATGAACATTTCCCTTCATCCGTTTAACTATACGTTAACTCTTCGTTTGACAACCGCACATTATTTTTTTTCATGTCCTTCGTAATTCTCCGGTTTATCTTCTTTTCTTTCTTCTTCCTAACTTCCCCCCTTATAGGTTTGTGGCCACCTGACACTTTCGAGAACTCCTTTTTGTCTTTTTAAGTGATTATTCTATCTTCTGGTAGCCTCTCCACGTCTCCGAGCGGTTAGGCTCCTTTCCCGTGTCACATCTTTTATAGGAGGGCTAATTTGTCTTCTTACAACCATCTCTACCACTTGGTTTTGGCACCTATGCACTTACGACATATGTCGTGGAGTTCCTATGTTGTTTCAAATTTTCTACAATCCTACCACAATTCTTCCAAAGGATAAAGTTAGGATTTGGTTCATCTGTTGTCTTTGGAAAAGTGAAGTGTTTCTTAGTGTACTACTAACTTTAGGGGTCCTTTTTACCTTTTTTATCAATGCTACTTTCTTCAAATCAACACTTTCCAGCTATCTTCACCTTCCTAGCCTTGTCCCCTGAGCATACAATTGTCAAGCTTTTGTTTCTCTCCAATTCAGCTTCTATCATGGTCCTGTCGTGTGCAGATATACATCCTCTTCATTTTCTCTATATGGTTTCCTAAACTGTTTCGTATTATCCTAACTTCCTTGTGGTTTATCGGGCGAAGTTTGGTTTGTTAAGCATATATTGCTCATTAAGGTACCTATGTCACACTAGGAGGTTCTGGCATCCCTTAGATGTTTAGCGAGAGATATACGGGCATACATAATTTCAATTAACCATGCTCGATATCTTTCTGTATCATGGTGCGTATTCGTGATACTGCCCGTTGCGATTGATTTACAAGGATATTCCTTTCACCACTAATCAATATCCTTCCCTAAGTCTAAGTGTTCATTTGTTCTTCCTTGAGTCGTCATCTATTACGATGGTTTCCTTGTACCCTTAGTTCGATGTCAGCTCTAACTTAACTTACTTTCTAGGACTAGTGTCTTTCTTCCATTTATCGAAGATGATCTTTTCCTCGCGGTGCTTATCATATTTAAAGGCCCACTCCACTGGCTATCGTGTAGCTCGTTCCAGACCAAGTTTCGCTTATATGGTCATGTCCATGTAAGGTAGATAGGATTCCTAGGTTCGCGTACTCTACTTCTTAACTTAATTCATTCCTATTTATGATTCTCCATCATTAACGCACTTAAGTTCTTCTTTTCTCTAGATCCACTTATTTCCTTATAATTGTTCATCTTGACTGGCATCCAATTCATCCGTTAGCACCGTATCTCATAATTGTTCACAAAACTTGCCTAAGTTGTTCTCAGTATCTCTAATTTCTCTTATTTCGGTTCATTCTTACCCTCTAATGGTGTCCTGGACTCCTCACTTGATTTGGATTTAATCAATGGTGATTCCCAATGCATACTCTGAATCTCATGTCATTCCATTATCAATGTTACCCACTTCGACAAGCCCTTACTCCTTTATCTGTACCACGTATCATATCACAAGTACTAGGCTCTACTTCTGACTTCCTCTAGCTTAGGTATTCGGCATAAAATAAATCTGGGGTCCCTTACTTCGATATCACTAATGGGAGGGGTGGAACAGTAAGTTATATTGTCTTGGATAGTGAAGTCCCGCATCTTATTTATGCATTGAGCGGTGTCGCGATTTCGTCACTTCCGTTTTGATCCCTCTTCCATATCAAGTTGCTATAGCCTCTGTCTATCGAGTAAATAATGCACTCTAGGTCCACAAAATAGGTGTATGTCAACACAAGTAATTTCAATGGAGGGTTTTAATATACCTGTAAGCATTCAGTCCTGGTCCTGTACATGAGAGCTTCGATTAGATATACTGTGAAGTGGAATCCTTCTTTCTTCCTCAACCACTCTCCTCTTGGCCCGGCTATCCTCATCTTGTACATTTCTCATAACATATACTAGCGATCCCTGATTAACATATTCCCAAGACTGAGGACTATCTGGTACCTCCGTAACATTAACGTCCGTAGTGACCCTAACATAATGCTGGACTAGAGGGGAAACTAGATGTGTAAGCCCCTGCTCTACTCCTCTCACATCCGGCTCCACAGGCCTTAAATGCAAAACTAAGATCTGTGGTGAGGTCATAACCGAAGGAGCTCGGATAGGTGTCTTATATGAGCCCTCAGACGGGTCCTTCTCAATAGAAGTCATGATCTCTGAGGGGTTTGTCTCAATCGTATAACTTATACTTCTCCTCCTTTCTTATATTACCCTTTGACCTGCATCGGCGGGTGGAGTCAAGCCTAACATCTACCCTCGGAGCTGTCCCCACCCTCTTACCAACTGAAGCCTTTCTCTTCATCAACATTACTACAATTCAAACGAGAAAATAGGATCAGGAACGAACATTCCTAAGTTTTAGCTCCATCGCACGATCTAGATCATGAGGAGGGGAAATATTCCTTAATGTCCTGTAGCCTCCTGTTTATAAGTATGGCGCACTTCATACCCATAAACAATACTCTACTAGACACGGCTCATAGACATCCCTAGGACTGACCTGCTCTGATACCACTTTGTCACACCCCGATGAGCGACATGACGAGCACTCGACCCTAGTGATCGAGTACCACCTGACGTATACGCCAGAAACATAGAACAACTATCCTGACTAATAATACTCCATTTTAACATAAGACGATACCTGCACACAGAAAGACCTAGTTCAATAGAAGACACATGCATGACCATACACATATACATATATACATACGCAAGCCGATGAGGCTGCTACAAGTGTCCTCATAATGACATGTAGCTGGCAAGGCTATCGCATAAGCATCATCATCAAACAAGAACTATACATGACATCAACATATACTATACTGTCTATGAGCCTCTAGGAGTACATACGCATGACATACTGGACTGCACAAGGCCCATTTGTACCCAAAAGACATATGTACATAATAAGTGGACATAAGATATACCAAAAGGAGCAAGTCCGGCACAATGGCTCTTGTTGACGACCCGCTGAAGCTGATAGTCCTACTGGAACGGTCCTTTGCTCTGTCTTTCAAGACCTGCAGCACGAAATACAGTGCCCCGTGGGATGGGATGGTCAGTACAAATAAAAGTACCGAGTATGTAAGGCAGAAATGTAAAGCATATGTAAGACATAAGAGTAAACATAAGCATAGGAGGATAGTAGTAACCTGTGACATCTGGCGAACGTGCAATATGCAATGCATAAGTTTTCAAAATCATATACAAGTATATACATATGATATATATATCATCATCATGTCATCATTGTGTCATAATCATGTCATCTTCATATCATCCCGCGTTCGGGGCATCCTGTGTCCGGGGAAACATCATCATAATGTACCCGATATTTTCAGGACTTGGTGTGAATACTCAACTGATTAGTGGTTGCACATCTACGTGCCATACCCGACTGAGTATAACGCGGCTTGGTGGAGTAAAATAGTGCATACATTTTATATATAGAAATACACACACACACACACAGACACACAATGCATGAGGAGCCAAGGGAATAACATCGAGCCTTTCGGAGTGATGTAAGGTGGTAACCTCATAATATATTATGGAACTCATATTGAAGCCAAGAAATGACTCAATAATAATAATCATAATGATGTTATGAGAATCATTTATGAAGCATATCCAAGTATTTAGGAATCAATCAACATCTCAACAAGGATTGTTTATATGGGCATTGGAACAGGAATAAAGTGGAGTCATTACGCTATGCACGCTAGTAGACATCTAGGATTCGTGCCAAAGGAAATGAAGATAGCAACACCTTACATACTGTCACGACCCAACCTGAGGGTCATGACGGGCACCCGGTGCTAACCTACCGAGCACCTCTGAACATATGTCTCATAATCGTTCTAGGGGGAGCACAAAGACAACTCATGGCTATCATAATCTGTAAAGGCATATATCACAAGATAATGACACATCGCTATATAATTATCATATCACAAGATAATGACACATCGCTATATAATCATCAATAACTATGCTCATAAACATAAGCCAACAAGGCTGCCAAAATATAGTACAACAATATGAACTAATAATGATATGGGACTTCTAGCTACACACATCTGCCTACGAGCCTCTATATAGAATACAGGAATCCATGTAGATGGGGCAGGACTTTGCCATGCCCAAGTATATGCACAAAGAGTAGTACCAATAAACTGTAGCTCCGAAATAAATGGAGCACTCCTGAGACTCCGTTGATGATGCTCCTAAGGATCAAATCTGTCACCCTGCTTTCCTGCAGGAATGAACACAGCGTCCACAAGAAAGGAAGTCAGTACGAGCGATGTACTGAGTATGTAAGGCATAAATAGCAACATAATAAGAGATAGGGAACATAACATGAAATTAAGAGATAACATGTGCATCTGAATGCCTCTTAGGCGGATACCATGCATGCTTAGCTTTATGAAGAAAACATTTTTCATACATATATATAACATAATCATTAGCCCGCGTCTGAGGTAACCATCTCACGCCGCCCACTAGTGGTGCTACCCGGCCATATAGGCATGGTGTTATTATCATTATCCATAAGCCGCCCACCGTAGTGTTGCTACCCGGCCATATAGGCATGGTGTTATTAACATTATCCATAAGCCGCCCACCATAGTAGCACTTCCCGGCCATATAGGCACGGTGTGAGAATATACATACATATACATCAAGCATGCATGAGAGCCCAATTAAAAGCTACAACTCTATCGAAGTGACGTAAGGTCGGTAACCTCCGATTTATATTATGGAGCAATCATCATCGCTCTATCTCACCGTGAAGGAACAATTATCATAAGGTGAGATTAACAACAATGAATAAAATCAAGAAATTAATGAAATAAACTCAATAATCTCATAATAGCATCAAGACTGTGAACTTTGGAATCTCTAGAAATGGGATCATCATCATCATCATTATCATCATAGGAAACATCTATCTTTAGCAATATAAGAACTTTGAGAATCATGAACTTCTAGCTTTTTTGGGAATAAGGATATTAAGGAAAACATGTGGGTTCAAGAAAAGAATCATGCCTTTAGAAAGAAAGGGACTAGCCTTAACATACCTTTTTGGTCTCCTTACTACTTAACGCTTATCCTCCCAAGCTTGTAAATCTACATCCAAGAGAGTTCATACTTTTGTTAGGCTTATCGCCATATGCTTGTCTTAAGCCTTCAAATTAAATCCTCTTAGAATCCACCAAAATTCGGGCAAAGATCTCTCCCCTGTATTATCTACTTCCTCCAAATTCCAAAACAACTCCAAAACATCATTAACAACATCAACCATAATGTAATCAAGATACTATATGACAACCGTATACAAATCCATCCGAAACTTCCTTCGAAAATCAGTCCATAAGCCAACAACATCAACATATCTATCTACGACCTTTATGCCATGTTTTCCCTTACTTTAAATCATTAAAATCCTCAAAGAAACGACTTAATATCAAACTCAAGATGAAAAACATACCTTATAACTTGAAAAACTTCACCTTACACAATTTACCCTAAAGCTTATCCACCACAACTGCAATTAGAAGTACGAACAAGCTTCTTCCATGAACTAGTTAAGGATTTTATGGCTTGATCTTCTCTTGATTTGATTTGGAATGGTTCGGAGTGTTGGAGAGAGCTCATAGGGTCAATAAGGTTCGGGTTGGGTGAAAATATGAGCCCCGAAATCGTGGCCCTTCTTTGATTCGTCGAGATTCGTTGTTAATCTTACAAACCCGAGCTTAATTTGATGTAGGATCTCCTAAATTTACTATATCTTGGTGTAAGAATATTGGATGAATGTTGTGGGAGCTTATAGATAAGTGTGGATATGAGAAATGGTGAAAAATGAGTTGATTTAGGTGACTTAAGTGGGGTATATATAGTAGTCCAATTCGGTTTGGGCTGATGGGCAGAAATTGGTGGGCTTTTTAAGTAGCTTCTAGAATTTCCATGTAGGTTCGCAGGCTTCTGGCAGTCTGTTTTAAAACGCCAATAACTCCCTACTCTGATGTTTTATTGTTGAACGGTTTGTTATGTTAGAAACTACACTCGACGAACTTCATTTTAGGCTCTTGGAATACCTCAAAACTCCTGATATACTAGGAGATATACCTCTCTGAAGTTGACCCAAATTTTTTGTCCAAAATTCAGCCAAATTTTTTCAAATTTTCGACGAACTTATTTTCTTCGATTTGCTTGATCCCGGAATGTTCCGAAAATTTCCATACATGATATTTATCATTAATTATACTTGATAAGGGTCATGTCCTTTGGTTCCAAGGTTGTCCTTCCGATTACGACTTACGATATCATAATTCATCATTTACTTCATTGTTACGTACTTCCCATGGCTTGTACCTTTCAAATCTTCACGGGACGTCTCTGATACTTCATTAATACGGTGAAATACGTGACGTGCTCATGCTCTGAAAGTGCGAGGTGTAACACATATCTTATTTGTCGAGCCATCACCTTCGATGAATTGTTATTCCGATGCTCTCCCTTCACCCGTACCTATATTGAAAGGTACATCCTTAGTCATACTCTACTATATAAGGATATCAACTTATATATCGAAGGATGATTCGGTTACAGAAATTCGGCAACATTTCCTCTGCTTCTACCAACATCATAGAATTATAACAACAACAACAACAACCAATTCAATATATGAACAATATCAAATCTAATTCCTCATCTATACCATCCAATCAACAACATCTATATAGGATTATTCCGTCCTTTGCTCAATTCAACTAAATATGTTATAATCTAACG
>NC_081343.1:31655897-31661988 GCF_029784015.1 Lycium ferocissimum | reverse complement strand
CTTTGGATAGGAAATAAACCTACCTCGGGGGATTTTGTATTACCTTTTCATTCTATTTGGCTCTCCGAAAATTGAAATCGGACTATCTTTGTTCTACAATCAACATTGGCGTAACAGGAAGCTAGCCAGTCCATACCCATAATAACGTCAAAATCTAATATTTTCAACACATGTAAATCAACTATAGTACGGCAGTTTCAAACTACGACCACACAATTCCTATAGACCCATTTAACTACCCTTTGGTTCCCCTACAGGTGTAGATACCTCAAAAGGTTTGATTGGCATAGGTTTCACCCCGATAAGGACTAATATATGACAAAGTAGACCCTGGATCAATCAATGCATACACATCATGAGAAGATACTGACAATATACCTATGACAACATCAGGGGAGGACTCAAGATCTTGTTACATCCGGCATTTTTGCGTATTCGAAAGTTTGGAAGTAACCTTGACTTACAAGGAATAAGGTTATGTTTGGATTTTTCTTGATGTGGGTATGCCGGTTATGGAAGTTTGAATGTGGAAACAATGGAGAAGGCCTAAGGGGAAATTAGAATTTTGAAGTGGTTTGAGTGCAAAACATGATTCATGAAGGATTGGGCGAAAAAAAAGAGAAAAACAAGGCCCAAAAGAGAGGGGTGGCCGGCCATATGGCCTTGGCCCAACCCCAAATAATTAATCATGTGATTAATTATATAAGGGACCTTATCATCTAGAAAATTCAAGAAAAACAAGGAAAATCAAGAACAAGAACAAGGGAGAAAAACGGCCAAGAAAAGAAAGAGAAAGAAAGGAAGGAAAAAAAATTCTTGGAGCTCAAATCTTTGGTTCAAAAATCCATCTCTCTTGAAATTACTACTAAGCTCAAAGCTCCTCTCCAACATGGTATAATTTTCAAGTCGAGGGAGTCTTGTTTTGGCAAGAAGGAAATTATTGGAGAGGTAAAATTTCATGTTTTTCTTTCATGTTATGGAAGGTTTATGGATATTAGAATAAGTGGAATGGTATGGAAATCATGGAATTGTGTTTGTGTGTGTGTGTGCCGTGTGGTGTGTGTGTTGTGTTGGGACCGTGTGCATGTGTATGGTTGTGCATGGAATTGGTGTTGAGTTTTGTGTTATATTTTAGTTGTGATTATTGTGGAATATGAATTGAAAGTGAAAGTAGAATGAATTTGATGGAAGTTGGAAAATATAGGAGTTGGCCGTGAGTTATGGAAGAATTGGAATGAAAATGAATTGTTTTGTTTGTCATGTTAGTTGTGTCGTTATGATTCTTGTAACATCAATAAAGGTTTAATGGTTTGAGTTAGCATTGATTTGAAAGTATGGAGTTGGAATGAGAATTTTGGCCATATGTTGGGAAGTTGTATATTTTGTATACTTTGTATATATGTAAGGGAATTGGTTGAATTTATTTGGTATGTTAATTATGTTGTTATGGCATTGTGAAGTGAATAGAGGATCAATGGTTTTGTTGGAAGTTGGAAGTTTTGAACGAATTATGATTTCGGTGGAATTTTGTATAATTTGTGAAATAATGTGAAATGTTCTTGAATTATATTTGATGGTCTTGAATGAGTAGATGAGTATGAAAATATTGATATTAGCTTGAAAATGTGAAGTTAGTTTGGAAGTTGTTGCTTTATGAAGAAAGAAGACTAACTATGTTAGTAAGCGATTTTAGTTGATTATTGTTGTTGTTGGTGTTGTTGTTGGCTTGTTGTTGGTTATTTTGAGCCGAGTTAATTCTCGGGGTGTCATATTTATAGGGGAAGTGCTGCCGGAAATTTCGGTGCCAAATCTAACCAAAGTTGAAATGTTAACTTGCATGAATAGTAGCGGTAAAGGTGACCATTTGCGGTTTTTGGACGAAACGGGAATTGAGATTTGAGAGCGTAAGGCACAACCAAGGTATGTAAAGCCTTCCCTATCCTTCTTTGGCATGTTACGAGTGTAACGAGGCTTGGAAGCGAGCCTTGATTGCCTTGCGACTCACAATCAAAGATTGAAAATAGCGCCAAATCATTCAGTAAGATTGAGCCAATTTCTTCTAAATTGACCTATGAGTATGCGACTTCCACAAAGGGAGTCGAAACACTCTAAGATGGTTATGGACGACTCCCTAAGGTTTATTATCCATAATTTACGTATTTTACTAGGGTTGGGTCCGAGGTGGGCCCACAAAACCCTGATACTCCCGGTATGGCTCAAATCGATTTATTTCTGTCCGTTCTTCATAAGTAACTTTTAATTATGTTTCCGTCCACTAACTAATGAGTATTATGACCATCTATCTGAATCTTGATATTAGTCGATATACGGAATGATTACGGACACTACGTTACGATACAATCGACTATTCGATTTGACTTATCTTCGAACTATTTGAGCTTCATTAAGTACGTATGTCGGTCTGTATGTATATGGTTTCTCGTGGATCTGTTCGTGGATGTCTCAATGCTTCCTTCAACGCGCCGGGCCGGGTTACGCGATTCGTGCACCTCCTTGCATTGTTCATCGCGTCCCTCGGATGTGCGGGCCGGGATACATGCACGTACGGTATGATGCGATTATGTGGTATTATGGGGATGGCGGCCGGGATGGCATTTGATCTGGTCTTTGTCTATCCACCGCGTCCCGTACTACGAGGGCGGGTTCGTACCGCGTCCCTTATTAAGGGCGGGATACATGTATGTGATTGGGATACGATGTACGGTTGTACGTACGTCATGTGATTATGACTGCGTGCATGATTACTGTCGTATATTTACGTATGTCCGATTTGGATCATAACTACTGTCATCACACGAAAATCGATTCGGACAGTTACACGTCACACATTTGAGTTACGGTTTTATAAAGGGCACATGCATGTACGCTCGTAAGTCGACTCGCTTATGATTCTGTACGTACCTCTGTAAGTCCGACTCACTACGAATCCGATTGTCTGTCTACATCTCTGTATTTCCGTAACGTATGATTTTACATATCTGACTCTGGTTATCTTAATTATGTAAGTTATGTTTCCGCTTTACATACTCGGTACACTTTCGTGCGGCCCGCACTCTTCGGGGGGGCTGTTACATGCCCACGGTACGGACGCGCGCGCGTGACCCGCCACCGGTATAGGACATCGATCTGTTGTTGAAAAGAGCTCCCTTTGATCCGGGAGTGATACTTTTGGTATATATATATATCTTACATTATTCGTATGTTACGTGTATATGACTATTTGGGTACGGCGGGGCCACTGTCCCGTCTTGGATTACATTGTATGTTAGAGGTGCAGGACATGTTTGTGGGGTGTGGTTACCAGCATGCAGGTAGGTACGTGTGATATGCGACTGCGCGGTGTAATAGCCTAACGGCTTCGTACGGTTTCGGTATGTATAGATATATATATGTTTGTGCGACGCGCCTCACGTATACGTATGGATTTGTGTATGTTAAGCGGATTGGCTATTTAGTATGTCGGATCTGTTAGGTAGGTACGTATAGGTGTCCGTGGGACACCGGTCCACGGCCCGCGGGGTTGGGTCGGGCGGATCTTGTCGTCCGGCCGGTGCGTATATGCGATTCGAGGGCCGCTTGGGCAGGAGCTCCTCCCCGCTTTGTGTGGCCTGCGGAGTCTAGGACGTCTTTCCAGGAGGGTGCACAGACGATGAAGAGCCAACTGCAGGCCCTGTCGGTTGAGCCACACCTCCACCCCCTCTCAAAGGACAATCCCGCATCATATGACCAATGCGACCGCAAGCATAACAAGCATTTGAACCTTGGTGACACTGTCTCGAATGCGGCCTACCGCATTGATTGCACCATGGTAAAGGCGGCCTTGTCTGACCAGATTCACCTCTATATTGGGGGCCCAAAATCCTGGAGCTCTAACCCGATCTAGAATAAATAGAACGATCAAATCTTTTGCCCGCGAGTCGAGGAGGTGCACTAGCCGTTGATTGGCCTGAATGACTGGAATACTGCTGTCTCCGACTCCTTCTGAACCCGCTAGCGACATTGAAAGATCTGGTCCTCTTACTATACCTTCCATCAGAATCACGCTCGCTCTTTTGCGGTTGCTTCTGTTCTTCCAAATTCTGAACATGAGCCTGAATACAAGCAATATCCATCCTGTCCTGAAGCAAGGCTGTCAAGCACTCCTTAATCAAATGCGGCTCCAAACCACTCACGAACTGATATGCACGGTCCCCCATATTAGCTACCATGGATGGAGCATACCTAGCCAAGGAATTAAAGCAAAGATTGTACTCTTGGGCGTTCATATTCCCCTGTCGGAGATTTAAGAACTTGTCGGCTCGGGCTCGTCCAACCTCCGGTGGAAAATAATGTCGGAGGAAGGCATTCACAAACTCTTGCAATACTGGGGGGGGCGCATTTTCCCCTCACGAATGCCTCCAAGTGTTGCACCAATGGACGACCATATCCCGCAACCTATAATAAGCTAATTCCACGGACTTAGTATTAGAAGCATGTATTATTCGTAGTGTCCTCAGTATCTCATCTATAAAGCCACGAGGTCTTATCGTCGCTTCGACCGTGGGGTTACGGAGGACTCAAACTAATAAAATCACGGGCTTTCGCAACGGCCGCTCCGTCTCCACGGCCGTGCCATGCTGCCCGAGCACGAGCGGCGGCAGCCTAGCTTGGGTCAGCGACTAAATAGCCTCGGTCATCTGTTGGCCTAAGGCACCTAGTGGGGGAACTGGGGGTACTGGAGCTGGAGCTAAAGCCTCTTCATACTCCTCTGGTAGAGGTGGAGTAGGAGAGGTACGAAATGAAACCTCGTTATGCGACTCACCCTCTTCTACCTCTGTCGGTGGCTCCCGTTTAGTCCTTCTTCCGGCCACCGTCTTACCCTTCTGGGCCGCTGTAGCTTTCCTCTTCATAGACATTGCTGAAATCATTGTTGACACCTAATTTTCACCTCATAAAACGTAATTTTTAATTTTTAAATTTTCCGAGTCCAAGACGGAGTAAGGATCCCCTTAAAAAACTTTTAAGAATTTAAAAATCCCAAGGCAATTGCAAAATTGATGTTTAATTATTATTACAAGAAATTACGAGTTATTTATTTTCATAAATATAATTCAAAAAGAGAATACATATCCCGCTCCGTCTAACTCGGGAAAATTGTTAGTTAAGATGACGAATGAATTACAGCTCATTTTAACCGCATTTTTCACATTCCAAAAAAAATTTCCGGAACTTTATCAACATTAGGCTCGTTTTGAAGATAATTTTCTAAATTTGCGAGTTTTAATTTTAAATTAACCTAAATAATTATTTTTACTCAGTAATACGCATATTTATAATATACAGTGTCTAATTGATTTAAATTAGGGAGGGGGTCTTTATTTATTATTTTAAAACTAAGGGGGGTTTATCGTTTTAAAAAGAAGGGGTGTGAAGTTTGTTAAAACAAACTTCACACCCCCACATTTTATTTTATTTTCACCCGACTGCCTCGTCTCCTTCATGAGGCGATTTGCGATTTTTTTTAGGGTTCCTTAACCGTGTCTTATTCATGGCTATTCGGGGTCTTTCTTGGCCAATTTCTTGAGGGGTTTTACTCTTAATCATGATTTCTCATGATTTCCAGGTTTATTTTCATTCGAATTTCATATTTATGCCTAAATCGAATCATATTAGGTTTATTACTCGGATTCTTTATGTGCTTATAGTTGCCATGGGCAGGGCCTTGAGCCCTTGGCCATCTTGTGCACCATATGCACTAAAATAAAGAATTTAGGGGGGAAAACTTCCTAGATATTTTCACGGCTAAGGTATAAACTTGGGGATTTTATCCTCATTGTACTATTTGGTACAATTGTACCGTTATTCGTGTTATCTTGGTACTTCTGATTTTATTATTTTTTTCTCAGATTTTATGGTACAATAGGATGTATTTTTGTTGTGTTGTGTGAGGTGTATCATTTCTGATTGGTCATGGTACTAATTGTGGTAATTTTGTTGAAAAATTCCTTTGTCCTTTGCTATTTTTCGAATTTGTTTGAATTGAAGGTTTAAGGTTTGAGGGGGAAATCTATTGGAGGGATTTTGATGTGCC
>NC_081343.1:31560100-31655797 GCF_029784015.1 Lycium ferocissimum | reverse complement strand
ATCCATATTTTCCATGAATTTTCCATGTTTTCTATACATTACCACAACAAGCAACACACTACATGAAATGAATTCAATCTTCCACACAACACAACACATACACACACGGCTCAACCATGCATGTACACGGCCACACACCTTCACCTCTACAACACATGAATTTCATTCACTTTTCCATACTTCAACATACATAACTCTCCATAACATATAAAGAGGATTAAATACATACCTTTTTCCCACTTGTCTTCTTACTTAGCTAGGCTTCAATCTTGCAAAACAAGTGCTCTACTTCTTCCAACAATCACTCCACGTTGTAGAGGACCTTCCATTTGGTGGAAATACTAGAAAAGAATAATTTTTCTTGATCAATTTCCATGGCCAATTTTTTGGCCATGTTGGCCAAATACTCTCTCCTTTTTTTTTTTTTTTTTTTTTTTGTTTTGCTTATTCTTTCTTTCTCTTCCACTTTCTTCAATTAAAGATGACCACACACACACATATATATATATATATAGCTCTACAAGCATGTGAGGGGCACATGCCTTTCCCTCCATTTTCTAGAGTTTTCTTTTCTTTTTCTCCTTCTTTTTTTTTCTAGAATTTTCTTCAAATTTCCCACAAGATGACCAATTCCTTTCTTTTTCTCTTTTCCCTTTTTTTTCGGCCACATGGCCTCTTCCAAGAAATTTTTGTGAAATTCCCATTTTACCCCTAGCCTTTCCACAATATTACCATAAACTCTTTTGTGAATTTCCATGTTTACCATTAACCTTTCTCAATATTTCCACACTAATGACATTCACAATTAATACTCATGAACAACTTGTGCACTAAACAAGATCGCGATATAGCTTTGCCCTTAACTTCTTGCAACTATCCCGAATTATCCGAACGTACGAAATACGGGCTATAACACCGTCGTACCCCTGAATGAATATGTACATATGCAACGGAAAAGTATATATACCAAAATATAGGCTCCGGACGAAGGAGCACTCCCGGATAGCGGAATAAGGTGTCTGGCGGGTGGATCACCAAGCCGAGCGTACGTACTCGCGGGCATGAAATGCGACCCACGAAGAAAGGGGTCGATGCGGAATATGTGCTGAGTATGCAAAGCAAGAAAATATAGTAACAGAATCATGATCGAACAGAAGATACGAAAAATAAGTACAATATGCAAAATGTCAAAACATTTAGTTTAAAAACATAAATCATGCATGGGCTCTTAGAACGATGGTCGCCCGCCTGTCGATGGCGCCATACCACATCATACTCCAAAAGATTTCATATCTCCGAAACCCGACATATCACATCACATCATAACGCCGTAACACATCATAACGCCAATATACACGGTACCCGGCCCTCTGATGAGGGGCTCGGCGAACCGGACACATCATACTCCGGAATATATCAAAGTGCGCACGACACATAACCGGCCCGGAACTCGGTGAAGGATGTACGACCATGTGCACGAGCAGAGTCGTGAGTCACCATATGCATAAAAATCATAATCATGAACTCATTAAATAAGTAAGAAACCCATACTCGAGAGCTAAGGTGAAAGTAGTACTAAATCTTTCCCCAAAGGTCATTAAGAACGAACATAGAAAAGTCGCGGGGCCCACGGACGGGTATCAACCTCATCGGGCCCGCCTATGGAAGTTGGGGGATGTTATGCCTTATGGAATCCCCTACGAATGTTTCGGGCGATCAGGAGCTCGTCTACGAAAGTTACGAGCGTTCGTAGTTTCGGAATCTTTTAAAAGCAAAATTCTTTACAAAACTTTTGAAATTCAATCAAATGAAAACATAAGGACCTTGGTTAGGCTACATTAAGAGAGTAAATCTTTAGAAGCGAATAAGATGCGTATATAAGCTCGGATCTCGAGAGTGGAGTTACCCCGAGGCTCGTGTCACAACCTAATTAACACTAGGACATGCCAAAAGAAAGGAAGGTTAGGCTTCACATACCTCGTCCGCTCTCAAGCTAAGCCGAACCTCAAGTCTCGGGCACTCCAAGATCTACATAGCGCCAATGGATATCCAACATTAGCTAAGCATTTAGTCATTCAATTCCAAACAAACATCAAATTCTACAGAAATTTGGGCAGCATTTTCCCTGTAAATACACTAACCCCGAGATTTCAACTCGGCCAAATTCATCAACAACAACACCAACAACCAAACTACCACATCAATAATCAATTCAAAATGCATTTTTAACATTAATAGCCCTTTTTACATAATTCAACAACAACATTCATAATATTCCGATATACTCACTTCAACTACTTACATTCAAACCAATATCAACGTTTATACATTCGATTACTAATCCAAAACCATTCAAACAATATTCAAGAACGCTTTAAACAATTCACACAATTTTCCAAACAACCCAAACCACACTCCAACTCACCCGAAAACTGTCCCCAACCCAAGGGCACTACACCCATATTCCTTTCTCTCAAATTCATGAATTACACCTATAAATCCACACATTAACAATGTCACTTCCATAACTACAAAAATTACATAAAATTCACATTAACTTCCAAATCAACCCATAATCATTACAACATCATTTTGAGTCATTAAACTTGCATTTTTCATCATAGAATCCATAACGACGACAACTAAAATACTAACGACAATTTGTTTATTCTCAATCTACACAAAGGGGACCTATTCGGCCAACACCATACACACATATATGGATGATTTTCATTCTTTTCTTCACACTACAACAATCAAAACATGCTAACTAAAATTAATTTACCACTTCTAACACAACACACACACACACGGCCAAACACCACATACATGGCCTCACTTCAACATGACTTCCTTCATGAATTTCATCCATTTTAGCATACTACAACACATATAAACCATCCATAACACATAAAACAAGATTAAAACTCACCTTTCTTCACAACTTCTCAACTTGCCTAAAGTTGGCCAAGGATGAAAACGAGTAATCTATCGCTTCTAACAACACTTCCATGTTAATAAGCACCCTTCAATTAGTAGGTTTGCTTGAAGAAATAATTTTTTGATGGCTTAATTTTTGTCTTGAATTTTCAGGGATATGGCCGAATATGGCCTTTCTTGCTCTCTCCAAGTTCTCTTGATTTTTCTAGAAGCCAAAGTGATGAACAAGATGACTAAGTCATCTTTTTAAATTACCATGTATTAACCATCCATGTGGCCATGGCCCACACCAAGGTGGCCGGCCACATGATCACTTATTTTTCTTTTCTTTTTTTTGTTTTTCATATCATAATACACTTTCCAAAAATAGAATACTTTCCAAAAATAGAATTTGACCCCAAATGTTTCCTTAACATTCCCATGCCAACAAAGTCATACACAACTTATGCTTTTAAAACAAATAAAAATCTCTACTTCGTATCTCGGGATAGTCTTGTCCCCAACTTATCGTAATTCACTCATGTTGTCCCGTTGTTCAAAATACGGGATATAACACTAAGCCTACATTACAAGCCAAAACAAGTCCTAATGTGATCACAACCGAACGAGCCTATGGTGAAAACATAGAAAATAAGGGCAAGCCTATGGTATTTGCATGTGTAGATATGAAATTCTTTGTGAGTGTGAGTGTTTTTCTCTTCTCGTTTGTCTTCGTCCCATTCTTATTGTGTATATGTGTGTTGGGACATTCTTTGGTCTATGTGAGGGCATAAGGATTAAACTCGAGCAAATTGAAGTGACTGCCTAACGTAGCGTTTGTGTGCATCATAATATGCTCGATAAGGTGATGTCATGCATTGAAGCTTCATTGTTAGTCATAGTGTTCGTGGGGTGTGTATATCGTTTGACAATCGAAGGGGGGGGGGGCTCTTAGAACGATGGTCGCCCGCCTGTCGATGGCGCCATACCACATCATACTCCGGAAGATTTATCTCCGAAACCCGACATACCACATCACATCATAGTGCCGTAACACATCATTACGCCAATATACACGGTACCCGGCCCTCTGATGAGGGGCTCGGCGAACCGGACACATCATACTCCGGAATATATCAAAGTGCGCACGACACATAATCGTCCCATGACTCGGTGAAGGATGTACGACCATGTGCACGAGCAGAGTCGTGAGTGACCATATGCATAAAAATCATAATCATAAACTCATTAAATAAGTAAGAAACCCATACTCGAGAGCTAAGGTGAAAGTAGTACTAAATCTTTCCCCAAAGGTCATTAAGAACGAACATAGAAAAGTCGCGGGGCCCACGGACGGGTATCAACCTCATCCGAGCCCGCCTATGGAAGTTGGGGGATGTTATGCCTTATGGAATCCCCTACGAATGTTTCGGGGCGATCCGAGCTTGTCTACGAAAGTTACGAGCATTCGTAGTTTCGGAATCTTTTAAAAGCAAAATTCTTTACAAAACTTTTGAAATTCAATCAAATGAAAACATAAGGACCTTGGTTAGGCTACATTAAGAGAGTAAATCTTTAGAAGCGAATAAGATGCGTATATAAGCTCGGATCTCGAGTGGAGTTACCCCGGGCTCGTGTCACAACCTAATTAACACTAGGACATGCCAAAGAAAGGAAGGTTAGGCTTCGCATACCTCGGCCGCTCTCAAGCTAAGCCGAACCTCAAGTCTCGGGCACTCCAAGATCTACATAGCCCCAATGGATATCCAACATTAGCTAAGCATTTAGGCATTCAATTCCAAACAAACATCAAATTCTACAGAAATTTGGGCAGGATTTCCCCTGTAAATATACCAACCCCGAGATTTCAACTCGGCCAAATTCATCAACAACAACACCAACAACCAAACTACCACATCAATAATCAATTCAAAAT
This sequence comes from Lycium ferocissimum, assembly GCF_029784015.1. NCBI lineage: Eukaryota > Viridiplantae > Streptophyta > Magnoliopsida > Solanales > Solanaceae > Lycium > Lycium ferocissimum. The sequence continues at coordinate 31,650,942 of NC_081343.1, read as the reverse complement.
GCATTTTTAACATTAATAGCCATTTTTACATAATTCAACAACAACATTCGTAATATTCCGCTATACTCACTTCAACTACTTACATTCAAACCAATATCAACGTTTATACATTCGATTACTAATCCAAAACCATTCAAACAATATTCAAGAACGCTTTAAACAATTCACACAATTTTCCAAGCAACCCAAACCACACTCCAACTCACCCGAAAACTGTCCCCAACCCGAGGGCACTACACCCATATTCCTTTCTCTCAAATTCATGAATTACACCAATAAATCCACACATTAACAATGTCACTTCCATAACTACAAAAATTAAATAAAATTCGCATTAACTTCCAAATCAACCCATAATCATTACAACATCATTTTGAGTCATTAAACTTGCATTTTTCATCATAGAATCCATAACGACGACAACTAAAATACTAACGACAATTTGTTCATTCTCAATCTACACAAAGGGGACCTATTCGACCAACACCATACACACACATATGGATGATTTTCATTCTTTTCTTTACACTACAACAATCAAAACATGCTAACTAAAATTAATTTACCACTTCTAACACAACACACACACACACACCAAACACCACATACACGGCCTCACTTCAACATGACTTCCTTCATGAATTTAATCCATTTTAGCATACTACAACACATATAAACCATCCATAACACATAAAACAAGATTAAAACTCACCTTTCTTCACAACTTCTCAACTTGCCTAAAGTTGGCCAAGGATGAAAACGAGTAATCTATCGCTTCTAACAACACTTCCACGTTAATAAGCACCCTTCAATTAGTAGGTTTGCTTGAAGAAATAATATTTTGATGGCTTAATTTTTGTCTTGAATTTTGAGGGATATGGCCGAATATGGCATTTCTTGCTCTCTCCAAGTTCTCTTGATTTTTCTAGAAGCCAAAGTGATGAACAAGATGACTAAGTCATCTTTTAAATTACCATGTATTAACCATCCATGTGGCCATGGCCCACACCAAGGTGGCCGGCCACATGGTCACTTATTTTTTTTTTTTTTTGTTTTTCATATCATAATACGCTTTCCAAAAATAGAATACTTTTCAAAAATAGAATTTGACCCCAAATGTTTCCTTAACATTCCCATGCCAACAAAGTCATACACAACTTATGCTTTTCAAACAAATAAAAATCTCTACTTCGTATCTCGGGATAGTTTTGTCCCCAACTTATCGTAATTCACTCATGTTGTCCCGTTGTTCAAAATACGGGATATAACACTAAGCCTACATTACAAGCCAAAACAAGTCCTAATGTGATCACAACCGAACGAGCCTATGGTGAAAACATAGAAAATAAGGGCAAGCCTATGGTATTTGCATGTGTAGATATGAAATTCTTTGTGAGTGTGAGTGTTTTTCTCTTCTCGTTTGTCTTCGTCCCATTCTTATTGTGTATATGTGTGTTGGGACATTCTTTGGTCTATGTGAGGGCATAAGGATGAAACTCGAGCAAATTGAAGTGACTGCCTAATGTAGCGTTTGTGTGCATCATAATATGCTCGATAAGGTGATGTCATGCATTGAAGCTTCATTGTTAGTCATAGTGTTCGTGGGGTGTGTATATCGTTTGACAATCGAAGAGGGGGGGGGGCTCTTTGGATGAAAAACGAGCATGCCGGTAGTTCAGGGTCAAAACCAATGGAGACATTATTGCTCTATGATATCTAGATGTTAGTTGAGTCCTAGTTGCGTCCACTACTTGCTTGAGGACAAGCAAAGACTTTAAGTTGGGGGTGTTGATATGCCGGGAAATTATGGCACATTTGATACTCTTTTACGAGAAGTTTTACTTGTTTTTAGGAAAGTATGTGTTGTTTTGATGTGTTTTTGACATGTTTCAGGTAAATCGGGAAGTTCAGGTTCATGGAGTTGAAGTTACAGAAAAATTGCACTGAAGCTTGAGTTTCACGGTCCGTAGAAAGTTTCACGGACCGTATTTCTGGTCGTACAAAAGGTGGCAATGTAACAGAATGTCACAGTGGATGGATCTTTGAACCACGAACACTTATACGGACCGTACAATATTGTACGGGCCGTATAAGTAGATGTGACGATAATGGAAGATGCTTCATGAGCAGGAATTGTACAAGCCGTATAACATTATACGAACCGTGGAAGGCCAGTTCGTATTATTCTCTGAAGACGCTGAATGAAGGCCGTAGAAGTCTTGTACGGTCCGTGGAAACTTGTACGGTCCGTGGAAATTTGTACGGACCGTATAAGTACCGCCTGGGACTTAAGTGCAAATTCTGTAATTTTACGTTTTGAAACCTACAAATAGTCCATTGTAGGGTTTTAATTATTATCAGTTCACATATTTTGTCTTTTGACTTAGAACAATAAATAATCTCTAGTTTTTGAAGGTTCAAACATCAATTCTAGTATTATCAATTCCTCTTTTCTTCCAAAGTAAGCAATTATGAATCCTTCAATTTCTTGTTTCTTGTTCTTTGTCATGAGTAGCTAATTTCCCTTACTAGGGTTGTGAACCCAATTCATGGGTGTCTTGTAATTGGGTTTGTGATTGATATACATATAATGAATTATTAGGGTTTATTTATTTTTCATTCTTCATTCTTCATTCATAATTAATGGTTGCAAACATTGATTAAAGCCATAAACCTTGATTTACTTGGGAAAATAATTAGGGTTGGTAAGAATAAATAACAAGGACTCAAAGCTTTAAACTTTGTTTAATAAATTCACTTAGGAATAAGAAGAATTTACTTGGCATGATTAATCGTTCTTCATAGTTACTTTCTTATATTTGGCAAAATCATAGAAAGAGATAATCTTTAGTTATTGGAAAATAGTAGAGATTCATATAGAGATTAAGTGCATTCATATAATAATCCATTAGAAGTATATCAAGATCAATACCCATGATCATACACTCTATCTAGCGGGGACACAACCTTAGTTTCTTTTACCATAAATTCACAACCAAAGCAATAGTTAGCAATTAGTCACTAAAAACCCAACTTTTACCAAAATCATCGGATTAAGACATTAGACCTAAACATAGCATACTACGAATTTGGTAACCTTTTCACACCATATTCCCTTTGGGATTCGACCCCAACCTTGTTGGGTTACTATATTTGACAACGTCTGCGTTATACCATTAATAGGTGTCATTTAAGCGTATTAGATTTGATACCTCGTTTGCCCCTAAACCCTATTCTTAATACTATATATAGAAAGTTTCATGATCATTGAAAGGGAGGAATTTTTTTTCTTTTTTTCGGAGAAATTCATAACAAAAATAATAATCTTACTAAGCCTTTACCTTCCCACAAAAATACCATATCATCAAAATATTACTATTACACTGCTAATATCTACTATTATACTGTTATTATACAATACTACAAAGGTGACACTACTCTAAAAATACCTACATTAAAAAAATATTACAAGAAACTAGGCTGTTTGGGGTTCTTTTGGTTGTTGGCTTGAGGTGTTGATCCAATCTCTGCCCTTTGATCCTTAGGTTACCCCAACAAGAGGTAACATTCTTGTTTTCACCTTATTCACTCCATCTTTGAAGCTGTTTTGTTTAATGAAAGTTACTTATTAAATGATTGAATAAGCTTATATGTCTATTGATATTGCTATATTGTTGTTGTTAGCTGATGACAAGTTTAAAAAAATATAATAACTAAAAAGTGAAAAAATGGAGTTGCATAACCTGTAGTTACTGTTCTATTTCTTTTTTTTTTCGGAGTTTTGGAATTTGTTTGAAGGTGATTTTGTGTTTTCAAATAGTGTAATGGCTAAGCTATAACCTTGTTTGGTAATAAAAGAGTTCAATACAAGGGAACTAATTTGTGTAGTTCAATGCTTTTCCTTTTAGGTAACCCCTGATTCTTGTCTCACTTTTGATTACTGTTAAGAGCCAAGAACCTCCCTTGCAGTAAATTTGGTGCCCTATTTCTTAATTGGTTGTCAAACTTTTAGTTGAAATTGATATATGTTGGTGCACTCAAAGAATGGCATATCTTCCTAAAAACATATTAGTAGGAACCACTGTAGCAACTTAATACACCATAAGATGCTTACTCCACTTCATGATAAGGCTAATTCCTAAAATGATTTGTCATTCTTTCCCCAAACTATGCGTGTGTGTGTTTAGATACTTGTTTGTTCAGATTCCTTTCTTGAGAAATATCAACCTTCTTTTTGATAGATGTTGTGAGTAACTAAAGAGCTAGCCACTGAACCTATTGCTAGTTGATTTAGCTGCATAAATACTTGAACAACTATTCCTTTTCCTAACTAAGGTGTTCTGCTTAAATAGCTTTATGCACAGTTTCAACCTTTGGAAATCAGTTTGAAAGTGAAGTAATGAGATTTCATGGGTCGGTTCATTGCTGTTTATGATAGCTTTTTCCATGTGTGTCCATATTCAAGTTACAATACAAGTTAAGCAGGTTAAACTTACCTCAATGGGATATGGGTCTTCCTTAGGCTTCAACAGTGCTGAAATATTCTTTAAAATGTATCTGGATGTTTGCTAAGTGTTTGTTTCTAAGTTGAATCTCAACTAGCATACCCATGTTTGTGTCTGACTAACATGTTAACCCATATGCATGATACATACAACTCAAGTGACTGTTTGAGCCTCAGCAGGGCTAGTTTCAACTGTGATAAGTGTTAGCTTATGTATGGAGGGGTCTTTAGGGCTCATAACTTAAGCTTGGTATAAAGAATGAAGCTGTTTGTGATATCAGTATGTAGAAAATTATATGACATCTATCCTGTTTAACTACTTCATTACAGGAACATGTTTATATTTTCAAGTGACTTTGACCTGCATTTTTGTATGGCTAGTATTTATTTTAAGATGGAAAGTAGATCGGCCTGAACTTGTCTATATGTAAACATGTGGTGATTTGAGCTTAACATGCCAATTTGCTAGGCCAATTTGCAGACGTTTAGGATGAAAACAAAAGGAGTAGATTTGCTGTATGTGTAAGTATTTTTTGGTTTGCCTATGTTCAAGGAGCCCATGACTATTCATGATGTCTTTTCTCAACTTTGCTGGAACACTTTAAGCTCACCATAGTTAGTTGAAATCCACAGCTTAGATGTTGTGAAACAAGACTTTGATTTCTGGAAAAAAAAAAAAGGCTTGAAAGCTAAGAATTCTGAATGCCTTACTAGAATTTTTTTTCTTTATTTTACTTGCGTGTAAGATTGTTGGAACTCTGAATTATATAGTTTAGAATTTTGCATGCCATTGTTTGTTACATCATGGTGTTCATCACTCATATGCTTTCCCTGTCTTTGTTAAATACTCTAAAGTAGATCCTTGTCCCCTTTTTCTTCATATGTTTCTGATCCTGTTTAGCTATGAGGTTCTAGTTTGGCAAAACTATTTTAAGTGCTTATTAGTTTCTCTCCATTATAGGCAGTTTGAGTCAAGTTTGATGTGGAATTGAATAGTTCTATCTTAGCTACAGAATAGGATTTTGAATATGATATTTGGCATATCTGTTTCTATTTTGGTTTCCTTTTATGTTTGTTTATAGGTGAGTATCCTTCTAAAACATAATTAGTTAGTTAAGACTGTCTAAGTTTAGTTTCCTGGTAGGATTAGGTGCTGTCTAGACTCTATTAACCCCTAGACGTATCCCCTGAGTGTTATGAAGATCAGATAGTCTTCCAAACCTGTAGCAATTTCCTTTCACTGTGCTATTTAGGAGGAAAATAGAATATTAATTACATCTAAAAGGGACATTCTTGTGCTCAGCCCCTGCATTTGTATTCTCCTTAAGTGTGTTGTGTGTTTTGTTGTGGAATTCGTTAGACCATTAGACTATTATTACCTTACTTTGGGAACTATCTTTAGATCATCTAGTTATTTAAGTTGGAACCTGCGTGTTTTGAGAGTTTTTTTAAGGCTTTATGTTGGTTTAATTGCGTGATCACTGCTATGAGATTTGAGTTTAAAATATGGAGGGCCCCCTCGTCAGGGTAGTTTTGCTCCCATTTCACTTAAGTATACACTGCCTACTTTATGTATATGGGCTGTTTTGACACTTCGTAAAAATTTGGAGTAGGAATAAGCGGTATATCAGGGGGTATATCGTGTATATGGGAGCTCAACACTTAGAAAAATGGGAAAACAAAAGGGAGTATAGGGCTCTAGTTGGGCCTGGGCTTCAGCCATCATACATGCTTAGTCTATTTTGTTGAACTTAGGCTAGTGATAGTCACTGGCTGCAGCTTTTCATTTCTGGTCATTTTTACCATTGGGCCTAGCCCAATTTGAGATGTGATTTAAATTTTGGCTTTGTAATAGTAGTTAGGAATTTAACTTTTTGTACTTCAATTTTAATTCTGAGTATATACTAATGTATGTATACCCCGTTTTTATTCTTGCTCCAGAATCCGTTAGTGGGCTTCTACGAGGCCCACTAATCTCATTAGATCGAGTCAAACACAAATCATGGACGAGCAAAGCATTTGAAGCAGGATTTGGAATGGGCTTAGAATTTTGAGGAGCATTTTTTCTGTTGGGCTTGGTAGGCCCAACTCCCTTAAACTTTGCAATTCATGCCTTATATTATCATTACATGTCTTTTAAATTTCATATTGGAACCTATATGATTAAAACCGCTCATTAGAGTTGCCTAAAACAATTTTCATCAACTAATTAACACAAGTATGGTATAAAATTGGAAAAAACGGACTGTTTGGATTTTAAAGGACCAAATCTGCTTAATCTAGAAGACTTTTGGGACTGAAATTGACATTTAAAAAAAATTAATTAAGGACTTGGACTGGCATGGACCGTTTTGGAAATTGTTGGACTGATTTCGATATTCTTAGACTTGTATAAAACGGTAAAAGTTGAGATAAAAATTGGATAACTTAGCATAAATAGCTTAGTAACTTAGTATAAATAACTTGGTATAATTATATATTATATACAAAAACTATTTTTCGCATAAAAAATATTTTCTATACTTAAAACACTTTTTTCAAAACTATTTTGGGTGGACTTACGTAGGGTCCTACTTAGGCTAAGAGCCTTCGGGTATTAGCCTAAGTGTTCTAGTCTGACACCCCAAACGCTCAATTTTGGATAAAATTCTACCACTTTTTATTCTTGAAACACGTCATTTTTTCATAAATGACTAATATTTGTTCGCGGAAGTATTAAACAAAAACTATTTTTTTATCACAAATCAATTTATATCTATATGAACATATTATTAGAACCTGTAGGTAAACTGCAATTGAGCGGATCCTTTGTAATGACTCGTTTAGTCATTATAGTGTTTTGACCCATTTAACCTTGTTGACCCTTCCCCAGTCCCGTTAGTATGATCTATGACTTAATGAAGTCATTGGGTTGGTTTCAGCAAGGTTCGAGTGTAAATTGAGTCATTGATGGAGAAACTAGTTAAGTTGACGAGTTAGAGTTGACCACAGTCAACGCCGGGTGAGGATGACCCCGTTTCAATATTTTAGAAGTTCCAACTAACATATGATGATTTTTAATTTGTCCACAACTTTTGGTGAGGTTCCAAAGAGTTTTAGATAGGTTTAGGTTTTGTCGCGCTCATGTTCGATGTTTTCGCCGGAGGTCTGTGGATAGAAACGGCTCCAAATTGATTATCCGACCTTTGTTTTGGGTGAGGTTTGAACCATTGGATCCGTATCAAAATTAGAAAGCTATAGGAAAAAGAATCGTCGCGTTTGGCCTCCGTATGAGGGAGTTATGTCCGTTTCAGTGAGGCATGTTCCAGCTGGCCGCTGGCAGTGATCAAAGGGCCGCTATAGCCGGACTGCTGCAGCTGCCATGGTGACCGCTATTTCCACCGACGGGGGCAGAATGCCCTATTTTTATATTTTAACTCCGAACCATTATTCCCAACACCCTAAAGTCAGTTTTCAAGAGAGAAAGAGGCAAAATTCATTCCATTCTTTGGTGAAAGCATCCTGGAGGGTAAGTCCCCATCTTTATTTGTTCCTTTTCCTTTCTTCTTCAAGTTCCATGATTATTTTAAGGTCCATCAATGGTGGGTGAAAATCTAGAACCCTAGAATTAGTAAACCCTTAAATAATTGGTGGGTTGTTGATTTTGTTATTGATTAATCATCTAGGAGTATAGATTATCACTTTCTAGGAAGGGGATTTGATTTCTTATGGTTGAAATTGCATGTTGAGACTTAGGGTTCTAATAAAAATGAAAATTGTCCTAAAATCTGTTTGAAAGGGTAAATTGATTAGAAACCCATGGATTGAAGGTTAATGAGTGTAGAGATAGAAGTTATGATAAATTCACCATTAAAGGATGGTTTCATCCATTGAAGAGGGTAGAAGTAAGTGGGTCTTCTTCCCCATATTTTTGTTCTTGTTTAAATACATAGCTTGTTGCTTACTTAGCATCATATTGTTAGACCTTGATCTTTACGAGGCGCTTCGGAAATAGAAGGCTCGTGTGGAGTAGTTTGTGGCTCCTGTTCTGTATTCCAGCTAGGTTATGGCTTACTTTAGTTAGACTTTGATTAGCGAACTGTATGTATTGTGTAGAATTGATGGGAGAAAGCATGATTAGATCTTCGGACATGGTGTTTTGGTTGGATATTAGCTAGGTTGGTATGACTTCTGATTTTGTGGGCTCGTCGCCATTACGTTATGTACTGAAATATGAGGTGTACTTGTATTCATCCGTGGTGATTCGGGATGGATTTCTATTAGGTTGATTGTTGTTGATGGTGGCTTGTTGCCCTGTTATTGTGATTTGACTTATTGCCTAAATTGTCATGTTATACTTAGTTCTCTCTTATTGTGACACATATTATCGGAGAAAGGAAGGATAATGAGTTTAGGCTTAAATTGTGATATAAACTTATGACAGTACGTAGATGAAAACTTGATATATGAATTCTTTGTTGATGATAATATATAGAAAAGAGGAGCTTCTTTGTGATACAAGACTTAGTGTGAGGCGTACTTGCTATATGAGGAAGTAAAGAGGGACATGGACTCTTATGTTGGTTGAGACGGTTTGTATGATTCATTTCATGATTGAGTTGATACAAGTCTTGATATGACTTGTGGCTTTGTGACTTGTACCTTCACTATTTGGGTTTGTATTGATTTACCATGTTTAACTCATTTATGCATTCATACACTCATGCATGATGAAAATGGTTTGGAAGACTTGTGGCATGATGCCTTGTGTTTGACATTGATATTACTAATTGTTCATAGTCCATACATACTAATGAACTGGAATACGTTGAGACGTACATTGTGATGTGAAATTTCTGAAGAAGTTAATATAATCTTCTTGTTGAACTTGTGATACTATTTGATTCATGGTACTTGATTTGAGCATGGATAATAAGAGGGCAGGAATTACCGTTACGTACAGATATATAGAAAGGCATATATGTGACCTAGATTATAGCTCGTGGTCCGAGGTTCATTCCGAAAATGCGGGATACATTGATGTGGCTCGCGTCCGAGGTTCTTTCCGGAGCGGAGGTTTATGCTCGGGTCCGTGGAGTGGATCCGGAACGAGTGGTAAATTGACACCATGCGTCCCCTGCAGGTCTTGACTACTGAGCTATGACATCAGTAGCATGTGAGTACAGTGTGTATTTGGCCAGTGCATTGCATTGCACATCATTACATTTTATTCTGCATTATTATATGGCTCGTTTTGTTCTGATTTTGGTGTGTTTGCTGAAACGGCTCTTGTGGTATAGATATGATCATTGACTGAGTTAAATTGTGGATTTGTGACTCTACCTAGGGAAGGAACTTGGGATTGTGATTATCAAGTGAGATCATTGGAACTTGACAAACTTGTGGGTTAGAAGCTTTATCTTAGGTTACGACTCTGTTATAGGATATTCTGTAACTTAGAATTGAGTATTAAGTCTGTTTATCTTGTTGATTTTATGCTTATATACCTGAACTAATCTTAATCGGCCTATGATGCTTACCGGAACATAGTGTTTGTACTGATACTACCTTGCTGCATCCTTTTTTAGTGCAGATTGTGTTATGGAGATTTCATCCAGATTACATCTCTAGCTTGAAGCTAGTTTGCTCGATCAGATCTGAGGGTGAGCTTCTATCCATTCCATGCCACCTGAAGATCTCTCTTTCTAGATGTCTATTTTTATTCCAGATGTTATTATTATTATATTTGAGATATACTTCATTCTTTACACATCGTTGGTTAGAGTCCTTGTACGATGACTTTCTGATCTTGGGGGTGTAATAGTTAAGTCTTCCGCATATTATCTATTAATTTTTTACTTGTTTTATTTATTCATTCATTCACTTATCTATTGTCTGTTAATAGATGGTTAAAGAAGTTGAAATTGACTAATGATTAATGGGTTAACAGGCAAGGGTTCGCCTACTAGTGATAATAAGGTAGGTGCCCGCACGATCGGTAATAAAAGTCGTGACATCCTTAATACCGGGGTGCCTAACACCTTCCCCGGGGGTTCACCAGAACCTTTGCCTACACTCTGTGTAGATTATGTTTCTTTTAAAATAATCATAAAATAATTGTTTTAAATGAATCCTTTTCGACTCAGTTTTTCCTAATTTCCTAAAAATTAGGTGGGGACTCTAAAAAATAAGTCCATTTAGAGTGCCCTGACGTAGAGGTATATTTATTCCTTTTTTCCGGTACGATTGACAACCGTACTTCCCCGGGACACTTTCCTTTTAAAATGAGGCAAGTGCAACTGCGAATCGGAAAAAATACGACACGCTACAATCATAACACACGATTAGGAAAAGAAGGGATCCAGATAACATGGCTCTATCGCACAATCTAAGATAAAAAAGAAGACCAATTATTCCTAAAATGCCCTGCAGCCTGTTGTTTATAAGTGTGGCGTGCTTCACACCCATAAATAGGACTCTACTAGACACGACTCGTAGACATATCCTAGGACGAACTGCTTTGATGCCACTTTTGTCACGACCCGACTAGAGGGCCATGACGGGCACCAGGAGCTAACCCACCAAGTACCTCTAAGCATACGTCTCATAATCATTCCTAGGTGGCTCATAAGCTAGCTCATATGCGTCATACTCTGTAAGGATAAGTATCAAAAAATAATGGCACATCGTTATGTAACCATCAACAACCACGCTGGTACGCATAAGTCAACCAGGCTATCAGCATTTTATACAACATTATGAACTGATAAAGTTAAGGAACAACTAACTACGTACATTTGTCTACCAGCCTCTAAATAGAATACACGTAGCCATAAGGCGGGCAGGACTCTGCCATGCCCAAGTATACACACAAAAGGGAAGTACCAATCAAATGCAGCTGCGGAACAACTGGAGCCTTTCTGACACTCCGCTGATAGAGCTCCTACGAATCAGGTCCGTCTACCTGTCTACTTGTGGGCATGAATGTAGCGTCCATAAGAAGGGACGTCAGTAGGAACAGTGTACTGAGTATGTAAGGCATGAATAACAACATACTAAGAGATACAGAATATAGCATAAGATAAGATAATTTGTACATCTGATTGCCTCATGAGGCGAATATCATGCATGCTTAGCATTCTTTTTTTTAAAAAAAAAACACTTTTCATATGCATATGGTAGTATTGCTGCGGAACGTGCAGCCTGATCCATATATATATATATATATATATATATATACACCCAAATAAAAGTTATCACTTTATCGGAGTGACGTACGGTCGTTAGCCTCCGATTACATTATGGAATAATCATCATTGCTATATCTCACCTTGAAGGAACGATTGTCATAAGGTGAGATTACCAACAAAGAATGAATTAAGAAATCATGAAGTAAGCTCAATAATCTCATAATAACATAAAATCCATATACTTTGGAATCTTGATAATCATCATCATGGTCATCACAGAAATTATTTGTCTTTAGCCTCATAAAAACTTGGAGAATCATAAACTTTTAACGTTCTTGGAAAAGAGAATTTTATGGAATTCATGCATGGGTTCGTAAGAAGAGAATCATGCTTTTAGAAAGAAAGAGGTTAGCCTTAACATACATGATTGATCTCCTACTACCTAACGCTTATTCTCCCAGACTCGTAAATCTACATTCAAGAGAAATCATACTACTATTAGACTTATCGTCATATGCCTATCTCAAGCCTTTAAATTAAACTCCTTTAAAATCTGCCAAAATTTGGGCAGCATCTCCCCGGTTTATATCTCTAGCCCGAAATCACAATTCCAACAACCAACATAACAACAACAACACCAACACCAATAACATCATCATCAATACCAAAATATTCCATAAAACATGCCACATGATGTTTATCAAATTTCTCAACCAGCAAATTTGTTATACGATCATTTAATAGCTCCACCTTCGTAAATAAACCAAAATCAGTATCAATAAGGGAAGATTCATACCTTACTCTCGCTAGAACCGCAATATCTTCAATATTCACCTTGAATTCCAACCAAGATTCACCGTAATATGATATTATAATCACAACTATACGCTTTCCGAACCTAAATCCGGAGATTATACTTAATTAGCGTTAAAATTTGATGATTGGGAGTTGGGGGGAAGTTTCCATAAATTTAGAGAGGTTTGGAGATTTTTTTTTTTTTAATGAGATATGAGGGGGGTAATACCCCTTTTATTAAGTTCTAGAGTCTACCTGGACGGACCTAAAAATTACTCCGCGCGTTCGCGCCACCTTGGGGCACGTTCATGCTGAGTTAATCCTTGGTCCTCTGCTCGGTTGCGCCACCTCCAGGCGCATTCACGCAGAGTAAATCCCTGCTTTGGCAACCCGTCTTAAAACGCTCATAATGCTTGATTCCGATGTTGGATCGATGTGCGGTTTGTTGCGTTGGAAATTAGACTTCCTGAACTTCAATTTAGGCTTTTGTTTCAGTTCAAACATCCTAGTATACTAAAAGATATTCTTTCCCCATGTTAGACCAAAATTGTCGTATGAAATCTTACCCAACTTTTCTCCAAAGTTTCGAAAACTTAATCTCCTTGACTCACTTGTTCTCCAACCCTTCCATGACCTATTATTACATGAGCTTAAACCCTCATGACCACAAGATAAGCGCACATAATCTCATATATCTTCGACAATAACCCCAGTGTCCACAATGGAACAACTAACACCTGGCGAATCTCAACGTACAAAAACTACGAGGTGTAACAATAAGTCTTGCCCACTACCGAACCAACCTTGGAGATAAAGTCACACCACACACTTTACATACTAGCGTTACCTTTAAACGCATCAGAGTCTAAACCAACTAACCTCTAAATCCAACAACGCAGATACGTGGTCTACAATGACCTACTTTCCTCTACCAAGGTTCCCTTATTGCATTCTTTATTTTGAATTCCAAAATGATCCATATAACTCGAATAGGTTTAAGCCTTCTCTCTGATTCACTAAATTAGAACGTCTCCATTGTCGAACCTAAACATACCTAACCATTGAAGCGACTATACCATCAACTCAACCGGATAACAGCACCAATAAATAACAATCCCACCGAAGCTACACAACAAGTACAAAGGCACTCAGCCTCAATCCGATACTGGACATAACTTTTAATAGTTGCTTGTTTACTAGAATCTCACTCTTGTACAACCCTAAACTCATCCTTTCAATTAACTATCAATTATCATAGGCCCACGGCGTAACCACCTTGACACTGAATCCTTTTGCACATCTATCACGCCTATCCGTAACATTACCTTCAAACTACTAAACCTTGATCCGATAAAGTTCTTATCATTTCTCTAAACGTGAAAGTCCAAAGACACACCTTTATCCGAAAGGGTTTACGAGCCGCTTAACATACAATCACGTCGGAACTCAACTCGGTTCATCGTACTAGAATACGGAATCCACTCTCATAACAGTCATAAACGCATTCTCATAAGCATGCCAGATACCAATTATTTCCTTCTTAGTGCTCAAGAATTTTCTATCCAATTCCTCTTTATCACGACTCAATTCCATGTACGCAACAAGTACCACTACTAATCCCTTTAAAAATTCGGACTCCCTATGCTCTCTCACAATATCGTCCTTTCAGTACTTACTCTCAACTTCTCTCATCTACCACACGCAATTACTATACTCTTCGAATCTGGTAATCCCCAGCGAACTTACACTCGTCTTCACATACCAATACTAAAAACTTAACCATTGTGAAAACATTGGTCTACCCTAGGTTCAACCGTGCGACGCATACTATCACAAACCTTATTGAAGTCAAAACCTTCTTCCCAAGCTAGAACAGAATTGGGCCACACATCTAAACCGAGATGACACCTCTCATACCATACCACCACATAATGTATAAGATCAAATGCATGAGAATAAGCGTTCGCCGTTTGAAGGAGGATGAAACAAGGATACACATATACCAATTGGAATCGCCTAGATACAAATTGGACCCGCCGAGATACCAATTTGCCCGAAGTAGCACGAATAGAAAGAATGAAGGGAGTTTTTCCTAAGATGCCTCATAGCCTCTCGCGGATGGGTACAGACGTCTCCGTACCTTTCCACGAGAATCTACTACACATTGCTCTTAAACCTAGTAGACCGATAATCTAGGCTCTGATACCAACTTGTCACGACCCATTTCAGGACCGCGCGGGCACCTACCTTCTCCACCTCGGTAGACGAACCCTCTATCGAATAACACATCAACTAAATACAGACGAATCATTTAAACCAATTGATATTTTGAACTAATAGCGGAACGTTACAAAATATTCAATAACCTTAAGTATTTATAAGATTACAATAGTTACATGATTACAGACTCGATCCAATTTCCCATGACCTAGACTAGACTAGTACAAGAGAGACTAAATGAATTTCGATTTCTACTACATTCTAAGACTCAACCTCTATCTCGAAATGATGTGGGAGGAGGTCTTCAAGATTGGCACCGCATATTTTCGTACACGTCACAATTGATCACCTGAAACAATCTACACCCCGAAATGGTGCAACAAGTGCAATATCAGTACAATCCACTCATACTGAGTAAGTTTCATAGGCCGACAATGGTTAGTAACACATATCCGTAAAAGAATTTATAGATAAACATGATAACAACCCAATCAAGTCATACGTCAATCTACCACACGTTGTACATCAATACCTTTTAATCATTAACTACACCCTAATAATCACCAGCCAATCTCACCACAATCTCGCAACTCACATATCAGTAAATCGTTCATTTTAGTCTAGTAGTCAACTCATCATTAAGACACCCATTATCCTACATCACATAGAGACCAAACATATAACTAATCTTATGGACGGTCTAGGGGATACTTCAATATATTCAATTAATAAATCCAGATCCAAGTACACGTCATTGCCTAAGTAAAGCATCTAATCACAATTGTGCCAAGTCTGAATATATCAAGTCCGAACTTAACACCATAAGTACAACACAGACATCTCAAAATCAAATCGTAGTGGAATGCAAGGCAATAGTGTATGAATGCAATACAATGCAATAGTGTATGTATGCAATGCAATGCCATGCAAATGCGGTGTATACATGTACTTCGGACGGAAATATCAACGTCTCGGTAGCACAACCCAGCGTGACTCGCGAAGTCTAAGTGCTACCCATCCCGGATCTTTGCCCAACAGACAGACGGGACCCCAAAACTTTACCTACGGGGGGTTCTCACCGGCACCACCCTGGGGGACCCGCGGAGTCCATGCACTAACAACGATTCCAGAACTAACATTGGACATCAACCATGCAACAACAATTTCAGAATTGATCATCGGACATCGGCCTCTCACATCACTCAAGTAAAAGAGTTTCATCAAGTATCCATTTCACACAATCAACGATTCCAAAATTGATCATCGGACATAGGCCTCTCACGCCAATCAAGTAAAAGAGTTTTATCAAGTATCAATTTCGCTCAATAATGATTTCGGGATGAACCTCGAATATCGGCCATGCAATAGTGTATCATGAAAATAAGAGTGCATGCAATGCATGGATCAACATCGATAATCATGCTCAATATCACAAGTACCCACAATGAGTCAGCCACAATATATCTGAATCACCAATACCAACCGTGGGTATGCCAACAATATATCTGAATCACAAATACCAACAATGGGTATGCCAACATTATATCCGAATCACAAATACCAACAGTGGGTATGCCAACAATATATCCGAATCACAAATACCAACAGTGGGTATGCCAATAATATAACTGAATCACAAGTACCAATGGTGGGTACACTAACAATATATCTGAATCAGAAAAACCAACGGTGGGTACGCCAACAATATATCCAATACCAATACCAACAATGGGTATGCCAAATATATCATAATCAAGATGATAACAAAATTCAATATTTATCAACAACTCATGGCATCAAGCTGGCAAAATAGAACAATCAACCACAACACAATGGGGTAGCTAGTCCCCACACACAACAGGTTAATCAAATCAATATACGTTATTACCACTTCCCTAAATCATCCTATTAGCTTAGAGCAAGAAACTTCACTCGACACTCACAATCATTCGTCACAACTCAATCTAGAACTCAGTCACAATCGTTAGTGCATTTTATCCTTCCATTTATCAACTAGATTCACCATTAATAGCATAACATAATTAATCACATTTCACGGGAATTCTCATCATTAGACATAGATACAAGTATCACCCGCTACTCCCAAGTCACATGAAATCCATCGATTTTCAAGAAAGCCACATCGTACATCCTAAATAATCAACAGGCCACAAGCCCGAACACACAAATCACACAACAATACCATCCTAAGGTTCCATCCCAAATCTCCAATTCCTATACATGCATTCTCCTTTCCTTCTAATGCTGAATATATGAAACTAATCGGAGTCTACTGAAAGGGAAGCCATAACCTACCTGGCAGCCGAACAGGTGCCACGAACCCACACGTTGCCTTATCTTTCGAAGCATCTCCAAATAGTTAAACTCTATCACATATGAATTCTATGTAAGAAACCATGAATAATGATACCCATATTGGCTACCTTCTATTTGGGTCAAATTCCAACCCTTAATTTAGGAAAAACGGGTCTTAAGGGCAAAACGGGAATTTTATGACCAAAATACCAAATTCAATACCAAAAGGTCAAAACCCATTACTTTAATCATAGGAATACTCAATGAATTCTCAAAATCATCATTAATATGAAAATCCCCAAATTTGGTCTAAGAACCCTAACTTTAATTCATGAAAATCAACTCTAGAATCGAAGATTAATGATTAACAAGCCTAGATATGACATTATCTAGCATGAACAACAACAATGTGATCATTAAACATCATCTAAGAATCAATTTCGTTTTTAACCCTTCTTCACATGAAACCATAAAAACCCTCTTTGATTCTAGTCATTACAAAGTTGAAATCATGTTTTGAAGATCATAATGGATAGATATAAGGTTAGGGGACTTAACCTAGGAAGAAAGTTGCTCTCTAGACCTTCAAGTCGCCTCTTCTAGGCCTTAGAACGAACTTAGAATAAATGGGGAATGTTTAAGGGTTTATGAAATAAAAGGGGTATTCTGGTGCAGTTATACCGCTCCAGCGGTCTAGTCACAAAGCACTTCACCGCTCCAGTGACACCATAACAGCCCCAGCAATAACGCTACCATAACAGCCCCAGCAGTAACGCTATAGCGGTACTGGTGTCGCTGCAGCGGACACTTGTAGATCAGATACCAGAAATTTTTCCCAAGTTTCACCATTTGATTCGATTTTTTTGACTAGTTCCCGAGGCCATCTGCTCATATACTATACATATAGACCCACATAAAAACACGTTATGAACGTGCCTGTGGCCTCAGAATCTCCCAACGGAGCTCTCGTTGACCGAGTCAACTTTGGGTCAAATCTTTTTCACTTTAAGTCTATATTTCACAAAAGTTGCCCGACTCCTAGTCTAGACACCTTGGGAAGCTTGCTAATGGTTCCCTCGGGTCAAAAATGAGCTAATCACTCCTCGGGAAATGGCAAAAATATCGAAAAGGCTATAATGACGGTCGTTACAGCAATCAATCAATGATGAGGATTTTAAACATGTAATTTCACTCTCATAAACACAAACGTCATTTTGTAAAACACCTTTCAAGCACACGACTTTCCAATTGACACACATCACCTTCATAATCGACACACATCACCTTCATAATCTTTAGTCTTATCACATAATATTAAATCAAGTTCAAAAGACCCATTTTGATATGAAACAAACAAAGGTAGGGTGCCAAACATTCACTCAAATGACCAACTATATCAACATCATCACTAATTTGAGGTTCATTAAGTACATCACAAAGTTCCTCAATTAGTGGACTATTATAGCCAACAAATTGATCATCTCAATTAACCACACTAGTTGGACGCAAATTGATCGTGCTTGAAGAATCAATTCGTTCATCGCTAGGATCAACTAGTGTGTGTGCTATCATATCATATGGCAATGTATTAACATGAAAATCACAAGCGTCAACACTAGGTGCACACAAATTGATCTCATAAGAAGAATCAATTCAGTCATCAATAGGATCAACTGGTGTTGGATCACCCATATCAGCAACATTGCCAATAATCTTTAGAGAACTAAGCTCAACACATAGTAAAGACTCATTAAGCTCACATAAATACAAGCTATTACTCACACTCAATTCAACAACATGATCAATCACATTCGTTGGAGAGTTGAGATTAGCTAGTTTACCTTGAAGTGTGTACACATCATCTTTTTTACCGTGGTTTTCAATTTTTGAGTCCATTTGCTCCTTTGGGAAGTCTTCAACTACCTCATGAACTTTCAAAGCTTGAGGTTCATCATTCGGCTTGCTTCCAAGAATATCTGTACCATTATCAAAATAACTAGAGAAAGAAGAAAAGTTACAAAAGTTAGGATTAGGTCCTGACAACCCTCGCACATCACTCCTCACAACCTCTCCTTTTTCCACTGTAGAGTTGTCACTTTGCTCTACCTTACTCTTGTCAATCTTTTCTCTTTTGATTTCATGGGAGTTGGGACAAGTGTCAAGAATTATTTGGGGAGGATTAGGGAAACGCTCTACTTCAATCTCCTCTTCCGCTTCATAAGGGTTGGATTTCTTTTCCTTCATTTGTTGCTCCTTGCGTAAGCGTTCCATCATTAGGTGTAGTTGTTTTTCCATCTCTTCAAAATGTTTGCACTCCTTCCCCCATAGTGAAACACCAGGACCACTCACCATAGGAGGTGAATCACTTGCGCTTGCTTCTTCTTTAGGGAGTATGGGTGGAAAGAGAAGTCTCTATCTCTTGTCCACTACATGCTTGTACCATTCTTGCCCATATGAAACCTTACGTTCTTGGAACCAAGGATTTCCCAAACATAAGTGGAAATTGTCTAGGGGAAACACATCACACCAAATTTCCTCTTGGTAGTTTCCATGGGTAAAGATCACTTTCGCGCTCCTATCAACCAAGTACCCTATTTGATCATAGTAAGGGTTTTGTTTCATCACACATTCTATACCCAATTCTTCAAACGCTTGAGGGGAAAGGTAGTTTTCATAATACTATCATTAAACACAAGGACATACCCCGCACTACCAAGTAGATTTACTTTCGTCTGAAGAATTTGCCTCCTCAGGACTATTCTTCCTTGAAACATTGCATGTCCCTTAGTTACTTCACCTACCAATTTGTCACACCCCGACTTTACTAGGGTGTGATGGGCACCCGACCCCATATTCGGAGCCGAGCGAACCCTCGGACTCTTAGTACACGCATGTTCTCTTGGAATCATAAGACAAAGTAAAGTAAAATACATAGTAAATTTTTTTTTTTAAAAGTAAATAACACATCAACGTTGGGACTCGTTTTTAAGCTAACGCTCTAGGACCCACGACTACGTCCGCAAAGTCTCTAACCGTAATCATGGACCATAGCACGTGTATGTCGACTCGCAACTCTCAGGGTGAGTGGAGCTTGCCAACATTGCTGGAACATCTGCTATAATGATTTCTCGTGTCGGGGGTACCTGCGCGGCATGAAACGCAGCGCCCACAAGAAGGGGCGTCAGTACGAACAATGTACTGAGTATGTAAGACATGAATAATAACATGGTAAGAAATGTATGCATGAACAACAACCGCATAGAAACATAGAACATGTCATGTCAAAGTCGTGACTGCACATAGGGATCATATCTTTGCATGGAGAACATAGAATATATCATAGAATATCGGAGTAACTCCGTGCATACGAGTGCCCCCGGGGGCGATGTCATGCATGCTTACTTGGTCATATCAGGTCATAGTACCGCACGAGGCGGCTCGCCCACATAGCGTCGAATACGGCTACCACCATAAATCCCGCGTCCGGCATCCGCGTCCGGATGATAAGCCAACACTGTGTGGCAATAAAATGCAGATCCTTCCCAATCCCCAAGTATGCATAGTTCCCATCCCCCAACCCTTGGTCATATTTAGCATGAAGAGAGCCCAAGGAAAATTATATACTTATCGGAGTGACGTAAGGTCGGACACCCGATCGCATTATGGAGTAATCATGGACGCTTTGTCTCACCTGAAGAATGATAATCATAAGGCGAGACTATCAACAGGTAGCGTATCAAGATATCGGATCATAGGCATAGCATATCTGACATCATAGAATCGTAGTTGTCATAGAATCATAGTCATCTTAGAATCACGGTCATCATAGGATCATAGTCATCATAAAGTCATAGACATCATAGAATCATAGGCATCATAGAATCTTAGAATCATAGTCATCATAGAACCATAGTATTCATAGAATCATAGTTCCCATGGAATCATAGTCATCATAGATCATAGGCATCTTAGATTCATAGTCGTTGTTTAGATCATAAGAAAAAAAACTATCAATATTGTAAAACTTGGTTTTTGAAGGAAAAGAATATTTTGGAAACACTTGTAAACTTTTAGGAAGGAAAATCATGTTTTGGAATCGAGGGATTAGTTAAAACAATTATGCTTTAGTAGTTAAAATAATAACCAAGAATTTTTCTTAACTATAGAATGAAAATAAGTCAAAGGGGACAATAAGAAAGAATTCGGGAATAGTGGGCCCGCCTCGGTCGAACGAGGCGTGAGACAATTTACATGTAATACGTTTCATAGTATTGCTTATGAAAGCCTTAGAGTGATCGGGTCTTATTCTTGCACGTACTAGGGTGTTTCGACCTTTCTTACACCTTTCGTGCTCTTTTGGTTCAACGTTCTTTGAATGAATAGTGACTATTTTTCAACCGCGATTTCGGGAGTTAGAATGGTTCCCGAGGCGCGAAACCGGGACTACATATCTAGGGCATGCCAAGAAAGAAATGCAAAGTCTTACATACCTTTTCCGCTTCTTGCCGGCTCCAAATCTCCGTCCCCGATCTGCCAAAATCTTCACTTTGGTCAAGCTTACCAATTACTATTCCATAAGATTTGAAACTCTAATCTTGAATTGGTTCTTGCTCGCCGAAATTTCGGCAAAGCACTTCCCCCAGAATATATCATGTCCGCAGAGTTAAACTTGGCCGATTTAAATCAACCAACAACCCGGGAATGCAACCCGCCAAACTAACAACATTACCAACGATCATACCAACAAATTCAATCAACACACTACTTCCTTCAAGACTTCCCAACAATACCATACTAACATCATTAATTTTCCATACATGCAAGAACTTTATATTCAATTATCGTAAGCTCTTGTTTGCAACATGAAACCCACAACAACAACAACAAACTATCAAACAACATCAATTACCATAATTTGCTAACTTACCCTTCATTGCCCCCAACATCCCTATGTATGTTTTCATGCATTTTTTTTTTATCACTTTCTATATATCACAACAACAACCAAAATATGCATGACATTAGTCCACCATCTCCATACAATACAACCCACACACACCATGCACTACCACAATGCCATTCTACACGGCCAACATGCTACATTCATATTTTTATGTTTTTTTTTTCATCCGTTCAACATTATAGAATTCACTACACAACAATCAAACTACCAAAAATAAAATCAATTCATCACATCTTCACAATGCCACCTCTATTCGGCCACCCCAACAACTTCCAAATTTTCATGATTTTCGTTCACTTCTACATACTACAATGCAAATGAACCCTTCATAACATCTAAAAGGGGGATAGAATCTTACCTTTATTATTCAACTTCACCCTTGGTTTAGGGTTGGTACGTGACCCATAAGGCCTTCTACTTGCTCCAACGAGTGTTCCATGGTGTTTAGCATCTTCCATAGAGTAGAAAACATGGAAGAAAATAATTTTTCTTGGCCAACTTCCCATGGCCAAATTTTTTTCCTCTTGGTCGTGCACCCCTCAACTCTTGCTCTCTTCATCTTTTGTTTCTCTTTTTTTTTTTTTCTTGGATGAAGACTCTTATGTCTTATAATGCAAGCTTACACATATATATATATGTGGTTAGTAGAGGCATGTGAGTGGGCACATGCTATTCTCAGATTTTCTTTTCTTTTCCTTTTCTTTTAATTTCTAGAAATTTCCTTTTCTTTGACTTAGTCTAAAATAAAGATGACTTGCTTAGCCATCTTCTAATTTTTTTTTTCTACAATTTCGTCCACCCTTGCCCTTCTCATGAAATTACTATTTTACCTCGACTTTTCTCAATATTACCATTTTGTCCCTAGCCTTCCGCATTATTTCCACGGCCCATTTTGCGAATTTCTCTTCTTGCCCTTAGCAAATTTCTCAATATTTCCGTCCAATAATATTCATAAATGATTCATAACCAACTTATGCACTAAAATAATTTTGAAGATGGTCTTGCTTTTTAACTTCCCGCAATTGTCCTAAAATATTCCGAATGCATAAACAAATGCGGGATATAACATCCTTCCCCTTTTGAAACATTCGTCCTCGAATGTTCAACTAGTCATTGTGGTCGCATAAGCACTCCTGGGGAGCTCTCTTTTCAAAGTTATTTTCCATCCTTCATATTAGCTCTTAAGTTATCCGTTATCATCCTCTTTGTCATACTCTTCCTCTTCATACACGTCCATTTTCGGCGTCGCACTACTCAAAGTTTTGCGAACTCCTCATATTACCTTAAACATCATCCGGACTTCTATCCGCTCATTGTCGGTTTCCCGACCTTACCAATTCACTTCAAGAAAGGGCCTCATACTGTACCTCTTCAAGTGTTCATATTAAATACATTACCGTATCAACTGCCTATACCTTATCCTTACATTCCTCTCGCCTCTCGCTTCCCCCTTTTGGGGCGCACCTATACCATTATTCATTTATTCTTCGTCTCATATCTTTATTCCCAATCTCAATCTATAGTAGGATAATAATGTCTTTTACTTTACTAAGACTTGTACCATTTACTCTGGCTGTCACTCGAACTTCGGTACCCTTGCTCGATTAATGCCTTTCGTATCGTAACTTTGGTCGCTGGGATTCACATGTTCACCGATACCATCATATTTGAGATGTCCTACACCTTCACATATGCATATATTCAATTACTACCAGCTAGCCCACAAAATACGTCCAAACGGCTCGTTCAAGCCTATCCTAGTCTTAGTGGCTGTGATACACTTCGTCTTCACCAAGCAAGTTTGCCTCGTCCTACACGTCTTCTTATGATCTCTAACCATCCCATATATCTTAGTTTCCCTTTAGGCTACCCTAACCTCTCGTGTCTCTTAGTTCGAACATATAAAATTTCTCGTAACTTCCCGTGGTCACCCATCGTAGAATTGCTCCCACCGAGCACGCTTAACCTCGAAACTCCTCGGTAAAATTCGGTGTCTTCACGATATAATCGCGTCCACTTCCCGGTATAACCTTTATTACATATCCTGGGGCAAGTCAAAGTCTTACCGATTCTGTAATATTTTCATAACACGTCCTTTCCTTAAAATTACCATTTTGCCCCTTTCAGTTCCGAATGTTCACCTTTCACTTGTGTGCATAACCACTTCTTGAAACATCGGATCTCGTTTATTGTCCGTTTATCGTATTTCCTTTTCACGCTTCTTTCTCTTAGACATGCCCATTCTGGTAGGGCCTTCTTTATTATCTTCACTATTCAGATCCGCACACAGCAGTTATTAACAATACCTTGCAGGCTTGCGTATGTATACAACTCATCTCAGCCATACCGAGCCCCTAGCTTCGGGTGGCAGAACAGAACATCAATTTTTGTCCTTATAACTTTCCATATCACTTCGCTTTCTTTCGTCGTAAAAGTGCCGCGTAGAGATTCCATTTTCCTAGGACTTGGCTCTATCGCACGATCATAGGACAAAGAAGGTCAACGGTCCTAAATGCCCGCAACCTCCCGTTTATAAATGTGGCCGGCTTCACACCCATAAACAGGACTCTACGGGACACGACTTTGCGTACAACCCTTGGACCGACCGCTTCCGATACCACTTTGTCACACCCCGACTTTACTAGGGTGTGATGGGCACCCGACCCCATATTCGGAGCCGAGCGAACCCTCGGACTCTTAGTACACGCATGTTCTCTTGGAATCATAAGACAAAGTAAAGTAAAATACATAGTAAATTTTTTTTAAAAAGTAAATAACACATCAACCAAAGGTGGGACTCGTTTTTAAGCTAACGCTCTAGACCCACGACTGCTCCGCAAAGTCTCTAACGCGTAATCATGGACCATAGCACGTGTATGCCGACTCGCAACTCTCCGGGGGTGAGTGGAGCTTGCCAACATTGCCGGAACATCTCGCTATAATGACTTCTACTCGTCGTCCGGGGGTACTGCGCGCATGAAACGCAGCGCCCACAAGAAGGGGCGTCAGTACGAACAATGTACTGAGTATGTAAGACATGAATAATAACATGGTAAGAAATGTATGCATGAACAACAACCGCATAGAAACATAGAACATGTCATGTCAAGCTGTGACCTGCACATAGGGATCATATACGCATGGAGAACATAGAATATATCATAGAATATCGGAGTAACTCGTGCATATAGGAGTGCCCCCGGGGGCGGATGTCATGCATGCTTACTTGGTCATATCAGGTCATAGTACCGCACGAGGCGGCTCGCCCACATAGCGTCGAATACTCATTCCACCATAAATCCCGCGTCCGGCATCCCCGCGTCCGGATGATAAGCCACCGACAGTGGCAATAAAACAGAGATCCTTCCCAATCCCCAAGTATGCATAGTTCCCATCCCCCCAACCCTTGGTCATATTTAGCATGCAAGAGAGCCCAAGGAAAATTATATACTTATCGGAGTGACGCAAGGCTCGACACCTCCGATCGCATTATGGAGTAATCATGGACGCTTTGTCTCACCTTGGAAGAATGATAATCATAAGGCGAGACTATCAACATAGAGCGTATCATAGTATATCGGATCATAGGCATAGCATATCTGACATCATAGAATCGTAGTTGTCATAGAATCATAGTCATCTTAGAATCACGGTCATCATAGGATCATAGTCATCATAAAGTCATAGACATCATAGAATCATAGGCATCATAGAATCTTAGAATCATAGTCATCATAGAACCATAGTATTCATAGAATCATAGTTCCCATGGAATCATAGTCATCATAGGATCATAGGCATCTTAGATTCATAGTCGTTGTTTAGATCATAAGAAAAAACTATCAATATTGTAAAACTTGGTTTTTGAAGGAAAAGAATATTTTGGAAACACTTGTAAACTTTTAGGAAGGAAAATCATGTTTTGGAATCGAGGGATTAGTTAAAACAATTATGCTTTAGTAGTTAAAATAATAACCAAGAATTTTTCTTAACTATAGAATGAAAATAAGTCAAAGGGGACAATAAGAAAGAATTCGGGAATAGTGGGCCCGCCTCGGTCGAATGAGGCGGCGTAGACAATTTACATGTAATACGTTTCATAGTATTGCTTATGAAAGCCTTAGAGTGATCGGGTCTTATTCTTGCACGTACTAGGGTGTTTCGACCTTTCTTACACCTTTCAGGCTCTTTTGGTTCAACGTTACTGAATGAATAGTGACTATTTTTCAACCGCGAATTTCGGGAGTTAGAATGGTTCCCGAGGCGCGAAACAAGGACTACATATCTAGGGCATGCCAAGAAAGAAATGCAAAGTCTTACATACCTTTTCCGCTTCTTGCGGGCTCCAAATCTCCGTCCCAATCTCGCCAAAATCTTCACTTTGGTCAAGCTTACCAATTACTATTCATAAGATTTGAAACTCTAATCTTGAATTGGTTCTTACTGCCGAAATTTCGCGCACCTCCCCGTAAATATATCATGCCGCTAAGTTAAACTTGGCCGATTTAAATCAACCAACAACCCGGAATGCAACCCGGCCAAACTAACAACATTACCAACGATCATACCAACAAATTCAATCAACACACTACTTCCTTCAAGACTTCCCAACAATACCATACTAACATCATTAATTTTCCATACATGCAAGAACTTTATATTCAATTATCGTAAGCTCTTGTTTGCAACATGAAACCCACAACAACAACAACTAAACTATCAAACAACATCAATTACCATAATTTGCTAACTTACCCTTCATTCGGCCCCAACATCCCTATGTATGTTTTCATGCATTTTTTTTTTATCACTTTCTATATATCACAACAACAACCAAAATATGCATGACATTAGTCCACCATCTCCATACAATACAACCCACACACACCATGCACGGCCACAATGCCATTCACACGGCCAACATGCTACATTCATATTTTTATGTTTTTTTTCATCCGTTCAACATTATAGAATTCACTACACAACAATCAAACTACCAAAATAAAATCAATTCATCACATCTTCACAATGCCACCTCTATTCGGCCACCCCAACAACTTCCAAATTTTCATGATTTTCGTTCACTTCTACATACTACAATGCAAATGAACCCTTCATAACATCTAAAAGGGGGATAGAATCTTACCTTTATTATTCAACTTCACCCTTGGTTTAGGGTTGGTACGTGACCCATAAGGCCTTCTACTTGCTCCAACGAGTGTTCCATGGTGTTTAGCATCTTCCATGAGTAGAAAACATGGAAGAAAATAATTTTTCTTGGCCAACTTCCCATGGCCAAATTTTTTCCTCTTGGCCGTGCACCCCTCAACTCTTGCTCTCTTCATCTTTTGTTTCTTTTTTTTTTTTCTTGGATGAAGACTCTTATGTCTTATAATGCAAGCTTACACATATATATATATGTGGTTAGTAGAGGCATGTGAGGGGCACATGCTATTCTCTAGATTTTTCTTTTCTTTTCCTTTTCTTTTAATTTCTAGAAATTTCCTTTTCTTTGACTTAGTCTAAAATAAAGATGACTTGCTTAGCCATCTTCTAATTTTTTTTTCTACAATTTCGTCCACCCTTGCCCTTCTCATGAAATTACTATTTTACCCCTCGACTTTTCTCAATATTACCATTTTGTCCCTAGCCTTCCGCATTATTTCCACGGCCCATTTTGCGAATTTCTCTTCTTGCCCTTAGCCTTTCTCAATATTTCCGTCCAATAATATTCATAAACAGTATTCATAACCAACTTATGCACTAAAATAATTTTGAAGATGGTCTTGCCCTTAACTTCCCGCAATTGTCCTAAAATATTCCGACGTACAAAATGCGGGATATAACACAATTCTTCCCTTCTACCTTCCACATCATACTTGTATTGGAAACATGAGACAATCGTATTAGGATAAGAAGCATGGTTCATTGTATTTCTTGAAGTAGGAAAGGTATAATCTCTTCTCTTTTTAGGAAGACTCGTACTTGGTTAAACCCACACACTTATACACTCTTCTTGGGATAGGAGGCAACATGATGTGATGCACATGCATATTTTCTAGAAGACTCTTCACAAATATGATGTTCAAACTCACTATCTTCAATTATATTCATCATAAGGCATGTAAGCATACGTTTCAAGTTCATCACAACGTCTTATTTCATGAAAATCTTCACTAATTGGTTTATAACGTATGTGTGAGGAAGGAATGTACCTCAAGTCACCTCCATATCCATGGTGTGTAGTATGAGAACCTTCATAGCTTTCTTCTTCACCATAGAATTCTTCATAAAGCTATTCTACTCCTTCATCTTCTTCGTGAGACCTATGAGATCAACTTGTCTCGTATTCGTTATAGGAGTAGTGATGCTCACCCTCATAACTGTGACCTCAGTTATTATCATAGCCATGCCCTCCATCGCTATGGGGATAACCTCCCATATCATCACCATAAGATTGCGAGGCTCTGGATGACGTGATTCCTTATTTTCTTCCGTTATGTCTCCTCTTCTTGTACCCACAAAATGAGCAAAAAAGATTATTCGTAAAGTTCCTCACGTCACTTGTATTTGCACTCAAGCTTACCGCTCAACCTAGAGCTTCTTCTGAAGTTAGCAACGAACCACTTATCCCAAATCAATTCACAAGGTTGCTAATCTTTTTGGAAAAATAGATTCTTCTTAATTGAAAGACGGACAACTCGATTAAACAAAAAGGCTTGAGCCAAGAAGTTTCAATGTGGTTAAAATAAGAAAAGCTTGAACGAACTGGTACAAAAGAATTACTTACACAAGAACTAGTTAGCTACTAAGTAAGGATAATTACCTAATGTAATTAGCTAAGAAAAGGATTAACAAATGCCTAAAGAAACTTAGTAACAAAGAAGAAATGAAATAGGATTGAAGAACAAACTTTCAAGGAAATTTCGAGTAAATGCAGGTAAAACTAGGGGTTGGGGCTCCGTATTTGAGTTTTTATTGGCATCAAATACGCTCCGAAAAGTGGCCGAAGAGGGCCCACAAATGATTGGACCAGCGTGGGTGGGTTTTCAAGGGACGTGGGTGGATTTTGTGGTGTACGTAAGTGGTACTTTGGGCACATTTGCAGGTGAATACCGGTGGAGTGGGTACGTGACCTAGGATTGGAGGTGCATGGGTGGCCTTTGGCTACGTAATGGCTGTGTGGCCGTTGGTGGCAGAAGTACGTGGCCCACGCAAAAGTACATAGGAAAAAATAGTAGCGGCGTTGGTTGATTTTCTTTGCTACGTGGCCGCGAGTGGTTGGCCTAAGTGGCCCACGTGGAGTTCCGTGGGTGAAACCAGTAGTCTCCCAAGTATTTTCTTGCTCTACGTGGTAGATGACGTGGCCGGCTACGCGGGCCACGTAGTTGACGTGACTGCGTCGTCCACTCTCATTTTTTTTGACTTCTTTGGCCCCACACAACCTAATATTTTCTCTTTTTGGTCGAACAACACCTTTTCTCAACTTTGAAATGAAATATTTGGGTCAAAGGCCTCTTTTGACTGTCTTCTTCGTTATGAAGGTTTGAAGATCCTCAAAAACACCAAGAAGAACCAAAATTCAATCTAGGTCCAAATCAACTCATTTTGCTTCCAAATTTTAGATCTAAAGCTCCTCTCTACTAGAAGAACCAAGTCCAATACAAATTAGCCTCAATTAAGCCCCAAATCTGCAAAACCCACTTTGAGTTCTTCAAAAGCTTGAAGGTCATCAATAATGATTTCTCAAAACTTGTCCGAACTTCTTCAAATTTGATATCTAGATGGATTTGACCATAAGAAACTCAATTCTAACCTCAAATCCGCCAAACAACAATAATTTTTTTTTTTTTTTTGCAATTTCAAATTATATATATATATATATATATATATATATATATATATATATATATATATATATATATTCTGATTTTCAAATAAGAAGAACATAACATTAAGAATTGAAGGAACAATCCTTTAGCCTAAGCTTTGATACCAAATGATACGATCCGGCTTGTGAAAGATGCAGATTCAACAAAAAATATGCAGAAAATAAAGAAAGATTAGAAATCAAAGATGAGAAGTCAAGAAATTGGAATGAGAAATAGAAAGATAAGAGTAAGACCCAATTAGTAAAGGAATTATAGGCAAACTTAGGTATATGAAACCTAAACCCTCCTAATTGATTCCTACTAATGAACCTATACTATTTGATAATCAACCAAGAGCAATCCAAATGAATCCACAAATGAACAACTCAATTGATAATCAATGGAAAAGGGTTTCATAGCAAACAATGGAATCCACAATGACTAACTATCACTAATCTCTAGATTAGCACTAATTCTACCAAATAAACTATCACACAATTTAGAGTATTCATCTCAATTCAACATAATCCAAGTAATGGAATGACAAAGTATGGTATTTATATTAAATAGGTTATAGAAGACTAGGCTACTTATTACAATAATACCCTTAATGAAGTAAGGGCCTTGTTTGGTAGTCTTCTTTAGGGATGATGGCTTGACTTTAAAGAATAGCCTCTTTGCATGGTTAGCCACCATCGTTTCGCTCTGTCTCATCTTCACTCCATGTGACCAAGGAATCATCCACACGTCATATGCTCTCATATGAAGCCCCTCAAAGGTCTCCAATGCCTCTCTTTGCATCAACAAGGCTTGTAAGGCTTGGAGTTCCTTGGCTCGGCCTCGGGTGAAGGATATTGAATCATATGTGCTCCTTGGGATAGTATCAATTAAGGTATGTCGGGCTTCTATCCACATGTGGGAACATCATTGTTCTTCCACGTTCATCCATGAAAACACGAAATTCTATAAACCTAGGGTTTCTATTTCGATTCATGATAACCCTAAATTACATGTATCATGCTATACCATGTTTGAATTACTTGTTCGTTATTGTATTCTTGATATTTCACTTTTGTTTATTGGGAATCTGTCCGTAATCCATGAATACCCATGCTTTGGATTCCATGGGTTCTTAAATGCAAGATATGAATTATTATGCTTATTTTTCTTAAAATCTACATGCTTTCCATTTTTTTATACAAGTAATATACTATATATCTATATCCATCTTCTATTACACTCACGAATCATGTTTACAACCATGTTTAAGTAATTCATGGGCTTCTAAGCCAATTATATTCATGTTCATGTTTCGAGAGTTGCGCAAATTACCGAGAAGGATCAGATAGCTGGAAACTACGTATCCCAGCGTAGGATAAAGATCTCTCTGCCTAGTTTGGATGATTCCTTCATGTTTACCTGTTGGGGGTTATTGGATCCATTCATGTCATGTTCATGTCTCGTACCGCCAGGGTATGAGATAGCTTAGCTGATCAGGTAGAGATCAGATGCCACGAGCTCACGTGGTGGTTATATGCCGACTATACTAAGGCTTTCCGTCTTAAAATGTTTTACTTATGTTATATAAATACATTCATGCCAGATGATGCTCATATTCAAGTTTAACATACAGTTTCAGTTTCAGTTCTCATTATTTCATATGCCATGTTTATTTCATTCAGTTGCTTTACATACCAGTACAATTCAAATGTACTGACGTCCCCTTTTATTGCCTAGGGGCCTGCATTTCACGATGCAGGTATTGATTTACAAGATGACGGATCAGCTCGTATCAACTTTTGGTAGGCTCCATCTCATTCGGAGGGTTATCTTTATCTACTTCATGCCAGTTATGCAGTTAAGGTATGGCGGTATCACCCGGAGGGCCATGATGGGCACCCGGATCTAACTTACCAAGCACCATAGGACATGCATGGATTAGATAGTCATACCTAAGTGTAGGATATGAGGGTTGTTACGAGGCAACTTGCTAACTAATAGATATCATAAGCTGAAAGGGACACAAGCCCAAAGATATATACATACAAACGTAATCAATCTGAGCCTAAGTATACAAGCTGACATGGCCATAAAAAATGATGATACAAGAAGTTATAGACCGAGAAGGCCATAGAACATCTAACTGTGCATATCTGTCTCCAAGCCTCTACAAGAATACAAGACATAATAACAACGGGACAGGACCACGCCATACCCAAAAGTACACAAATACATCGTACCAAGCTAGACTGCAACTTCAGAACAAGTGGAGTGCTCAGTACAAGAGCTGAGAAGGCGGCCTAAGGGTGTGAATCGTCTCTCTGTCTACCTGCAGGCATGAACGCAGCACCCACAAAAAAAAAAATAGGATGTCAGTATGAATAATTTACTGAGTATTTAAGGCATGAATAACAATATAATAATGACATGAAGGTAATGTGAGATAAAAGAGAAACAACCTGTACATCTAAATGCCTCTGAAGGCTGATGACATGTATGCTTTCCTTAAAAAAAACATTTTCATACATATATTTATAAGCCACACTATGGGGATGCATCATTATCATTAAGCCACTCTTGGGACCGTCATCTTCACACCGTACCCAACTGCAGTGGTGTGCACAATAGGTGTGGTACCCGCCTACTATAGCGTGGCGCGGTGTCATAAAATATATACATATATGTACATATATATATATATATATATATATATATATATATATATATATATATATATTGTGTGTGTGTATATATATGTATATATAAACCATGAATGACAGCTCAAAGAAGTGTTACGATTCTATCAGAGTGACGTAAGGTCGGTATACCTCCGAGCACCATTATGGAACTAACATCGTCGACATATCTCACCTTGAAGGATCAATGACCATAAGATGAGAGCAAAAACCATAAAAAAGATCAATAACATCATAAGAAGATCAAGAACATAAGCTTCTAATATTTCTTAGCGTGGAGTCATTATGGATATCATTCATATCAATATGATCATGCCAAAAGAAAGAAAGGGACAACCTTAACATACCTCGTCATCTACTTAACAATTCAAAAACTCTCAACATCTATCTTCCTGAGCTCAGAAATCTACATTCAAGATGATTCACACAAAGGTTAAGTTGTTGAAACACTAATAAGGTCAAGTTAAACTAGTAGGTGAGTTAACGGAATTTAGACAGTCTTTCCTCTATACTATCTACTTCCACCCAACTCCAAAACAACACCAAAAAATAAATAAAAACATCAACAATACCATAGCCAAGAGATTACATTCAAACTAGGCTCAAATCAGTCCAACACTTTCTTTCAAAATCAGTCCATGACCAATATTTCAACACCATACCTTAAGACCTCTCTACCATGATTCTCTTCACTTTTAAGACTTATTAAACCTCCAAATCAACTTAACATAAAAAATAGAATAAAGAACATACCTTATAGCTTGAAGAACTTCAACCCACATAACTTGCTTCAAGCCTAAATTCACCACAACACCAAGTAGAAGCAAGAACAATCGCCTTTTATGCACTAGTTGAGGTTTTAAAGCTTGATCTTCTCTTGAAATGGTTTGGGATGATTAAGGATGATTGAGAGATATTAAAGGGTCACTAGGGTACCTTTTTTGTGAAACAAATGAGCATGATGTACGACTGTGGAAGGATCTCTGATACACTTACGAAGCATTGACACATGGTAGACCGGATGGGCTGATTCTAAATCTGAAGGTAGATCTAACTCATAGGCCACCTAGCCCACTCTACGTACAATCCTATGAGGGCCAATGTACCGAGGACTAAGCCAACCCTTCTTACCGAACCTCATAACACCTTTGATAGGTGATACCTTCAGGAATACCCAGTCATCAACATGGAATTCTAAGTCTCGTCGGCGGTTATTTGAATAAGACTTTTGATGGCTCTGAGCTGTCAATAATTGATTTTGAATAAGCTTGACCTTCTCCACTGCTTGTTGAATCAAATCTGGTCCTAATAACTTAGACCCCCCACTTTGAACCATCCGAAAGGTGACCTTCACTTTCGCCCATATAATGCCTTATACGGGGCCATCTGGATACTGGAATGATAACTATTATTATATGCAAACTCAATAAGTCACAAATGATCATTCCAGCTACCTCTGAACTCTATCACACAAGCACGTAGCATATACTCAAGCGTCTGAATGGTACGCTCATCCTGTCCTTCTGTCTGGTGATGAAATGTTGTGCTAAGACTCACCTGAGTCCCCAAACCCTTTGTCACGACCCAACCCCGTACGCCGTGACTAGTGCCCGATCTGGGCACCCAAACGCCCTATCAAACAGAGTTGCACACAGATGGCTTATATATATACAAATATCAAACGCTGCCTCAGATTATATCAAACACATCCAGGTATATAACAGAAGCCGACAAGGCTGTGTTTCAAATTTATATAATTTCCAGAAAAATTTCGGCAGAGTTTCCTTTGTTTTACGGACTATCCAAAATAACCCTGCATGCAGAAAATACCAACAAAGGCCACACAAAAATAACAAAACAATATATATATATATGCGGGCCGACAAGGCCGCCACGGCGGATGGAATCGCCCAAATACAACATATACAAACACACCCGTACAGAATGGCCATAACCCACAAACATGTCCACAGACCTCTAAACAGACAGACCGAATCATATGACAGGACAGGGCCCCGCCGTACCCCTAAACAAATATATACAATGCAACGAACGAATATATACCAAAAGTAGGCTCCGGAATAAGGGGAGCACTCCAAATAGCAGAAAAAGGTGTCCTAAATCGGTGGATCACCAAGCTGTGCGTCTGTACCTGCGGGCATGAAACGCAGCCCCCGAAGAAAGGGGGTCAGTACGAAATATGTACTGAGTATGCAAAGCAGAAGATACAGAAAATAAATCTGGGTCATAATCGAAACGGAAATACAGAAAGTAAGTACAATTCCAAAATATCAAAATGTTTTCTTTCAAAAATACAAATCATGCATAGGGCACAGGAAATATGGTCGTCCGCCCGTCAATGGCGCCATAACACAGCATAACACGTAAAGTTTCAAATCTCCGAATCCCCGTCACATATCACAACACAGCATAACGCCAAACACAGCATAACGCTAAATATAAGTGGAACCCGGCCCTCAAGCGAGGGGCTCGGTGAACCATAAACACAGCATAACACCGGAGTATATCATAACGCGCACGACAACGAATCCTAAATTTCGGACTCCACAAGGATATACGTAATGCACGAGCGGAGTCGTGAGGAATCATATGCATAAAATCATTGTCATAATCCAAAAGATAAGTAAAATAGTCATATTTGAAATCTGAATAATAATTACAACATTCTCTTTCAAAAGTGGTCGAAATTACATAAAGGAACGTCGCGGGACCCACAGACGGGTGTAGACCCGAACTGGGCCCGCCTATGAAAAACATACTCATCCTATATCATACAAACTCCTATGAAAATTTCAAAGCAATCCGAGCTTTTCTGTGAAAGTTATGGGCGTTGTAATTTTTGAATCGTTTAAGAATAACTCTTAAAAAAAATCAGCTTTTGTGTAACCTTTGCAACTTATAAATTCCAAGGACAAGGGAATCAATGTCTTGTCATACCAACACAAGAATACCAAGGAACAAATGCGAATCATAAACAAGCTCGGATGGCGGGAATAGAGTTTCCTCGAGGCTCGTATCATAGCCTATTTTAACTAAGGCATGCCAAAAGAAAAGGTTGCTTTACATACCTCAAACGCTCTCCAATAGGATCCAAACTCAAGATAAATCCAACCTACGCTTCGGGCTGCCCAAGGTCTACAAACAAGTCATGAAATGCCAAACATTAGCTAAAGACTTTTTGGGCACTAAATTCCAAATTTGCCCTTAATTCTCTAAAATTCGGGCAAAAGATTTCCCCGTAATAGGCCACCCCGAGAATTTAACTCGGGCAAATCAATCAACAACAACAACAATAACAAACCTAGCAACATCAACAACCAATCCGAAAGGCAATACAATAATAATAGCTCTCTTTTCCATCATTCAACAACTTTCATAATTTCAATTCAACGGCTTAACTTCAAGCTAACATCGACGCTTATACATTTAAATACTAACCCGAATCCATACCAACAATATTTAGAGACCTTCTAAGCAATTCACATAACACTTCCAACAATCTAAATTTTTCTCCAATTCAGCCGAATTCAGCCCCCAAACCCGAGAACCTCACTTTACACATTCCTCATTTTCAAATCATGATTTGTATCCACAATTCACATTCTAACAATGCTATTCTCATCAATATACAACTTACATTAAATGTACAATAATCTCCAATTCAGCCCGCAACAATCACAACATCAATTTGGGTTAATAAACATTCATTTCCAACATAGAATTCACAACGACGACGACTAAAACATTAAGCGATATTAATTCAATTCTTGTTACAAGAATGGCCTACATTCGGCCAACACCTCCCACCAACATACAAGGATGATTCTCATTCATTCTTCACCCTACAATGATCATAACAATGCTAACTAAGCTATAATTCATGGCTTCAACACAACACAACACACACCCACTCTACACGGCTAACACCACACACACAACTCACTTCCAACATGCCATATTTCATGATTTTCATTCAATTTAACATACTACAAGAAGCATACCTGTCACACCCTTAATCCGGTAGGGTGTGATGGGCACCCGACCCTTACTTAGGGCCGAGCGAACCCTCTGACTATCATAATACCCGTAGTCATAATGGGCCCTTAACCAGATCATAACTGCATAATGAAAATTTTCGAAAAATAAACATATTCTATATCTTTTTTTCAAATTAGACAAAAACTTGTAACCGTACAAAATGTAAAACCACATATAACAATATACGTGCTTATGGAGCCGCTCACAACCGACATCTTATACACATGACTCCGTCCGCAAAGTCTCTAACATAATCGTATACAATAACACACGTATACACCGACTCGGCAAAGCCTCCCGGAGAAAACGGAGCTCGCCAATCCCGCCGGAACACCTTCTCGCTAATGTCTTCAGCTCACCCGGGTGTACCGCGCGTACGAACGCAGCCCCGAAGAAAGGGGGGTCGGCACGGAATAGGTACCGAGTATGTAAAGCAGAAATCCATTACCGTAATCATAACCGGAATGAAAACCTACGTAAAACAAGTATAGGAACCGGGAGTCATAACTTGCCCGTGCAACACTTATCCGTATATACATATGCCGGTGAGCAAAACATATCATAATCACATTAATTCGGAAATCATAAGCGAAGTACAGAAAACAGATTTAGTAATCAGAATGTCAGAAGGCTTAGCTTATTCTTCTTTCTTTTTTGAAAAACATTTCTGTCTTACATGTATAGAAAATAGATCATATCATCATAACTGACATTAACCGATGTGGGATTCGCCTAAACCAATGTGGGATTCGCCTAAATCAGTGCGGAATTTTGCCTCGCCACTGGGTTTGCCCCACCATTGGGTTTGCCCCACCATTGGGTTTGCCCTACACCGGCTCCAAAATAAACAGATAGTATTTCAGAATATATATATGTAACACATAACGTGTCCCGCCCTCCAAATGTAGGGACTCGGTGAAACGTAATCATCGATCGTCATATCATCACATCGACGTAATCATCATATTATCGTATCATCAGATTATCATGTCATCAGATTATCATAGCATCAGATTATCATATCATCAGATTGTCACGTTATCAGATTATCGCATCATCAGAACAGATTCATTATATTATCAAATCATCACATTATCAAATCATTATGTCATCAAATCAATCCGATTATCATATCATATATCCTATGCGGTCCATAATAGGACCGTGGACGGAACGTGGTCGCCCTTCCGCAGCTTGGGCGCCACAACTCATCATACTTCGGAAGTTTTCGCATCTCCCCCGCATCCCCGTCACACATCATAGCATATAACCACTATTCTGGTCAAAAGGGGCTCGGCGTACGGACACATCATAACACCATAATAATAGTCGCTCATCATACTTCGGAAGCTCATCATACTTCGCATTGTGCGCACGATAGTACCGGCCCGGGACTCGGCGAAGGAAGTAACAATATCATGCACGAGTAGAATCGGGTGATCTATACGCATCTCCAAACACATACACAAAGCTTAACGTAATAATCAAAACGACTATCATTCCGGTAATCCAAGCAATAGCCAAATCGGGTTTCTTTCGAATGTTATTCGGAACATATCAAATATAATTTAGCAATCAGAGTTACGTATCAGAATCATATGTACACGGATTCTCACTTCATACATTTACACAAACTTAACAGAATAATCAGCCAAATTATCATTTACAAGCCGATGGCGTTAATCAAATCAAATCTCTTCCAGATATTATCCGGGACTTATAAAATAGAACTTTAGGCATCATAATCACGTATCAGAATCACATATATACGAATCTTTATTTCAAACTTAAAAGATAAGTGAGTAATCATATTCTAAGTCGATTATTAGCCATATTAAGTTATATTAACAAGTTGTTAGAACTATACAACGGAACGTCTTGCGGGCCCACGGGCAAGTACCAAACCGGCCCGAGCCCGCCTATGAATGTCGGGGATTTTAATACATTAGGGAACCTCCCACGAGCGTTTCGGAGCGATCCGAGCTCATATGTGAAATATACGGACGTTTGTAGTTTCCGACTCTTTTATGAACATAATCTTTTATGCACATTCATATTCAATCATACAAAGGCATAGAAACCATAACTTGCCTACATTATACATACGGATGTCAAGAAACAAATAAGAATCACGGACATGCTCGGATCGCGGGAGTAGGGTTACCTCGGGGATCATATCCTAGCCTAATCATACTAAGACATGCCAAAGAAAGAAAGGTGAGCTTTACATACCTTGGCCGCCCTCTAAACTAATCCAAACTTGCGTCTCGGCTTCTCACGATCCGCAATAATGTCATAAGGTATCCGACATTAGCCATAGACATTGAAGATTCCAATTCCAAGCCATCACTTTTTCTATAAAAATTTCGCAAAGATCTCCCCTATATATCCAACCACCCCGAGAATTCAACTCGGCTAATATCAACAACAACCAAACCAATAATCATAATAACAACATCCATAATCAATTCATAACGTATTCTAAGCAATTCGCACAATATTCCAAAACAGCCCGTCCAACATACCATGCATCCGAACCCTTCTAACTTCATTAGGAGCATTCATAACACATTTTCTTCTTCCGCATTCATAACTACACCAACAATCCCACACATTACAACATTATTCTCACAATTTCAAGAAACTATAATAAGGTCATATTAGTCCTCAAATCAGCCCACACGGTTTTTAACTTCGACTTGGATCATCACCCTTCATTTTACGTCATAGAATTCATAACGACGACGACCAAAATATTCAATAACATTAATTCATTTCTTGCATACCAACCAGCCCCTACACGGCCCAACATCAACATCTATATTCTCATGAATTTCATTCATCTTCTACACATTACAACAACACACAAACATGCTAAATTCAATCCATTAATCACTCACTCTACACACACATATCACACGGCCATACATGCATACACACCAATACCATGCTAACTTCCATATTTTCATGAATTCTATCCGTTTCTACTTACTACAACATAAATGAACCCTTCATAACATATAAAAATAGATGAATTCTTACCTCTTTCCTTCAACTTCTTCACTTGACCAAGGCGTGCTCATGACGAAACGAATAACTTATCGACCCAAACAACTATACCACGTTGAAGAGGGCCCTTAAATTAGTAGGAATACATGAAGAAACTAATTTTTTGGACAAGATTTCATAGGGGTGATTTCACCCCCACCTTGGCCGAATGGCCTCCTAGCTTCTCCCCTCTTTTTTTTTTTTTTTTTTTTTCAAGTCTTTCTTGTGTTAAAAGATGAATGAGTGCATATGTATATATACTTAGTAATTGCCAATGACAAATGGACACATGTCCTTCTTCTTGAAATTTCTAAAATTATCATAAAGATGACTTATTTGTCATCTTTTTCATTCTTTTTCTTTTTCTCTTTTTTTTTTTCAAGACCACCAATTTCTCAATTCCAATTTTGCCCTTAATCTTTCCACAATATTATCATAAACTCTTTTGTAAATTTCCATTTTTACCCCTCGACTTTCCTCAATATGACCATTTTGCCCCTAGCCTTCCACATTATTTCCATGACCCCTAATATTTACAAGCGGCTTGCACATTAAAACAAAACCGGAGAATGGCCTTGCCCTTGACTTCCCGCAATTGTATTACAATATCCCAACGTACAAAATGCGGCATATAACACATACAACCTTCATAACACATAAACAAGATCAAATCTTACCTTTCTTTCTTCAACTTCACAATAGACTAGGGTTTCCCATGATGAAAAATAATGGGTTGATCGCTCCAACGACACCTCCACGCTACTTAGGGACCTCAATATAGTGGGTTTGCATCAATGGAATAATTTTGGGATGGCTTGAAATGGGACTTGATTTTCAGCCCCTTTGGCCGAGAGCTCTCCTTGTGTGGTGTTCTTCACCTCTTTTTTTTTTCTAAGTGTTAAAAATGAAGCAAATGAATACTAGTAGTCATCTTTTATGTTAGCAAGACTTGGTCAAGTGTTCATGGCCCACTCCATGTGTTGGATCAATTAAAAGATGACACAAAAAAATGGTGTGGGCACCACTTTAATGCCACACGGCCAAGGGCCAAATAATTCATGATTTCCAACTTCCAATAATTTTCAATTTTGGTCCCAAATTTTCCTAATTGCTCCATGCAACAAATTCATGCACAACTTATGACTTAAAATAAAATCAAAGGTCAAAAATCCCGACTTTGTTTCCCGGAATAGTTTTGTCCTTAACTTATCATAATTAATCCGGATTGTTCCAATGTACAAAAATACGGGTTCTAACACCCTTCTAGAAGGACCTCCAAAAATTAGCTGTAAACTGTGCACTCCTATCGCAGATAATGGATATCGAAACACCAAGAAGTCGTACCATCTCCTTAATATAAAGATTCACATAATCCTCTGCTGAGTAAGTAGCCCTCAGAGGTAGAAAATGGGCTGATTTTGTAAGTCTATCAACTATCACCCATATGGAGTGAAACTTACATTGAGAATAGGGCAAGCCTGTAATCAAAATCCATATTAATTGCTTCCCATTTACAAGTTGGAATCTCAATATCCTGCAATAATCCGCTGGGCTTTTGATGCTCAATCTTCACCTACTAATAGTTAAGACACTGAGCTACGAACTCTGCTATGTCTTTCGCCATTCCATCCCCCCAATAAACCTCTGTAACATCATGATACATCTTCATGATTCCTGGGTGAATAAAGTAGCGGGAGTAATGGGCCTCTCCCATAATCTGTTGATGTAACCCTGCAACAGTGGGAACACATATCCTACCTCGATATCTGAGGACTCCGTCTCCAGTAATCTTGAATGGTGTCTTTTTGTTCTGAGGGATTGTATATCTATAATGAACCAACATAGGATCCTCGTACTGGCACTTTTTAACCTTAGCTACTAAAGATAAGACGGCTAAATCCTAAATAGTAACCTTGCATCGCGGAGTTCAATAATCGAACTCCTAGGCAAGCTAACTGCTGAAGGTCATGAACTAGCTCCCTTTTCTCTGGTTGATTGTAAGATAAGCTACCCATGGATCTACGGCTAAGGTCATCGGTTACTACGTTCCTCTTCCCAGGATGATACGAGATATTGAAATAATAATCCTTCAATAGTTCAAACCAAATTCAACTCCCGCGCAAATTCAACTCCTTTTACTTGAAAATATACCGAAGGCTCTTATGGTCCGTATTGATATCAACATGGACACCATATAAGTAGTGGCTCCACATCTTTAGTCCTTGAATCATCGCAGCTAAATCTAGATCATGGGTCAGGCAGTTCTTCTCCTTCTTCCGCAATTGCCTCGAAGCATAAGCTATAACCTTTCTGTGTTGCTTCAACACACAACCTAACCTAACTTCTGAAGCGTCACAATAAATAACATAGCCCTCTGATCATTCTGGAAGTCAGAACCGGTGCCAAAGTCAATATGTTCTTCAACTCTTAAGAACTGCACTCACACTCATCGGTCCACTGGAACTTAGCAGATTTCTGAGTCAGCTTCGTCATTGGTGCATAAATGGAAGAAAATCCCTCCATGAACTCCTATAATAGCCTGCTATGCCCAGAAAACTACGAACCTCCGTAGGTGTCATGGGTCTCGGCCAAGTCTTGACGATTTTAATCTTCTGCATATCCACCCTGATACCCTCATCTGAAATAATATGCCCCAGAATATCATCAATAAACGCAATCAGGAATAGATCTTGGAAGGGACTGAATACACTATTCAACAAATCCATAAATATCGCCGGGGCATTAGTCAACCCAAACGACATTATACGAAACTTGAAGTGACCATATTTGGTTCTGAAAGCTGTCTTCGGATTGTCTTTCTCTCTAACCCTCACTTGGTGAAACCCTGATCTTAAATCTATCTTCGAAAACCATTTAGCACTCTACAACTAATAAAAGAAATCATCAATCCTATGGAGTGCGTACTTATTCTTTATTGTCACCTTATTCAACTGCCTGTAATCAACACACATTCGCAAGGATCTGTCTTTCTTTCTCACAAATAATACTAGTGCTCCCCATGGTGACATACTAGGCCTGATAAAGCCTTTCTTAAGAAAATCCTTCAACTACTCCCTCAACTCAGCAGGCAGCATCCTATAAGGGGGAATAGATATCGGCTGGGTATCTGGTAATACGTTAATAGCTAAATCAATCTTCTGTTCTGGTAGAAGACCTGGAAGCTCCTCCTGAAATATATCTGGAAACTCATTAACCACTGGAATAGACAGAAGAGTTGGTGGCTTTTCTTCTGCATCTTGAACCCGGACTAAATAATAAATACAACCTTTGGCAATCATCTTTCTTGACTTGAGATCGGAAATAAACCTACCTCTCAGCGATGCTATGTTACCCTTCCACTCTAGAACTGGCTCTCCTGGAAACTAAAATTGAACCATCTTCGTTCTACAATTGACATTAGCATAACAAGAAGCCAACCAATCCATACCCATAATGACATCAAAGACTATCATATATAACTCAATCAAATCTGCTACAGTATGACGATCATAAACTATAACTACACAACCTCTGTATACCTATCTAGCTATCACTAGATCACCAACGGGTGTAGACACCACAAAAGATTTTATCAACTCGGGTTTCACCCCAAACTGACTAGCAATAAAAGGAGTAACATATTAAAACGTAGAATCTGGATCTATCAACGCATTTACATCATAGGAAGACACTGATACTATACCTGTATACTATACCTGTATTAACATCAGGCGAAGACTTGAGAT
Organism: Lycium ferocissimum; assembly: GCF_029784015.1. Lineage (NCBI taxonomy): Eukaryota > Viridiplantae > Streptophyta > Magnoliopsida > Solanales > Solanaceae > Lycium > Lycium ferocissimum. The sequence goes on along the minus strand of NC_081343.1, from coordinate 31,607,555 downwards.
CCTGTCGACCAGCCAGTGCATAAATGCAGTTCTGAGGACCGCTCAAGCTAGACGCTCTCCCTCTGCCTCTACTATGACCTGCTGATGCTTGAGAACCTTGCCTCGAAGGGCGTATAGATGATGCCGAACTAGCTGCTGATCCAGTGGGCTGAACTATACCTCTACCACCTCTTGATGGACACTCACACATAATATGGCCTAGCTGAACACAAGCACAACAAACATCGGAACCCAAGCAGCACTGCCCAGCATGTAACTTACCACACTGAGTACATTGTGGTAAAGGTGGCCTCATCTGTCCTGACTCATCTCTGTACTGAGAACCCGAGGCTCTGAAACCTTGACCTAGTCCTGAATAAGTAGATCGATCAAATCTCTGACCTGCGAACTACGGAGGTACACTAGCCGCTGAGTTGGCTGAATGCCTAGGATACTGCTGCCTCTGACTACATCTGAACTGACTGACAGAGCCTGGAGATCTAACTTTCTTACTCTAACCCCTATCATGCTCACGCTCGGCCCTACGCTGCTGCTTACGCTTCTCAAGGTTCTGAGCGTGTGCCTGAGTGCGAGAAATATCCATGCCTGTCTGAAGTGAGGTTGTCGTGCAATCATCAATAAAGTGTGGTCCTGAATCCCTCATGAACTGGTTTACCTGATCCTCTATCTCAGCTACAACAGCTGAAGCATATCTAGACAATAAATTAAAATGAAAACTGTACTCCCAAACAGTCATGCTTCCCTGTCTAAGGTTCAGGAACCTATCAGCTCAACATGGCTTGTAAGGCTTGGAGTTCCTTGGCTTGGACTAGGGTGAAGGATCTTGAATCATATGTGCTCCTTGGGATCGTATCATCCTCTCACTTATGGAAAGTATTTGTCCTCAAATCTGAACCTTGCAAAAAATAGGAGATAATGAGTACACGTCCCCTAAAAAAACACACTAAATGGCTCACTCTTATTATATAGCCAAGCATCATAAGGATCTAGAAAGTGTAAGTATCCAAATAATGCCCAGGACACTTGGCTACTCAAGACATGTTGACAAAAGGGTAAATTAAGGAACTCAATGCATTTAGGAAAACAAACATGCAAGTTCTCATTGGTCCTAGCAATCAAGAAGTACATTTCTCCCTTTAAGTCAATAAACATGTAATATCCCTGATGGCTAGTTGCAATTTCACAAACAAGCCCAACCCAAGACAAGGGTCTAATCATCACACTAGCCCACCTTAAGAAAGGAATCACTAACAAATCAACGTCGGGGTCAAATACAAAGGTATTCCCCATGCTATTTTGCTCATATTTTCCATACAATACCACAATGAAATAAAGTAATAACGCTAAAACAGAATCACATGATTGGATAGAGGTGCTACTACTATGCATATCACACAAAGAAACTACCTCCGTAGCTTTAGAAAGCCCAAGAATAAGCATGAGCCACAATTACATACCATCCGTGGAGGAAGTACAAGATGAGACTTCATACCAAAGTGTAGTCCAATGAGGTCTCCTCCAATGGGTATCCTCTTCAAGTCTCCTCTTTTGATGAAGCTTCATAAACAAGGTAGTCAAATAACCAAATTCATCAATAGAGAGTGTTTTACCTTTAAGCCCATTCATCCTATGCCAAACTTTGAGTAGCATCTCCTCATCCTTTAGGTTAGAAGATCTAGAATAGTCCTTCCAAAAAGTAGGCTCCTTTTCTTGTACCTATCACCCCTTCTTTAAAGAGCACTCTTCATTTTCTAAAGCCTTTCTAAAACACGATGTTGGTCCATCAAGTGGGTCACAAACCCTCAAGAAGAACTTTTTGTCATCGGATAGGGTCAACAACTTCACCCACCCAGTGCTTGTCATCATGGCCAAGCTCATCATCATCCCATAGTAGGTTACAAAACACTTTGTAGACACCACGGGTGGCCACATTCTCAACATTACCATATATCCCACTAGGTACATCATTTTTAATAGTCATGGATACATCAAATAAGACATTATCTTTTAAGAGAGAGAAATCAATCAATGGTGAGGATTTAAAACATGGAATTTCACTCTCATAAAGACAAACGTTATTTTGCAAAGCACCTTCATGCAATCAAGCTTACCACTCAACCTAGAGCTTCTTCCGAAGTTGGCAACGAACCACTTATCCCAAATCAATTCACAAGGTTGATAATCTTTTTGTAAGAATAGATTCTTGTTAATTGAAGGACGGACTACTTGATTAAACAAAAGGGCTTGAGCCAAGAAGTTTCAATCTGGTTAAAACAAGTAAAGCTTCAATGAATTGGTGCGAATGAATTACGTACACAAGAACTAATTAGCTACTAAGTAAGGATAATTACTTAATGTAATTAGCTAAGAAAAGGATTAACAATTACCTAACGAAACTTAGAAAGAAAGAAGAGATGAAACCGGATTGAAGAACAAACTTTCAAGGAAATTTTGGGAAAATGGGTTGAACCAGGGGTTGTTGCTCCATATTTAGATTTTATTGGCATGAAATACGCTCTAGCAAGTGATCGAAGAGGACCCACAAGTGGTTGGACCCGCGTGGGTGGGTTTTCAAGGGATGTGGGTGGCTTTTGTGGTATACGTGGGTGGCACTTTAGGCACGTTTGCTGGTGAATGCAGGTGGGGTGGGTGTGTGACCAAGGATTGGAGGTGCATGGGTGGCCTTTGGCTTCGTAATGGTTGTGTGGCTGGTGGTGGCAGAAGTATTTCCCCACGCAAAAGTACGTTGGTAAAAACAGTAGCGGCATTAGTTGATTTTCTTTGCTGCGTGACCTAGACTAGTTGGCCTATGTGGTCCACATGGAGTTATGTGGGTGAAACTAGTTGGCGCCTAGGTATTTTCTTGCTCTACATGGCTGAGCACGTGGCCGACTACAGGGGCCACGTTTCTGATGTGGCTGCGTGGTCCATTTTTATTTTCCTCTCCTACCTTTTTTTTTTTACTTCTTTGGCCCCCCACAGCCTGGTATTTGCTCTTTTTGGTCTAACAACCACCTTTTCACAACTTTGACTCGAAATATTTGGATCAAAGGCCTCTTTTGAGTGTCTTCTTTGTTAGGAAGATCTGAAGATCCTCAAGAACACCAAGTAGACCCAAAATTCACTCTAGGTCCAAATCAACTTGTTTTGCTTCCAAATTTTAGATCTAAGGTCCGCTCCACTAGGAGAACAAAGTCCAATACAAATTAGCCTCAATTAAGCCCCAAATCAACAAAACCCACTTTGAGTTCTTCAAAAGCTTAAAGGTCATCAATGGTGATTTCTCAAAACTTGTCCAAACTTCTTCAATTTTGATATCTAGATGGATTTGACCACAAGGAACTCAATACTAACCTAAAATTTGCCAAACAACAACAATTTTTTTGATTTTTTTTGGAATTTCGAATTTTATATATATATTTTTTGGATGGATTTTCAAATAAGATGAACCTAAGATTAAGAATTGTAGGAACAATCCTTCAGCCTAAGCTCTGATATCAAATGATGTGATCCGGCTTGTGGAAGACACAGATTAATAAACAAATACGTTGAAACTAAAGAAAGATTAGAAATCAAAGATGAGAAGTGAAGAAATTGGGATTAGAAATAGAAAGATAGAGTGAGACCCAATTAGTAAAGGAGTTATAGGCAAACTTAGGTATATGAAACCTAAACCCTCCTAATCGATTCCTACTAACGAACCTATACTATTTGATAATCAACCAAGAGCAATCCAAAAGAATCCACAAATGAACAACTCAATTGAAAATTTATGGGAAAGGGTTTCATAGCCAACAATTAATCCACCATGATTAACTATCACTAATCACTAGATTAGCAATAATTCTACCAAACAAACTATCACTCAATTTAAAGTATTCATCTCAATTCAACATAATCCAAGTAACGGAATGAGCAAGTATGGTATTTATACTAAATAGGCTATACAACACTAGGCTACTTATTACATTAATACCCTGAACAAAGTAAGGGCCTTGTTTGGTAGTCTTGCTTAAGGATGATGGCTTGAGTTTAAAGAATTTCCTCTTTGCATAGTTAGCCACCATCGTCTCCCTCCATCTCATCTTCACCCCATGCGAGCAAGCAATCATCCACACGTCATATGCTCTCCTATGACGCTCCTCAAGGATCTTTAAAGCCTCTCTTTACATAAACATGGCTTGTAAGGCTTGGAGTTCCTTGGCTCGGCCTCAGGTGAAGGATCTTGAATCATATGTGATCCTTGGGATCGTATCAATTAAGGTATGTAAGGTTTCTATCCACGTGTGAAAACATCATTATTCTTCCACATTCATCCATGAAAACACGAAATTCCATAAACCTAGGGTTTCTATTTCAATTCATGATAACCCTAAATTATGTATCATGATATACCATGTTTGAATTACTAGTTCGTTATTGTATTCTTGATATTCCACTTTTGATTATTGGGAATCTGTCCGTAATCCATGAACACCTATGCTTTGGAGCCATGGGATCTTAAATTCAAGATATGAATTATTATGCTTATTTTCATTAAAATCTACATGTTCTACATGTTTTCCATGTTTTTATACAAGTAATACTATATACCTATATACATGTTATATTACACCCACGAATCATGTTTACAACAATGTTTAAGTAATTCATGGGCTTCTAAGCCAATTATATCCATGTTCTTGTTTTGGGAGTTGCACAGATTACCGAGAAGGCTTAGATAGCTTGAAACTACATATGCTAGAATAGGATAAGGATCGCTCCGCTGAGTTAGGATGATTCCTCCATGTTTACCCGTTACGGGCTATTGGATCCACTCATGTCATGTTCATGACTCGTGCCCCCAAGGTCTGAGATGGCTTAATTGATCAGGCAGAGATCAGACACCACGTGCTCACGCGGTGGTTACATGTCTGCTATACTAAGGCTCTTCGACTTAAAATGTTTTACTCATGTTATATAAATACATTCATGTCAAATGATGCTCATGTTCAGGTTCAACTTATAGTTTTAGTTTCAGTTCTCATTATTTCATGTGCAATGTTTATTTCATTTAGTTACTTTATATATCAGTACAAATCAAATGTACTATTGTCCCTTTTTATTGCCCGGGGGCCTGTATTTCACAATGCATGTATTGATTTACAGGACGACGGATCAGCTCGCATTAACTTTTGGTGAGCCCTATCTCATTCGGGGTGTTATCTTTATTTACTTTATGTTAGTTATGCAGTTAAGGTATGCCGATGTCATGTCCTAACCGGAGGGCTATGGTGGACACCAGGATCTGACTTACCAAGCACCACAGGACATATATGCATGGCATAGTCATACCGAGGTGTGGGCCATAAAGGCCGTCACGATGCAACCTGCTAACTAATAGATATCATAAGAAGAAAGTGACACAAGCCCAAAGATATATATACACAAACGTAATCAAGCTGAACCCAAGTATACAAGCTGACAAGGCCATTAAAAATAATAATACAGCAAATCATAGACCGAGAAGACCATAGAATATCTAACTATGCATATCTATCTACGAGCTTCTACAGGAATACAAGACACAATAAGGACGAGACAGGACCCGCCATACCCAAATGTACACAAAAGTATTTTACCAAGCTAGACTGCAAATCCAGAACAAGTGGAGTGCTCCAGTACAGGCGGTGAGAAGGCGGCCTAAGGGTGTGAATCATCTGCCTGTCTACCTGCGGGCATGAATGCAGCGTCCACAAACAAAAAGATGTCAGTACGAATAATGTACCGAGTATGTAAGGCATGAGTAACAACATAATAATGACATGAAGGTAACATAAGATAAAAGAGAAATAACCTGTATATCTGAAGGCTGATGACATGTATATATATAAGCCACACTGTGGGGCTGTATTATCATCATTAAGCCACTCTTAGGGCCATCATTATCATGCCTTACCCAACTGTAGTGGTGTGCACAATATGTGCCATACCCGGCCGACTATAGCACGGCGCGGTGTCATAAAATAGATACACACACACACACACATACACACACACACACACACACATATATATATATAAAGCAGGCATGAGAGCTCATAGAAGTGTTACGACTCTATTGGAGTGACATAAGGTCTGTATACCTCCGATTACCATTATGGAACTAAAATCGTCGACATATTGCACCTTGAAGGATCAATGACCATAAGATGAGATCAACAACCAAAAAGCAAAATCAATAACCATGAGACAAGATCAATAACATCATAAGAAGATCAAAAACATAAGATTCTAATATTTCTAAGAGTGGAGTCATTATGGATATCATTCTTATATATTTGTATCAATATGATCATGCCAAAAGAAAGAAAGGTACAACCTTAACATACCTTGTCATCTACTTAACCATTCAAAACCTCTCAACGTCTGTCTTCCCGAGCTCAGAAATCTACATTCAAGATTATTCACACTAAGGTTATGTTGTTGAAACACTTATAAGATCAGTTAAACTAGTAGGTAAGTTAACCGAATTCGGACAGCATTTCCCCTATGCCGACTACTTCCACCCAACTCCAAAACATGAATAACAACATCAGCAATACCATAGCCAAGCGATTTCATTCAAACTATACTCAAATCAGTCCAAAACTACCTTTCAAAATTAGTCCATGACCAATATTTCAACACCACACATTAAGACATCTCTACCATGATTCTTTTCACTTTTAAGATTTATTAAACCTACAAATAAACTCAACATAGAAATAGAATGAAGAACATAACTTATAGCTTGAAGAACTTAAACCCACATAACTTTCTTCAAGACTAAATTCACCACAACATCAAGTACAATCAAGAAACGTTGCCTTCTATGCACTAGTTGAGGTTTTAAAGATTGATCTTCTCTTGAAATGGTTTGGGATGATTAAGGATGATTCAGAGAGATTAAAGGGTCACTAGGGTGTTGTTTTTGTGAAACAAATAAGCCCAAAGTCATAGGAAATAAATTATAAACCAAGGACAAATTTCCACCACCTCAGTTTCACGGTTCACTTTCACGGCTGTGAAATTTTTCACGGTCTGTGGAAGTGGCCGTTAAACACTTCCAGTGAGCCACCTTTCTGCCACCCATTCCACAGTGTCCAACCATAACTTTTGCGGTCCGTGAAATTATTCACAGTACGTGGAATTGGCCTTGGAAATGGCCTTATTCCAATTTTCTGACGAAACATAATCCTTCCTATTCGTTTAATGTCTGACCTTTGTACTCCTGTTCAAACAAGTTTAAGGACTCATACAAATCTGAAATGCACCCACATGCCTCATAAAAATCTTCCCAAATGATTTTCAATATGAGGCTAAGACAACCGACTTAAAAAAAAAAACTTTAATGTACGCGGAAGACGAGATGTAACATTCTTCTCCCCCTTAAGAACATTCGTCCTCGAATGTTGAACTCTTAGAGGTTTTGTAGAAATTTCACCAGAGTCTTTTCTATAACTGTACCACTACCGACATGTGACACTGCAACCCAAGATATATAATGCCACACAGGGCCACAACAAGCAATAACAACAATAGGCTCACACGACCAGTTATCACAAGAAATGAAATACTACGCACTTGAAGGTAATAGTGCCTCAGTCTGGTTCTCTTTTAGGAGTGGAAACAAGTGCGGATACCTAGATCTCATATCTTCTCAACTTCCCAAGTCATCTCTTTAATATTCTGGTTCCTCCCAAGGACTTTAACTGAAGCTACATCTTTAGTCCTTAATCTTCGAACCTATCTATCTAGTATTGCAATGGAAACCTCTTCATACGATAATTTCTCGGTAACCTAAATATCATCAACGAGTACGACTCTGGAAAGGATCTCCGATACACTTGCGAAGCATTGACACATAGTAGACCGGATGGACTAATTCTAAATCTGAAGGTAAATCTAACTCATAGGCCACCTGGCCACTCTACGTACAATCCTGTAAAGCCCAAAGTACCGAGGACTAAGCTTACCCTTCTTACCGAACCTCATAATGCCTTTCATTGGTGATACCTTCGGAAATACCCAGTCATCAACCATGAATTCTAAGTCTCATCGACAGTTATCTGTATAAGGCTTCTGACGACTTTGAGCTGCCAATAATTGATTCTGAATAAGCTTGATCTTCTTCATTACTTGTTGAATCAAATCTAGTCCTATTAATATAGACTGCCCCACTTTGAACCGTCCGATAGGTGACCTACACTTTCATCAATATAAAGCCTCATACGGGTGCATCTGGATACTGGAATGCTAACTATTATTATACGAGAACTCAATAAGCGAAAAATGACCATCCCAGTTACCTGTGAAGTCTATCACACATTCCCGTAGCATATCCTCAAACGTCTGAATGGTACGCTCAGCTGGTCTATTTGTCTGGGGATGAAATGATGTGCTAAGACTCACCTAAGTCCCCAAACCCTTCTAGAAGGATCTCCATAAATTAGCTTTAAACTGTGCATCCCTATCGGAGATAATGGATGTTGGAACACCATGAAGTCGTACTATCTCCTTAATATAAAGCTTAACATAATCCTCTGCTGAGTAAGTAGCCTTGACAGGCAGAAATGGGCTGATTCTTTAAGTTTATCAACAATCACCCATATGAAGTCAAACATACGCTGAGAATGTGCCAAGCCCGTAATGAAATCCATATTAATTGCTTCCCATTTCCAAGTCGGAATCTCAATACCCTACAATAATCCGCCGGGCTTCTGATGCTCAATCTTCACCTGCTGACAGTTAATACACTGAGCTACGAACTCAGCTATGTCTGTGTTCATTCCATCCCACAAACAAACTTCTCTAACGTCATGATACATCTTCATCATTCCCGGATGAATAGAGTAGCGGGAGTAGTGAACCTCTCCCATAATCTGTCAACTAACCCTGCAACATCGAGAACACATATCCTACCTCGATATATGAGGACTCCGTCTCCAGTAATCTTGAGTGGTGTCTTTTTGTTCTGAGGGGTTGTATCTCTAGAATGAACTAACATAGGATCCTTGTACTGGCGCTCCTTAACCTCAGCTACTAAAGATGAGACTGCTAAACCCTGAATAGTAGCCACCGTATCGCCCGAGTCCAATAATCAAACTCAGGGCAAGCTAACTGCTGAAGCCCATGAACTAGCTCCCTTTTCTTTGGTTGATTGTATGATAAGCTACCCATGGATCTGCGGATAAGGGCATCAGCTACTACGTTCGCTTTCCCAGGATGACACAAGATATTGACATCATGATCCGAGGTCCGAGGTTCGTTCCTAAAATGAGGGATATATTGATATGGCCCACGTCCTAGGTTCTCTCCGGAGCGGAGGTTTATGCTAGGGTCTGAGGAGTGAATCAGGGACGAGTGGTACATAGACACCATGGGCCCCCTGCAGGTCATGACTACTGAGCAATGACATCAGTTAGCATGTGTGTACAGTGTGTATTTGGCCAGTGCATTGCCTGCATTGCACATGATCATATTTTGCATTGCACATCATTACATTTTATTCTGCATTATTATATGGCTCGTTTAGTTCTGATTTTGGTGTGGTTTGTTGAAACGGCTATTGTGGTATTGATATGATCATTGACTAAGTTAAATTATGGATTAGTGACTCTACCTAAGGAAGGAACTTGGTCTTGTGATTATTAGGTGAGATTATTAAAACTTGACAGACTTGTGGGTTAGAAGCTTCACCTTAGGTTGTGACTCTGTTATGGGATATTCTGTGACTTGGATTTGAGTGTTGAGTGCCTATCTATTTATCTTGTTGATTTCATACTTATATTCGTGAACTAATCTTAGTCGGCCTATGATGCTTACCGGTACATAGTGTTTGTACTGATACTACCTTCTGTCGCGCCCTTTTTGAGTGCGCATTGTGTTCCGAGATTTCATCCAGATTACATCTCTAGCTTCGAAGCTAGGTTGTTCGATCAGATCCGAGGGTGAGCTTCTATCCATGCCATGCCACCTGAAGATCTCTCTTTCTAGATGTCTATTTTTATTCCAGACATTCTATGTTATTATAATTGCGATATACTTCATTCTTTAGACATTGTTAGTTAGGGTCCTTGTACGATGACTTTCAGATTCTGGGGATGTAATAGTTAGACTTCCGCACTTGTATAATTTATTAATTATGACTTGGTAGACTATATATTCATTCACATGTTCATTGATTGTTTTAGTACAAATTATTAAAAAAAGTTAAAATTGGCTAGTGATTAAAGAGTTAACGGGTAAGGGTTCACCTACTAGTGATAATAAAGTAGGTGCCTGCACGATCGATAATTAGGGTCGTGACAATAAGTGTGATCCACGACACACCCATAAACAAGACTCTAATACACATGGCTACTAGACAGCCCTAGGACAAACTGCTCTGATACCACTTTTGTCACGAACAACCCGAAGGGCCAAGACGAGAACCCAGATCTAACCTACCGAGCACCACAAGACATACATGTATTACATAGTCATACCTCAGTGTGGGCCATAAGGACCGTCATGAGGCAACCTGCTAACTGGTAGATATCATAAGCTGAAATGGACACAAACCCAAAGATATATACACACAAACGTAATCAAGTTAATCCCAAGTGTACAAGCCAACAAGGCCATAAAAAATGATGATACAACAGGCTTTAGATCGAGAAGGCCATAGAACATCTAACTGTGCATATCTCTCTATGAGCCTCTACTAGAATATAAGACATAGTAAGGAAGGGACAGGACCCTGCCATAGCCAAATGTACACAAAAGTATCATACCAAGCTAGACTGCAACTCCGCAACAAGTGGAGTGCTCCAGCACAAGCGCTGAGAAGGTGGCCTAAGGCTGTTAATTGTCCCCCTGTCTACCTGCGAGTATGAATGCGGCGTCCATTTGGCATCCAAAAAAAATGGAAATCAGTACGAATAATGTACCGAGTATGAAAGGCATGAATAACAACATAATAATGACATGAAGGTAACATGAGATAAAAGAGAAACACTTGTACATCTGAATGCCTCTGAAGGCGGATGATATGCATGCTTTCCGTTTTTTATAATAGGCCACACTATGGGGCTTCATCATCATCATTAAGCCACTTTTGGGGCCATCATCATCATACCGTACACAACTGCAGTGGCGGCGTGCACAATAGATGTCGTACCCGTCCGACTATAGCATGGCTCTGTGTCATAAAAACGATACATATATATATATATATATACACATGATTTCCATTTTTTTTAAAAAGGCCACACTATGGGGCTTCATCATCATCATTAAGCCACTCTTGGGGCCATCATCATCGTACCGTACCCAATTGCAGTGGCGTGCACAATAGATGTCGTACCCGGCCGACTATAGCACGGCTCTGTGTCATAAAAATGATACATATATATAGCATGCATGAGATCACAAAGAAGTGTTAAGAGTCTATCGGAGTGACGTGAAGTCGGTATACCTCCAATTACCATTATGGAACTAAAATCGTCGACTTATTTCACCTTGAAGGATTAATGACCATAAGATAAGATCAACAACCATAAAGAAGTTCAATAACCATGAGACAAGATCAATAACATCATAAGAAGATCAAGAACATAAGCGTCTAATATTTCTAAGAGTGGAGTCGTTATGGATATCATTCGTATATGTTTGTATCAATATGATAATGCCAAAAAAAAAAAAGGGACAGCCTTAACATACCTAGTCGTCTACTTAACCATTCAAAACCTCTCAATGTCTATCTTCCCGAGCTCACAAATCTACATTCAAGATGACTCATACTAAGATTAAGTTGTTGAAACACTTATAAGGTCAAGTTAAGCTAGTAGGTGAGTTAACGGAATTCGAACAGCATTTCCCCTATACCGTCAACTCCAAAACATCAATAACAACATCAACAATACCATAGCCAAGAGATTACATTCAAACTAGACTCAAATCAGTCCGACACTTTCTTTCAAAATCAGTCCATGACCAATATTTTAATACCACACCTTAAGACCTCTCTACCATGATTCTGTTCACATTTAAGACTTATTGAACCTCCAAATCTACTCAACATAAGAAATAGAATGAAGAACCTACCTTATAGCTTGAAGAACTTCAACACACATAACTTGCTTCAAGACTAAATTCACCACAACATCAAGTAGAAGCAAGAACAATCACCTTCTATGCACTACTTGAGGTTTTAATATTTAATCTTCTCTTGAAATGGTTTGGGATGATTAAGGATGATTGATAGAGATTAAAGGCTCACTACGGTGCTATTTTTGTGAAACAAATGACCCCAAGTCATGGGAAATAATTTATAAACCAAGGACAAATATCCACCGCCTCCGTTTCACCGTTTACTTTCACAACCATGAAATTTTTCATAGTCCGTGGAAGTGGTAGTGAAACACTTCTTGTGATCCACCTTACTACCACCCATTCCACAATGGCCAACCATCATTTTCATGGTCCGTGAAATTATTCACGGCTCGTGGAATTAGCTGTGGAATGTTCTTATTCCTTCTGATTCATTTGACGTCTAACCTTTGTGCTCCTATCCAAACATGTTTAACACTCATATAACTCTGAGATGCACCTGTAGTCCTCATACATAGCTTCCCAAATGATTTTCAATACGAGACTATGACAACCGACTTAAAACAAAACTTTTACGTACCCGAAAGACGAGATGTAATAGCCAGGGACCTTGTCCCGGTAAACAGTTTAGCAGTTAGACTCATGTAAGAGGTTTCGTAGACTAGTTTAGTTATGTTATGTCAGATGTTCAGAGTCGTATAGCCAGTATTGGCGCAGTACTTATTATATTATCAGACTATTTTCGCATTATGTTTAAACAATATTTTCATTAGTATTATGATGGCTCATGTTATTCAAAATACCCATGTTTTAAAGTGTATTCCGCATCAGTTCATGTCCTATATTGACTCAGTAAGCCATGTGGTTCGCTTGGTCACATGCAGCAAGGCACCGAGTGCCGTGCTACGACCAAGCCATAGTTCGGGCCGTGACAAAGCTTGGTATCAGAGCCTAGGTTCAAGTGTCTTAGAGAGTCTATGAAATCATGTCCAGTGGGGTAAAATTTATGTGTGTGCGCTCCACATATAGAAACAATTGACCACCAAGACATCTAGGATTGTTTAATTTCTTTCATACTCAAGGTCGTGCAGTTAGAGCTATGCTTTCAGGAAACCTTCTAACTCATGCGTATTATGTATTCTAAAAAATGACTGCGAAAAGAAAGTACATCAAGAGGACTTCAACTACTAGCTAGAGAGCTACAACTAATGTTTGCTCCAGAAGTGCAGCCTCAAACACAAAGGGCTGCAACAGATTCTGCACCCCCACCTACCGAAAGGTCTGTGAAAGTCTATTCTACAGTTACCCACAGCCCAGTGCCTCAGATATATATGTTAGGGGAGCTATTCAGTTGCTCACCCAGATTATTGCTATGCAAGCACAACGTCAGGAAATGACTCCTAGTGGAGAGTCGAACAGTTCTAGGACCAATGAATTTCTTCATATGAAGCCTTCAGTGTTCACAGGGACTGTTAAGGGGGAAGATCCTCAAAATTTCATTGATGGGATTCAGAAGGTTTTTCGTGTTATGCATGCTTCAGAGACGGAGGCAGCGTAATTAGGAGCTTATCAGTTGCAGGATGTTACTAATATTTGGTATAAGATGTGGGAGCAGTCTCTCAGGGAAGATGCATCTCCTGTCACTTTGGATGAATTTACATGTGCTTTCATTGACCACCTCCAGCTGCTTGAGGTCAGGGAGGCAAAGGCCTATGAATTTGAAAGGCTCAAGCAGAATGAGATGAACGTGAATGAGTACTACCTCAAGTTTGTTTCTTTTGCCAAGTATGCTCCTCACATGGTCCCTGATATGAGGGCCTGAGTTAGGCGATTTTTGTTGGGCCTTACCTAACTTGTATGGTGATGCAAATATTGCTTCTCAGAATAGAGAAATGACCATCACCAAGATAGTTTCTTTTGTTCAGGGTATTGAGGACCGAATGAAGAAAGAAGACGCACTTTAGAAAGAGAAGGACAAGGAATTTAATAAAAGAGCTAAACCTGCAGGTAACTTCAGTCATGGGGGAGGTGGAGGCAGAAAACTCTTCAAGAGCAGATCATCAGGATCCGCTCCATCTGCAACCAGTGCCCCAGCCCCCAAGTTTATGAATGATCAGAAGAGACAGAATTTCAGCCCAGCATACTCCTATTCTCAGGCTAGTGTAGGTCAGAAGACTTATAATAATCCAGTTTGCGGCAAGTATGGTAAGAGACATCCAGGGAAGTGTCGAGGTGTGGCTACATGCTATGGGTGTAGCCAGTGGGGCCATTTTCAGAGGGACTTTCCATCAATAAAACAGAGTACCGGAAGTAATATGGCTCAGTCCACAAATTCGACTCCTCGAAATTCTCAACCTCAGTCAGGGAATGGTCCAGCTAATTCTAGCAATGCTAGCAGAGGTTGGAATTTCTTGTATGCTTTAGCAGGTCGTCAGCATACAAAGACACATTCAGATATGGTCAAAGGTACATTAACAGTTTTCACTTTCGACGTTTATGCCCTTATTAACCTAGGATCCACCTTATCATATGTAACCCCATTTATTGCTAAGAAATTTCTGATAGAACCAAAAAAATTGCATGAACCCTTTGAAGTATCTACTCCAGTTGGAGAGTCAGTGAAAACTAGACGTACGTATTTATAGGGATTGCCCAGTTTTAATCTATCACCGCAGTACCGTAGCCGACTTAGCAGAGTTGGAGATGGTAGACTTTGATGTAATCATAGGTATGGATTGGATGGCTTCGTGTTATGCCATGGTAGGTTGTAGAATTCAAATCGTATGATTTGAATTTCCTAATGAACCAGTTATAGAATGGAAGGGCAATTTAGTAGTACCCACTGGTAGATTTATTTTATATCTTAAAGATAGAAAGATGATTTCCAAGGGGTATATTTATCACTTAGTCTGATTCGGGGATACAGATACCCAGACTCCAACCCTTCAGTCCGTACCACTCGTTAATGAGTTTCTAGAGGTTTTCCCAGAAGATCTTCTCGGAGTTCCTCCCTAATGGGAGATAGATTTTGGAATTGATCTACTTTTTGGCATTGAATCGATATCTATTTCGCCATACAAAATGGATCCAGTAGAGTTAATAGAGTTAAAGCCCAGTCGAAAGATCTTTTTGACAAGGGATTTATTAGGCAAAGTGTCTCACCTTGGGGCACGCTAGTTTTGTTTGTCCAAAAGAAAGATGGATCCTTACGCATATGCATTAACCACCACCAGTTGAACAAAGTTCCCATTAACAACAAGTATCCTCTCTCCAAAATAGATGATTTGTTTGACGAACTTCAGGGTGCCCAGTGTTATTCCAAGATTGACCTCAGATCAGGATACCATCAGTTAAAGGTTAAGGAAGTTGATATTCCAAAGACCGCTTTCAGAACCCGTTATAGTCACTTCGAATTTCTTATCATGTCATTTGGGTTGACAAACCCACTAGCTGCTTCATGGGCCTTATGAATAGTGTCTTTAAGCGTTATCCTAATTTATTCGTCATTGTGTTTATAAATGACATTTTGGTGTATTCCCGTAGTGAGACTGATCATGCAGAACATCTCAGAATAGTGTAGTAGACACTTCAGGATTGTGAGCTTTATGCGAAATTTTCAAAGTGTGAATTTTGGCTAAAGTCAGTGGCGTTTCTCAGCCACGTGATTTCAGGGGAAGGTGTGAAAGTTGATTCTCAGAATATTAATTTCATGAAGAATTGGCCCAGACCTACCTCAGTATCCGATATAAGAAGTTTCTTAGGTCTGGCAGGCTATTATAGATGTTTTGTAGAGGAATTTTCCTCTATCTCAATTAACAAAGTTGGCTCAGAAAAAGGTCAAATTTCAATGGTCAAATGAATGCGAGAAAAGTTTTGAATAGTTGAAGAAGATGTTTACTTCTGCTCGTGTTTTGATGCTACCAGAAGGAACCGAAGGGTTCATGGTATATTTTGATGCTTTAGGAATGGGTATCGGATGTGTCTTAATGCAACATGATAAGGTTGTAGCTTATGTATCCCGACAACTTAAGGCTAATGAAAAGAATTGTCCGACACATGACTTGGAATTGACAGTTGTGGATTTTGCACTTAAGATATGGTGTATGGAGTGCATGTTGATATTTTCACCAAGCACAAGAGCCTTCAATATATCTTCAAGCAAAAGGGAGTTGAATGTTAGACAAAGAAGATGGCTCGAATTGCTCAAAGATTATGATGTGGATATTTTCTATCCAAGGAAGCCGAATGTAGTAGTCGATGCTCTTAGTCGGCGTTCTATGGAAGCTTAGCTCACGTTGATGAAAAGAAAAGAACTATGGTGAAAGAAGTCTACTGCTTGCAAACCTAGGAGTTCGAATCTTGGATTTCGAATATGGTGAAGTTGTTGTTCAAAGCAGGCTTATTTCTCCTTAGTAGCCGAGGTGTAGGAGAAACAGTTTAGTGATCCCTTCTTACTGCAGCTGAAGAAGGGGGGTTCACAAGCATAAGACATAACTTTCGAACAAGGCGGAGATGATGGTACCTTGAGGTACCGAGGCAGATTATGTGTTCCAGATGTAGATGGGCTTAGAGAGCAAATTATGTTAGAAGCTCACAATTCCAGGTATTCCATCCATCCAGGTTCCACAAAGATGTACCATGACCTCAAGGAAATTTATTGGTGAAATGTTAATAAAAAGAATGCAACAGATTTTGCTGGCAAGTGTTCGAATTATCTGCAAGTGAAAGCTGAGCACTAGAGGCTCGGTGGGTTGGCTCAGAATATTGATATTCTTGTTTGGAAATAGGAGATGATAAATATGGAATTATAGCAGGTCTACCTCGATCATCGCGAAGGCATGACTGGACTTGGGTGATTGGTGACCGACTTACTAAGTTAGCATAATTTCTACTAGTTAAGACCACAGATTCAGCATAAAATTATGCCAAGTTGTATATTCATGAAATTTTTAGATCGTATGGGACCCCAGTGTCCATTATTTCAAATTGTGGTGCTTAGTTCACAGTGAACTTTTGGAAATCCTTTCAGAGAGGATTAGGTATCAACGTAAACCTCAGCACAATTTTCCATCCTCAGATAGATATTCAGGTAGAGCGCACTATTCAGACCCTTGAGGACATGTTGAGGGCATGTGTCTTAGATTTTAAAGGTAATTGGGATGATCACTTGCCCCTCATTGAGTTTGCTTATAGTAACAGTTACCATGTTAGTATCAAGATGGTACCATTTAAAGCTCTGTATGGGCGAAGGTGTAGATCACACATTAGTTGGTTTGAAGTCGATGAAGCGGAGTTGTTGAGACCAGATTTGGTTCACAGAAAAGGGCCAAATATACCCCTCGTTATACTTTGGCTCCAAATATGCCCCTGTCGTTACACTTTGGGCCAAAATTTACCCTTATGTTATACTTTGGCATAGATATACCCCTCATTTTAATGGAGGAACACGTCTCATCATTCTATAGGCCTATTTTAACTATCTTCTAATTAATTAAAATCCAACCCACAACCCGGTATCCAATTAAAAGACCCGTACCCATATCAATTTCCGAAAAATTCAGCCAAGCTTCATCAATGGCTGCTGCCATCCTCACTGACCATCTGTCGCCGTTGCCGAACGTTGGCTCTAGTAACAGCAGTATTAAAATGATAAAAGGAGTAACAAAAGACGAAGCTAATGCGATCATTGAA
This sequence comes from Lycium ferocissimum, assembly GCF_029784015.1. Classification (NCBI taxonomy): domain Eukaryota; kingdom Viridiplantae; phylum Streptophyta; class Magnoliopsida; order Solanales; family Solanaceae; genus Lycium; species Lycium ferocissimum. The sequence goes on along the minus strand of NC_081343.1, from coordinate 31,589,750 downwards.
AAGCTCAAGGCAATAGGTGCTACAACAGTATTAGAATGAATTTTTTCAATTTTTTCGCATGTTCTTGTACTTTAAATTGTTATTTTTATGCGGAGTGGAAATGGAAATTGTACTCCATTTTGAAGAATTTTTGTTGCACATTTCTAGGGACTTTACTAAATTTATTTGCTATACTTGTTTTATGTCTCCCTTTGTTGTTTATAGTTCTTGGTTACTTCTTTAATAAACTATTATGTTAGATCTCTTGCTGTGTGCTATAGAGTTGGTTGAAATAGTAACAACTTCCTAGGATTATGGATGTTGATTATTCTTGGGAAACTGTAATTAGCACCGGCAGTTAGCAATGGCAACATATAGTAAGTGAGGATGGCAGCAGTCATGGATGAAGCTTGCCTCCATTTTTCGAGTATGGGTATGGGTCTTTTAGTTAGATACCGAGTTATGGGTTGAATTTTAATTAATTATAAGAGATAGTCAAAATAGGCCAATAAGATGATGACACGTGTCCCTCCGTTAAAATATGGGGTATACCTGTGCCAAAGTATAACGACAGGGTGTATTTAGACCTAAAGTATAACAATAGTGGTATATTTAAACACAAAGTATAACGAGGGGTATATTTGGCCCTTTTCCGTTTGGTCTATCAAGCTATGGAGAAAGTCAATTTGATTCAAGAGTGTTGAGAACAGCTCAGAGTCTCCAAAACTCCTACACAAATGCACGGTGTAGAGACCTAGAATTTTAAGTTGATGATTGGGTGTTCTTAACTGTTTCACTTATGAAAGGTGTGATGAGATTTGGCAAGAAAGGGAAACTTAGTCCCAAGAGTTGCCATAAGAGTTGTTTGTTGTACACCAAGAATTTCATGTATCCATGTTGAGGAAGTTTGTGGGAGACCAGTCGTTGGTTGTTCCTGCTAACGCTATAACGATTAAGGATAAACTAACCTATGAGGAGATCCCTAAAGCCATTCTTGATCGTCTGGTTCACAAATTGAGGACTAAGGAAGTAGCCTCAGTAAAAGTGGTATGCAGGAGTTAGAAAGTCGAAGAGGCTGTATGAGAAGCCGAAGAAGACATAAAATCCAAATATCGTCATTTGTTCGAGGGGCAAGCAAAAAGCGTCCAAGGTAAATACCTTCAGTATCCATGTAATGTCCCTTACTATTTATGCCTCACGTTTCACATTCAATGTATTCTCTACTCATGTCACAGTGCTCATGTTTCCATGAAAACCATGTCATGTTATTTCAGTCCCCATGTTCCATGTCATGTGTCCTCACATTCACGTACTCAAGCCATGTCCAGTTGCACTCTTAACAATAACCCATCATTCGAGGACGAATGATCCCAAGGGGGAGTTATCGTAATACCTTGTACCTTCAAACTAAGCTATGTTCATAATTCAGAAGTTAGGAAATCAGACGAGAAGTGTTGGAATTAAAATTTGTTTCAGTTTAGTGAAATAATAGTTTTTACGCCAGGGTTATATGGACCGTATAATATTATACGGGTCGTACATTATACCGTATCTAGACCCCAAAAATTACAGCGGGGTTTTATGGACCGTACAATTTATACGGCCCATACCTGGCACCGTACAAATAAGTGCGAACGGTACTTTGGGTCTGTATGGAGGCATGGAAAAATCGCATGTCCTAGAATTTGACAATCGAAGTACGATCAGTTTATACAGACTGTATATTTTTGTACGGGTCGTACATGGGACCATACATTTATGTACGGGCCGTACATTATCCCGGTACAATTTCCAACATAGGGAATAGTATAAATACGTGTTTTCAGTCTTTTATTCTATTTTTCATCATTTCAAGCCCTAGCACGAAGTTTCTCTCCTCCTATCACTCTCATACATCAAGGTAAGTCTGTTTCCAAGACTTCTAAGTGAATTCAAACACAAATTCAGGAATTCTAAGTAGAAACCCATTGTTCCTAACCTAGGGTTGTCAAGAAAACCCATTTCAAGGATTCAAGGATGAAGCTTTTGGGATTCTTCTCCAAGTTCCGATCATTATTACATGTTTTGAAGTGATTAAGGTATGTTGGGTTTCTATCCACGTGTGGAAACATATATTGTTCTTACCCACACCACGTCCATCCATGAAACCACGAAGTTCCATAAACCAAGGGTTTCTATTTCAATTCAGGATAACCCTAAATTACATGTATCATGTTATACCATGTTTGAATTACTAGTTCGTTATTGTTTTCTTCATCCGTCCGTAATCCATGAACACCTATGCTTTGCATTCCATGGTTTTTTAAATGCAAGATATGAATTATTATGCTTATTTTCATGAAAATCTACATGCTTTCCATGTTATTATACAAGTAATACACCATATCTATATCCATGTTATATTACACTCATGAATCATGTTTACAATAATGTTTAAGTAATTCGTGGGCTTCTAAGATAATTATATCCATGTTCATGTTTTAGGAGTTGCACAAATTATCGAGAAGGCTCAGACATCCTGAAATTATATATGCTAGCATCGCTCCGCCGAGTTAGGACGATTCCTTCATGTTTACCCGTTACGGCTTATTGGATCCATTCATGTCATGTTCACATCTCGAATCCCTAAGGTATGAGATGGCTTAGCTGATCAGGCTAAGATCTGTTGCCACGTGCTCTCGTGGTTGTTATATATCGGCTAAACTAAGTCTCTCTAGCTTAAAATGTTTTACTCATGTTATATAAATACATTCATATCAAATGATGCTCATGTTCAGGTTCATCTTATGGTTTCAGTTTCAGTTCTCATTATTTCATGTGACATGTTTATTTCATTCAGTTACTTTACATATCAGTACAATTCAAATATACCGACGTCCCCTTTTATTGACCGGGGGCCTGCATTTCACGATGCAGGTATTGATTTACAAGACCATAGATCCGCCTGTTAGGACATTGCTCGTATCCAATTTTGGTGAGCCCCATCTTATTCGGGGTGTTATCTTTATTTATTTCATTTCAGTTATGCAGTTAAGGTATATCGGGGGCCTTGTACCAGTAAACACTTTAACAGTCAGACTTATGTAAGAGATTTCGTAGACTAGTTCAGTTATGTCATGTCACATGTACAGAATCGTATAGCCAGTATTGGCTTAATACTTCTTATATTTTCAAACGATTTCCGCATCATGTTTAAACAATATTTTCATTAGTATTATGATGACTCTTGCTATTCAGACTATAAATGTTTTAACGTGTATTCCACATTAGTTTATGTCCCATTTTGAATCAGCAAGCCATGTGGTTCGCTCGGTCACATGCGTGAGGCTTAAGAGTCTTTGTGTTATGTCAGTCATGGTTCGGGCGGCAAGTCACGGGTAACCAGCTCACAAACGAAGGAAACTATTTTCCTTCCTAATTGATAGGGCCCCAAGTAATTAAGTGGAAAAGATTTTTTCTCAAAACATCTACATTGTTTAACTCTTTGAACAAGACCATCAGATGACTTTGGGTGAATAAAAAAGCAAGATTTTCTTTTATTGATGAGTTGCCAAGAGAAATGCTCATATTCCTCGAAGACTTTCACCATCATAGTAATAGACTTATCATCCCCAGAAGTAAAGAAAATGTTATCATTTGTATAGCTTAAGTGACTAATTTTAGGGTCATTAGCATAACACGAAAATGAACAAAATTGTTCACCAATCATTGATCAAGACTCATGGATAGCACTTCAGCACAAAGGATAAATAAGGAAGGAGACAAAGGATCTCTTTGATTAAGGCCTCTAGAAGAGCTAAAGAAACCATGCCTGGTTCCACTGATATTGATGGAATACCAACAGTTTGCAATAACTCTTCAAATAATATTGATCCATGTCTCAAAAAAATCCATCTTCTTGAGAACCTCACATAGAAAATTCCATGAGACTCTATCACATACCTTAGTCATAGCTAGCTTTAAGGTTACATTGGAGTCATGATCATTTTACCCATGTGATGAATCATATCCTGGGCCAAAGTAATATTTTATGTAATTGACCTTCCTTTCATGAATCCAAACTGATTCTGAGAGAAAATTACACATAATCTTGGAGATTTTGTTGCTCAGAATCTTGGAGATAATCTTGCAAGTGATGTTTCTAAGACTAATAGACCTCGTTTCAAAAAACTCCTGTGGAGACTTGACCTTACGAATGAAAGTAAGGCAGGAATAAGAGATGGACATGTGAATTAAACATACTTCAGTAACTCTACCACTATATTATATAGATCATTAGAAACAATATCCCAACATTGGTGATAAAATAAATCAAACAGACCATCTAGCCCTGAAGCATTATCAGTGATCATGTCAAATATTGTATCCTTGAGTTCCTGGATGATGGGTATTGCACAAATTATATCTTTTACTTTAGTAGTCACCATAGAAGAAAGGATCGAAAGTAAAGACATGTATCTAATATAGTTATTTTCAATGAAAATTCATTCATAAAACTTGACAGATTCTTGAGCAATTCAAAATTGACCTTCTATCCAAAAACCCATGCTATTCTTGGTTTTCTTTAATTTCAGCCTCTACCTTCTGGATGAGATTACGGAGTGAAAAAATCCAGTATTCAAGCCACCTTCTGCGTGCATGCCTCATTTCTCCCTCCAAAAGAACTCTTTCTTTTTATAATACCTAAAAAGTTTGACATTAGATTCATTGCACTTGATCAAGTTGTGTACAGAGTTATCTCACCTTGCTCTGTTGCTGCAAATACATTTCAGCTAGGGAAGAAGATTATTTAAACTTAGCATGCTTGTCCCTCTCCTACTTCTGAAAATCGTGATTTAGTGGTTGTAATTGTAACTGACTTTGGGCCAACCTCAAAGGAATTTTATCCTTATCAGCTTCCTTCACTAAGTTTCTAAAGTGTTGAGAGCTCAACTTCTTCAGATCCTTTTTCTTTAGCCTCAACCTCTTGACTACTTGCAGCAATTTGCAACCCAGAAGAGAAACTTCTTAACCTTTTTTTGCTAGCTGCAAAAATTGGAGGTGCTGCCCCATACATTACAGTATAAGGAAGATTTTTGTTGTCTTAGCCTTTTCTTAGCCAAGATCACTTAATAGGACAGTGATCACCTATTATCTCAGTGTCACAACCCAAAATCGCTTAGTTGTGCGGGAACCTACCATTTCCCACCTTGGTAGGCGAATCCTTTCCCAAATAGTTAATTCAACCACAATAAAGTAAATAGAAAAATAGAAATATAAGTCTCAAACATAAATATAAATAAGTGAGGAAACAGTACAAACACAATCCCAAGGAATCTGGTTTAAAGGCAGTACAAGAGTCACCAGTCCACTACTACATCAACTAGTCTGGAATAAGCACAAGTCTTAATATGAAATACTGGCTCGAAATAACAAGATAAGACAAGTAATAATGAAGAGTCTCCAAGCTGCGGATCCATCAATGTGCTCACCATAGACACTCGAAAGCAAAGGCCTCGGGAATCAGTCGCGAGGAGTGGATGTGGAACCTTTCAGTACTTTGCATACATAAAAGAATGCAACAAGGCAGTATTAGTACAAACACTATGTGTTGGTAAGTATCATAGGCCAACAAAAGTTAGCTAACATAAATAAAGGAAGCGACTGAAGAATAGACATGCTTCCAATCAAGTATAAACACAACAAAGTCTGAGAATAACACTCAAGTACAGAAATATCAAGTCTGAATCTAACAAGTAAGTGAATGTAATAAAAAGGGCATATGCAATGCAATGATATGCAATGGCCAATGTAGCACTCTCGCGATCCTGGCAAAGAACTCTGGCATCGGCCTCTCATCTCTCTCATCATCATCAGTGCCAAGTCTTAGATCATATCAGTGTATCATGAAAGATGAGAACGAGCGCTATGCATAATATCAATGCCGCATGATACCATATCAAAATCAATCGTGCCACACGTGGCAACATATCTCAATATCAATAATAAGTCAAGTACTTTCTTATATCCAAGATATACCAATAAGTGAGGGATAGCAGTTTCACGAGCATGATAAGGCAAGTATCAAGTCTAATATCACACACGTGGAAACAAGACAATATATCAAAAAAAGGCAACAAGCCCATAATCAAACAACAGTACCAACCGAGGTAATCCAACCCAACTTAATACCCCGAAAGCGTAAAGTGCTCTCTCCGACAATCACTAAGTTTATGTTGCATCCTGTATTTTGAGCTAAGGTGAACAATGGATATTAGAGATAAATTATATGACGAGTTATATAGAAAATCACTTTTGAGTATTGATAATGACTTTGGAAGATTTTGAATAATTGTTGAAGTATGAGACAAGGACTGTTAAATCCCAATTTTATTCCTATGCATGGTTTTTCTAATTAGTATTATTAACGAGGAAGCAAGAGGGATTGAGAAGATTTATTTAAATGTTCCATTAAGTGGGTCCCACCTAGAAGAGGTGGCTATTATTATTAACATTTTGGATAAGGGCTATGGGGTTAACAACCAGTTATGTGTACAAACTCTGTACACACTAAGAGACTAATACAAGTGATGACAAATAATGACTAATACAAGCTTGCTAACGTGTCTCATGGCTAGAAATTAGGATCTAATTTTGGCCAGAAACCTCCCATTTCAGTTGGGAGATAAAATTTAAACTTTATAGAAGTAAATATGACCAGCAAGCTTGTTTATAGAGCATATACACATTTTTAACATTTGGGGCTCATTTGAAGGAAGCAAAAACGTTCTAGCAATATTTTTGAAGTTGCAATAACCGTTTCCACATCTTTCTTTTTCAAAAAATATAGCATCAATAGTTTCCTTCACCAATATGGTAACATTTTTTTTCTCTCAAGAACAAGGCAGCCACATCAATTAAATGTGCAATCAACGTTATTCAATTTTGTAACAGGTTTCACCCACCGCATCGATCTCGCTGTTTCGTTTTGTCGTGTTGTTGAATTCGGACTTTCTTCGAAGTGAAGTGAGGTGGAAGAAGAGGATTTCTTGGCAAATAAGGATTGGTGTACTAATTACGATGAGCTCATTGTTGGATCGTATTGATGACTAGAGGTATGTAATGGCTATCCATTTTTTCTTGGCATGATCCCGTCTATAGTAAGCGTTTATCGAACTTTAAAGAAAGTGACCTATTGTTTAGGGTTGTCATAGAGGTGTAATGCTTCTAGATGTGGTATTGTATCTTCCAAGGGGTTTCTATCCGCTCTTTAGTTCACTTTTAATAAAATAATCAGAAAGAAACAAATTGACGTCTTCATATATTTCAGTTTACACTTGATATACAGCATGATATACATATATTTTCTTTATCCTGGCCACTTGGTTAGAGAGACAGATATGCCTAGCCTACAGGTCAGTGAGACAGATTTTCCTTGTCTTATGGTCAATGAGATTTTATAAAGTAAGAGCTTAACGAATTTCTTAGAGCGAGATTATCAACTAAGCTTGTCTTAAAGGCTTATAGCCTCCCTAGTGTTGTGTTGTATTTTCGAGAGACTCGTATCAACTTCTTGTGTTCATGATCCTAGAGAAAGGTATAAAGATACATGTTGTTATCTTCACATATATCAGTTTATACTTGACATGTTTCGAATTAGAAACAACTAGCGAAAAGAACTTGTTTTCTAAAAGATTCCACTTCCATTTCTTTAGATTTATATTGCTATTATCTTATTTGTCCCTTGTCGGGAGTACTTTTAGTGTTAGATCTCATGGTTGTGTAATAGAATTACGATAGTTTGGTATGGATGTTGCTGATAGTATGTTGGGTTGTTATAAGAGAACGGCACCGAGCCTGTACGGCCGGGTAGAGATTGCATTGAGCTATCTATGGCTGGGTAGAGATGCACCGAGCCTCGCATGGCCAGGTAGTTAGCACTGAGCCTCAGATATGGTCGGGTAGACTTGATAGTACAGTTTGCTTGTGAGTTAAGTAAAGGCAGATAGATGCACTTCTCATGTTTCTTTAATACTTGTTTATTTTATCAGATTTATGTATTTCAAATTCAGTTGTATTTCAGTTTCAGTTATCTATTGCCCTACATACTCGATACATTGTTTCGTACTGACGTCCATTTTTCCGGAGGTGCTACATTCATGCCTGCAGGTACAGATAGATAGGCTAACAGACCTCCCCAGTAGATAGGATCCAATATCAGTTGATTGGTGAGCTCCCTGTCACACCCCACCCTAGGTAAGGCGTGATTGGCACCCGGCACCCGGCACCTTGCGGAAACCGAGCGAACCAACTTATAACTCACATCCTCAATGTCTCGAATGGCAACAATAAGATCAAGAGACTAAATATGAACATAATATCATATATAAGTAAATGTACAATAGACCCATGATACCGATTACTACTGTCACACTATGACTAAACTGTACACAGGAACTGTCTGCAAGGCCTCTATGAACATGACTGAGGTATACAAGTTGGGACAGGGCCCCCGACGTACCCTTAACACAATTCATATATATATATATATAGAGAGAGAGAAAGAGACTCGGACTCGGCAATGCTCCAGGAAGAAGTGAAGCCACCACTTGAGACCAAGCCTGAAGGCAGCCTATAATGAAAGATCCTCATCGCCTCGTCTATCTACACCTGCGGGCATGAACGCAGCGTCCACAAGAAGGGACGTCAGTACGATCAATGTACTGAGTATGTAAGGCATGAATAGTAATATAGTAAGAGATACCAAACATGAAAAATAATATAATGAACGTATGAGGATAAAGTAATATAAAAGAGATCAACCTGTGCCTCTGAATGCCCTTTTAAGGCAAATGTCGTGCATGCTTAGCTTTTAAAAAAACTTTTCCATACATATCCATATATAATATCTTGCCCGGCCGTTAAGGCGCGGTAATATATTTAGCATATTGCCCGGCCATTAAGGCACGGTAATATATATAGCATCTTGCCCGGCCATTAAGGCACGGTGTTATCTTGCCCGGCCATGTAGGCGCGGTATTATGTTGCCCGGCCATTTTAGAGCGGTATTATCTTGCCCAGCCATGTTGGCACGGTGTTATCTTTCCCGGCCATGTAGGCGCGGTGTTATCTTGCCCGGCCATATTGGCGCGGTGTTATCTTGCCCGGCCATGTAGGCACGGTAATATATATACATATATATAGCATCTTACATGGTGTTATCTTACCCGGCCATCTAGGCGCGGTGTTATCTTACCCGGCCATGTAGGCTCGGTGTTATCTTTCCCGGCCATGTAGGCTCGGTGTTATCTTACCCGGCCATATAGGCTCGACGTTATCTTACCCGGCCATGTAGGCTCAGCATTATCTTACCCGGCCATGTAGGCTCGGTGTTATCCCTAGCTCATCAGTGGGATGCAATGCATGCATACATACATACACATAAAAATACATAAATGAAATTAACATCATCATTAGCATTACCATTGTCACTATATCATTCCTTGAAGGATCAACCATCGTAAGATGAAATCGATAATGTCACGGGAGTTTCGAGAATCATGAACATTGGTAGCACTGAAAATAGAATCGTTATCTTCGCTATATCTCACCTCGAAGGAACGAATGACACGAGGTGAGACCATCAACAATAAGTAAGATCAAGAGATTCATGCAATGGCTCAATAATCTTATAAAGCCCTCAAATCATAGCTTCGGAGTTTCTAGAAAAGGATCATCATCATTGTCACAATCATCATAGAACATTTTTCATTTAATATCTTAGGAATCCTTAAGAGTCATAAACTTCTAGCTTTTGAAAACAAGGCAGTTATGGAAACATTTATTGAATCATAATATAGGAATCATGCCTTTGAAAGAAAGGGACAAGCCTTAACATACCTGGAAGCTCGCTTCTCGACTTTCCAACCTATCTCATGTCTTGAAATCTACATATAAAACCATTCATACTATTATTAGGCTCACCATCATACACTTGTCTTAGGCCTTCAATTTAAATCCATTTAGAATCTGCTGATATGCCTAGCCTGAAATCACAATACCAACAAAACAACAACTACAACCGCACCAACATCAACAACATCATTATCAATACCAAAATATTCCATAAAACATCCCACGCGATGTTTGTCCAATTTCTCAACCAACAACTTTATTAGACAACCATTTCATCACTCTATCTTCGTAAATAAACCAAAAATAATAATAATAAGGAGAGATTCATACCTTATTTTTGTTAAAACAGCGATATCTTCAATATCCACCTTGAATCCACCGCAAAACCATACTAGAATCACATCTATGCATTTATCCGAGCTTCGATTAATACTTTGCCAGTTGAAAATTGCTTACTTTTTGATTCCCTCACTCCCTCTTCAATTTTTCTGGAATTTTCTGGGCAAATCCGATGAAAAAAGGGGTAATTACCCTTATATAGGGGTCAAATTCGGGTCGGGTCACTGTAGCAGTTACTGTAGCAGTACTGTAGCAAGTCGATACTATAGCACGCGTTTCTGCTTTGTCAGCTGAACTTGTAAAGTCCATAATTCTCTACTCCGATGTCCTATCGATGAGGGGTTTGTTGCGTTGAAAACTAGACTCGACGAACTTCATTTTAGGCTTTTGAAACACGTTAAAATTTTTAATATACTAGGAGATATACCCCTCCAAAATTGACCTAAAATTCTGTCCAAAATTCTATCAACTTTTTCCAAATTTTTGACAAATTTATTTTCTTCGATTTGCTTGGTCTCGGAGTTTCCCATAGCTTATTATATGAACGTAAACCGTCATGACTATAGGATTAGTTCGTATAATATCATATATCCTTGACAGAAACTCCAGTATCCATACTTAGAACGTCCAACACTTATAAATTTCCACGTATGAAACTACGGGGTGTAATACTCCCTTTGTTTGGAGTTGCCACTTATGCTCTCTTTAGAGGCTTGTTGACGAGACCTGTATATGGTATGCCACTGTGATAGCCTTGCCGGCTTGTATATACCTATTTTGGTACTGTTGGTTTTGTACAATCATAGCAGCCTCTTCGGCTTGCTCAGTTATGTTTATATGTTTGGGTGTGTGTGCCCAGCTCAGACGAGATAGTCAATGTTTATGTTTATCTAGATTGTGGCCTTGTCGGCCGGTTGGTATTGTTAGTGTGCAGGTAGGCCTTATAGGCCTAAGTTGAGGGTTGCCTCTCCAGAGTTATAGATATCAAAGTGGTTCGCTTGGGCCGAGTGTGGCACCGGGTACCGGCCAAGCCTCTCCAGATTTGAGGCATTACAAACTTGGTATCAGATTCGGTCTGTCCTAGGGAGTCTACAAGCTGTTTCTAGTAGAGTCTTTTTTATAGATGTGTTGTGCACCACATTATATAAACAGGATATTACAGGGCATTTAGGAGTCAGTTGCCCTTCTTTCAGATCTAGATTGAGCTATAGATCTGAGTCATGAAAGTTTGGTTTGTAAACTCACGTATTGGTGTTTGTACATAGAGTTGCTTGTGACTAAAAAGACAACAGCTAGCCAAAGGGCTAATACATCAATAGGTAAGGACACTAATGAAGAGCACCAGTTGGTGTGGCAAATTTGAGGCCCATTATGTGTGTGCCAAATGTCCAAGCAGTATACCAAAGCTTCAAAGTGTAACAATTTATCTTCCCCCACACAGAAAGAAGGTACGAAAGCATACAGAGGTATAGTATGAGTTTTAGAAGGTAAAAGGAGTAAAGTAAAGGAGGTACGAGGTACCTAAATAGAGAAAATTGTAAAGTAGCTGGAAATCAGAGGGCAACATAAGCGTTATTGTCCCACCTCAGCAATGCTAGAATTATAGTGAGTAGTATCCAGCCACAATCATGATATATAGGTGTCGACAAACATAATCTTAAATAGCAATGATCTCGGGATCTAGTAAGGGTTAGAGAAATCCTTATGTGGGACAGATTGTTAGAACTAGATGACTTTCTAAATGGTAGTTTGAATATGTTGTTAGTCCCTCTTTACGAGGCATATAAGTGGCGTATCCTGGCATTGTATATTGGGTAAGATTTCTCGAGGGATTAGAAAATCTGGAGGTTAGGTATTGGAATTTTGGTGTGCGAGGTAAGTATTCAACTCAGTTTTGTCCATGTTCCCAGTATGGAAGGAATATTATGTGATCAAAGAATAAGGTCGGATGAAGCAGGGAATGCTAGAAGTGAAAGAGTGCTTCGCTGGAGTTTTCCAAAATAAGATAGGAGGTGGTAATGTTAGCAAGAGATCGATAGAAGGCTAAGTAAAGCGTTATGAGCAGATATGAGAAATCATTGGATAACATAAGCTAAAGTAAGGCAGTATGGAAAGGTTTGTTGTCAAGTAAAAGAATAGATAAGAGAAAGCAAGTCTTGAGATTATAAGGAGATGTAAGTCATAAGATTATATTTTATTACTAGAAGTAAATTGGTGACCTTAATGCGAAAAAGCCCGATTGAAGAAAGAAAAGTTGAAAGAAAGAAATGAAGAGAGAATTTCTTAAGATGTTAATCAGAGACTAGTAGTGAAGCATCAAGAAGAGGGGCAAGAAATGATTACGGATGGCAAGTCAAGGTATGGAAATGCAGTAAGATTAGTAAATGAGAAGAAAGAGGGGTGAAAAAAGGCAAGTGTTGAGATTATAAAAGAGACATATGTCATAATACTATATCTTTATTACAAGTAGTGAGTTGTCAATTTCAACAACGGATATCAGCAAGATAATTTAGTTCACTGGATCATGAGATACTGGTATCGGGAAGTACATTAAGCTAAATTAAATGCGCGAGTTGAGGACTTGAAGAACCTCTGTAAAAGTTAGAATAGCGATATTTGTGAAGCAAGAGAGTTGAAAAGAAAAGAATAAATGATAGAAGAATGACTCTTGAGGGTTATTAAGAGAGAGATCACCCTAAGACAAGAATCACAGATAAAGGTTAAGTTTATCAAGATTGAGTATGTCAGTTGGGAATATATGGCACTCTATGCATGTAAGTGATTAATTTATCCCTAATAAGAGAGGAATATACTAAAGCGAGTTATGAATTATCAGAATTACAATGAATTATGAAGTGACGCTGAGTCTAAGGTTGCTCGAGAGAATGAAACCCTTGAATGTGAGGTGAGGGCCATTCTCCCAAAGGGGGATATATGATAAAATATTAGAGTATAACCACATCCTTTGTTTAGTGACAGAGTGGTAAGGAGGAGTACGATTGAGAGATTTATGACAAGTAAGATTGAATTTATCCAGACTCTACAGATGTGTTGCGACTTTAGATTTTTGCGCAAGCACAAGTGCTAAATGGGAAATAGTAGCAACCCCGAAATGCAAATTACCAAGAGTGTAACTGAACATTCGAGACTCAGAAGACTAGTATGAGGTATAAAGGAAGACAGGAGGAAAAAGGCCCAAGGAGGAGTTACTCGAAGCTAATCTAGAAGTTGGAGAGTATCAAATGAGAAAGGTAGAAGATCAAGAATATAGCATAATTGAAAGATTACGATGTAAAGGTTCTATACCATCCAGGAAAGGCTAATGTGTAGCCGACACCCTTGGCTGTAGATCTATGAGGATTTTAGCATACTTGAGAGCAAAAAAGCGATAGAGTTAGCAGAGAGCTATATCAACAAGCTAGTATGGGGTTCCAACTTTTAGGCCCTGGTAATAATGGAAATACTATTTAGGACGTAGCAGTTTCATCTTAAGAGTAGATTATGGCGGAGGCTCATTATTATCATTATTTCATCCAATTAGGATTGACGAAGATGTACTATCATATTAAAGGGATTTACTAGTGGAATGATATGAAGAAGAAAACTGCCGAGTCCGTATCCAGTACCGTAATTGCTAGCAAATGAAAGTAAAGTACCAGAAGCCCGGTGGGCTATTGCAGAATATAGAGATTTCGACATGGAAATGGGAGATGAGTAATATGGATTTCATTATAGAACCACCTACACAACCGAGTTCCAGTAGATGTCATTTAAATTACAAGACACTCATCTAACGAGACAGTCCCAGTTACTATATTAGACTTACAAATCAAATGTGATTACTGTAATAGTACTATGGAAGTGTAAGGATTCCACAGGATTGTAGTTCAGTTATATACTCTTCACTCAACCATAACACATTATACTAGCCTCGTCTTATGACTAGATGATACACGAGTCCAGAAGTTACAGTGCTGCCCGGCAGAAGCCAGTAGATCTTGAGGTGAGCTCCTAGTCATGATTTACAGTACTTATGGCTGAGGATTGTGTGAGAACAAGTGTTGCTATTTATAGATATTAGCCCTGTGTGGCATGTATAGTGTGTTTTCTTGTTGCGTACAGGTTGGGTTTTAGTTTAGTTTACAGTGGAGGCTCTGCCAAAATTTTCGCTTGTCTCTAAGAGTTAACATTCGAGGACAAATGTTCCTGAGGGGGGGGGGGGGAGGATGTTACATCCCGTATTTTTTAGCTGAAGTGAACAAGGAGATTAGAGATAAATTACATGTCGAGTGATATAGAAAATCACTTTTGAGTATTGATAATGACTTTTGAAGATCTTAAATAATTGTTGAAGTATGAGACAAGGACTTTTAAATCCCAATTTTATTACTATGCATGGTTTTTCTAATTATAGTATTATTAATGTGGAAGAAAGAGCGATTGAGAAGATTTATTTAAATGTTCCATTACGTGGGTCCCACCAAGAAGAGGTGGCTATTATTAGTAACATTTTGTATAAAGGCTATAGGGTTAACAACCAGTTATGTGTACAAACTATGTACACACTAAGAGACTAATACAAGTGATGACAAATGATGACTAATACAAGCTTGCTAACGTGTCTCATGCTTAGCAATTAGGATCTAATTGTGGCCAGAAACCTCCCATTTCATTTGGGAGATACAATTTACACTTTATAGAAGTAATTATAACCAGAAAGCTTGTTGATAGAGCATATACGCGTTTTCAACATTTGGGGCTCATTTAAAGGAAGCTAAAACTTTCAAGCAATATTTTTGAAGTTGCAAAAATTGTTTCCACATCTTTTTTTTTTTTTTTTTATAAGGAAATTGTTGTAAGGATTTAAGTGCATATTGTAAGCTATGGAAGGATTGAAGGGCAAGCAAATTAAAGAAATTGAATTTGTTGGAACTTGGAAGAGAATATGAGGGGTAATTTTGGCCCAACGTGGAAAAAGAATATCTTTTAGTAGGCAAGGAGTTTTGAAGTAAGGTAAAAGCCTAAAATGAAGTTCGTCGAGTCTAGTTTCCAACCCAATAAACCGCTCGTCGATAGTACATCGGAGTAGAGAATTATGGACGTTACAAGTTCGGCTGACAAAGCAAAAACGAGTGCTACGATCGCTACGATGCAGACTTGCTACAGTACTTCTACAAAAGGTCTTTGCTACGGTGACCAATTTGACCCACTATTTAAGAATCCAATCTGATCCAAAACCCCATTTTTCAGCCAAGAACTCTCCAAATATTTCCAAAACCTTCTAGAAAATTCTCCCAACTTCTATCCACTAGATTTTTAACGTGAATTAAGTATAATCTGCGGATTTAAGGTTGATGTCACGTAAGTTCGATTATACTATCGTATTGCAGTGAAACTTGTCTTGGATTCAAGGTGATAATCGAAGATATTGCAATTCTAACGGGTGAAAGGTATGAATCTTTCCTTATTAGTATTGATTTAAGATTATTTATGGAGGAAAAGTTACTAAATAAGCGTACCAGGAATTTATGGGTCGAAAAATTGGATGAAACATCGTGTGGGATGTTTATGGGATATTTTGGTGTTGATAATATGGTTGTTGATGTTGGTATTGTTGTTGTTGTTGTTGTTGGTTGCTGAATTGAGATTTTGGGCTAGGCATATAAACAGAGGAGATGCTGCCGAAATTTCGGCAGAGTCTAGAAAGATTTATTTGGAGGCTTAGGATAAGTATATGACAACGGGACTGAAATAGTATGAATGGCTTTATATGTAGATTTTAGGACAGGAGGTAGGTTGGAAAGTCGAGAAGCGAGCTTCGAGGTATGTTAAGGCTCGTCCCTTTCTTTCAAAGGCATGATTCATATGGTATGATTCCTTAAGAGTTTTCATAACCTCCTTGATTTCAAAAGCTAGAGGTTTATGACTCTTAAAGCTTCTTTTGATTTTAAAAATGAGAATGTTTTTTTTGAGGATTACGTTGGGGATGATTTTGCGCTTAAAGGTCTCAAGTATGACTTCAACGATGATATGAAAATGTTAAGCTATTTCATGATTTTCTTGATTTATTTCATTGTTGTTGATCTCACCTTATAAATTGTTCCTCCAAGGTGGGATAGAGCGATAGTTTTCATTTGCGTCCCTATGCATGCCATGAGTATAATATATGTATATGGCTATTTTGTGACATTACGTAGAGCTCTATTATTTCATTTTGATTATGCATCGCACTCATTTTCATTCTTCATGTATATATAAGGCACAATTGATGGGGGGTAACGCTGTGACCTTTGTTATTTATATATAAGGCACATTTGATAGGGGGTGACGCTGTGACCTTTGTTATTTATATATAAGGCACAGTTGACAGGGAGTGACGCTGTGACCTTTGTCATTTATATATAAGACACAGTTGACAGGGGTGACGCTGTGACCTTTGTTATGTATATATATGGCACAGTTGATATGTGGGGTGACGCTGTGACCTTGTTGTGATGTATATATGGTACAGTTGACAGGGGGTGTGTTGTGGCCTTTGTTGTGATGTGTATATATATGGCACCGATTGATGGGGGGGTGTCTTTGTGGCCTTTGTTGTGATGTGTATACATATGGAACAGTTGACAAGGGGTGACGCTATGGCCTATAAGGTGATGTTTTAATTTATCTTTGCGCATTCATTAAAATGTTTCAGATGTTGTTATATCCCGTATTTCGTACATTGGGACAATTCGGTTTAACTATGATAAGTTAGGGACAAAACCATTCCGGGATACAAAGTCGGGACTTTTGACCTTCGATTTTATTTTAAGACTTAAGTTGTTCATGAATTGGTTGGTGTGGGACATTTAGGAAAATTTGGGACCAAAAGTGGAATAATTGGAAGTTGGAAATCATGCAAACTAGGCCATTTGGCCGTGTGGCCTTGGAGTGGATCCCACACATTTTGTGGCCAATTTTAATTGGTCCAACACATGTGTGGGCCATGGACACATGTATAATTCATGTGGGAGCATAAAAGATGACTACTAAGTCATCTTCTCCTCATTCAACACTTAGAAAAAAAATCAAGAACTTGGAGAAAGAACAACAACAACCATTCGGCCAACCCTTGAAAATTTCAAGTCCAAAATTAGCCATCCCAAAATTATTTAATCCTAGCAAATCCACTAATTGGTGGTCCCTAAGTAACGTGAAAGTGTTGTTGGAGCGAACAAACCATCAGTTTTGTCAATCACAAACCCTAGCCTAGTTGTGAAGTTGAAGGGAAAAGGTAAGATTTAATCTTGTTTTATGTGTTGTGAATGATGTGTGCATGTTGTAGTATGTTAAAATGAATGAAAATCATGAAATATGGCATGTTGGAGTTGAGGCCGTGTGGATGAGGTTTGGCCGTGTAGGTGTGTGTGTTGTGTTGAGATGATGAATTGATACTATGTAGCATGTTTAGTTGTGTAGTGTGAAGAAATGAATGAGAATCATCAATATGTGTGTTTGTAGTATTGGCCGAACATGGCTTGTGTAGTGTAGCAAAGAATGGATTAATTCTATTTGGAATTTTGAATGTCGTCGTTATGAATTCTATGTTGACGATAAGAGTTTAATGACTCAAATTGATGTTGTGATGGTTGCGGGATGATTTGGAGAATTATGTGCATTTAATGCAATTTTTATATTTATGGGAATGACATTGTTAGGGTGTGGATTGTTGGTGCAAATCATGATTTGGAAATGAGGAATGTGTTATGGTTGAGGTTCTCGGGTTTTGGGGTGGTTTCGGGTGAGAGGGAGTATTATTTGGGATGTTTGAAATATTGTGTGAATTGTTTAGAATGTCTTAGAATATTGTTGGTCTGGGTTCGGGCTAGTATTTGAATGTATGAGCGTTGATATGGGTTTGAATGTAAGCCGTTGGATTGAATTTAATGAATGTTGTTGAATTATGTGGAAAGAGTATTTAATGTTAGAATGCGTTTCGAATTGATTGTGGATATTGTTGGAATAGTTGTTGGTATTGTTGTTGATGAATTTGGCCGAATTGAATTCTCGGGGTTGTGCATTTACGGGGAAATCTTTGCCCAAATTTTCGTAGAATTATGTGCTAGTTTGGAAATGAACTCCTAAATGCCTATAGTAACGTTGGTATTTAATGATATCGTGTAGATCTTGGGGAGCCCGAGGTTTGAGTCTGGATTGACTTTGAGAGCGGACGAGGTACGTGAAGCTTATCCTTCTTTCCTTTTGGCATGTCCTAGACGCAACTAAGTTGTGATATGTTATGAGCCTTGGGGGTAATTCTATTCTTAAAATCCGAACATGGTTATGATTCATATTTGCTCCTTGATGTTGGTACCCTCAATGTGGTTAAGCTATGGACCGTATGTCTTTGATACGATTGGATTTGAAATGCTATGTAACCGATTTGTTCCGAAAGGATCTTATGTCTAAAAATGTCCGTAACTTTCATAGACAGAATCGGATTGCGTTGATATGCTTGTAAATGATCCTATAACGTATAAGGCCCGTAACGTTTTTAGGCGGGCTCGGATTGATTTGACATACGACTGTGGCCCCTACGAGTCTTTGATATGCTCATGATGTTTGATATGTTTTCGAACGGCGTCTGAAAGGTATTTGACGTAACTATTGTCCCGACTTTCAAATGACAGTTCGTTTAGACTATTTCATTGAGTCTTTGAAAATGTTTTATATGACATACTTCGTAATGAGAGTTCAAGAGTCCTAAGTGTGACTATTATTCGGATACTCGAGCGATGATTTGTCTTATTTGTTTCTTGATATTCGTATTCTTAAGGTAGTCGAATTATGGTCCTTATGTCTTTTGTAAGACTAAATTTCAAAAGTTGCATAGAAATTTTGTTTTCGAAAGAGTTTTGTTCCTAAACGATTCTGAAACTACGAACGCCAGTAACTTTCAACAAAGGGCTCGGATCGCTTTGATATCTTCGCAAATTATTTCATGACGAATAATGACCTTAATTTTCATAGGCGGGCCCGGATTGGGCTGACGCTCGTCCGTGGGTCCCGCGACTTTCTATGTTTGGTTCTAACGACCTATTTTTGAAAGAATTCAATATGACTATCTTTCCGACCCCCGAGTATGATTTCTTATTTATCTGTTGAGTCTGAAATAAAGATCTTTTTGTATGTGATTTTGATACGTGACTACGGTTTCTGAAGTTCGGTTTGATATGTTCCCGAGTGATATTCGGAAGAAAACCTGATTTGACTATTGTTTCGGTTTTGAACTAACAGTTCGTTTTGGTTATCCTATTGGGTCTTTGTAAGTGATTTGCATTGCATATGCTTTCCCCACAATTCTGCTCGTGCATTTTGTTGCCATGTCATTCGCCGAGTCCCGGGCCGGTCATGTTATCGTGCGCACTATATGATATTCTGGAGTATGATATGTCCGGTTCGCCGAGCTCCTCGTTATTGGGCGGGTATATGTGATATTGACATTTGGGTTCTTGACCGTGGTATGCCGGGTACATGTAATATTGACCGCTGGGTTCTTGATCGCGGTATGCCGGGTATGTGTGACATTGACCGCTGGGTTCTTGACCGCGGTATGTCGGGTATATGTGATATTGACCGCTGGGTTTTTGACCGCGGTATGTCGGGTTTCGGAGATATGAAATCTTCGTAAGTAGGATGTGTTATGGCGCCATTGACGGGCGGGCGACCATATTTTCTGAGCCCTATGCATGTTTTGTCTTTTGAAAATAAACATTTTGGTATTTTGAATATGCACTTATTTTCTGTACTTCTGTTTCGATTATGACTCAGATTTGTTCGCTATATCTTCTGCTTGCATACTCAGTACATATTCCGTACTGACCCCCTGTCTTCGGGGGCTGCGTTTCATGCCCGCAGGTACAGACGCACAGTTCGGTGATCCACCAGTCTAGGACACCTTTTCAGCTGTTGGAGTGCTCCCCTTTTTCCGGAGCCTACATTTTGGTGTATATTCATCCGTTGTATTTGTATTTGTTTGTTCAGGGGTACGGCGGGGCCCTATCCCGTCATACGATTACGTTGGTGCAGAGGTACGTAGACGTAGATGTGGGTTGCGCCTACTTCTGTACAGGTGTGTTCGTATGTTATGTGTTCTGGGCGATTCCTTTCGCCTTGGCAGCCTTGTCGGCTTGCATCCGTATATATGTTTTGGGCCGATGTGCCATTTGATAGCCTTGCCGGCTTCTGTGATATGTATATATTTGTGCTTGAGACAGTTTGATACAGCATCTGATATTTGTATACGTATAAGCTCTCTGTATGTGATTCGGATTAATGAATGCGTTTGGGTGCCCAGCTCGGGCACTAGTCACGGCCTACGAGGTTGGGTCGTGACGAAGGTGGTATCGCAGCGGTTCGTCCTCGGAACGTCTACGGCACCGTGTCTAGTAGAGTCTTGTTTATCGGTGTGTTGTGCACCACATCTATAAATAAGAGGCTACAGGACATTTAGGATGTTATCTTTCCTTCTGATCCTAGATCGTGCGATAGAGCTGTGTTATCAGGATGACTCTTCTCTGACGAAATGTTATGTTTTCGGCGATGCCTCCGAGAAAGGCCACGGCCGAAGGGCAAGTCTACGGTAGTTGGTGAGGTCGGCCAGGCCGGAGGGTTACCGAGGAACTTTTGTCTTTGAGCACGTACCCGAGATCGTGCCCCCAAACGCAAGTTCGGCTACAACGCCCGGTATGCGAGGGGCTTGGAGCGGCGGCAGTACCGCAGTCGAGGGCGGCTCCACCCCTAGCTCCCGAGGTTTTAGTACCCGAGCCTCCGGCTCCTCAGCCAGGGGAGGAGGATCGGGCGATGTGAGATGCGGTTCAGCTATTGACCCGGTTGATAGCGGGCCAGGTTCACAGACAGGGATCAGGAGGTGATCGTGTGGATAGATATGACAGTCAGAGGGCTCGTGATTTTCTGACTTGTGGTCCCCCAGAGTTTTTCGGGTCAAAGCCCGCGGAGGACCCTCATGAGTTTGTTCGGGAGATGCAGCGTACGTTACGGCTTATTAAGGCTTCCGAGACCGAGGTACGAGTTAGCGTCGTACGGTTGCATGATGACGCTAATTGGTACGAGTCTGGGGCGTCCCGGGGGGAGAGGTGCCCTCCGGTAGTATGGGGCGAGTTCACGAGAGGCCTTTCTTGGCCATTTCGCTTGAGGCTGCCGGTGAGCCGGGGTGGGCGGGATTCTACTTGTTGAAGCGAGAGGGCGGGAGCGTCGGGAGTACGGTTTGGAGTTTGATTCGTTAGCCGGATATGCGTACGCTATGTGGGCGATATGACGGATCGGATGCCTTGGAATTTGTGATGGGCTGGATGATTACTTGGTTGACAGTTGTTTGGTGATGGCGGCCCAGTCAGGGATGGACATCGCACGGGTTCAGGCACATGCCCGGGGTATGGAGGAGCGACACGCGGGCGTCGGCTGATATGGATTATGATGGGGGGCCGGCCCGAGGGCCGGATCCGGGGTGATGGAGAGTCTCGGCGGCGGCCTCGGCGGCGGCTCGCGGAATCCCTTCCCGGCCCGGCACAGTACACCCCCCACAATTCCCGAGTGGAGGCCGAGATGGTGCGGGGTATTCGGGGGCGGAGTCGAGGCTCCCGGGGGCTTCGGGCTCACGGATGGACGAGAGGTTCCCGGCCCGGTTGAGGCCACCCCCCCGTGTCCTCGGCTGTGGGGACGCCACTCGGGGGGGGGGGGAATGTCATCGTGCCACGGGTGCTTGCACTTGTGGCCGGGGGGCCACTTTATGAGAGATTGTCCACTCGGGGGCGGTGCGGGGGAGCGACTCGGCTACCGGGTCGATTCTTGCCGGTTCGTCTTCACCTTCCGTAGCTATGCGCCCGATGGGGCGGGGCATGCCGCCACCACCAGGCCGTGGCAGAGGCCGTGGCGGAGCCTCCAGTTCTGGAGGTCCATCGAACCGCCTATATGCATTGACCGTGAACGAGGATCGGGGAGGCGCCACCAGACGCGGTTGCAGGTAATTTAGACTCCTTAATTGGTTATGCTGATTGATGTATGAACTGTATGTGATAACTGTAAAAGAAACTCCCCCGAGTGCTTATAAGATCCCGTAAGGCTAATTTAACATTCGAGGACGAATGTTCTAAAGGGGGGAAGGATGTTATATCCCGTATTTCGTACATTGGGACAATCCGGGTTAGCTATGATAAGTTAGGGACAAGATCATTCCGGGATACGAAGTCGAGACTTTTGACCTTCGATTTTGTTTTGAGACAGAATTTGTTCGTGAATTGGTTGGTGTGGGACATTTAGGAAAATTTGGGACCAAAAGTGGAATAATTGGAAGTTGAAAATCATGCAAACTAGGCCATTTGGCCGTGTGGCCTTGGAGTGGATCCCACACATTTTGTGGCTAATTTTAATTGGTCCAACACATGTGTGGGCCATGGACACATGTATAATTCATGTGGGAGCATAAAAGATGACTACTAAGTCATCTTCTCCTCATTCAACACTTAGAAAAAAAATCAAGAACTTGGAAAAAGAATAACAACAACCATTCGGCCAACCCTTGAAAATTTCAAGTCCAAAATTAGCCATCCCAAAATTATTTCATCCTAGCAAAATCCACTAATTGGAGGTCCCTAAGTAACGTGGAAGTGTTGTTGGAGCGAACAAACCATCCGTTTTGTCAATCGCAAACCCTAGCCTAGTTGTGAAGTTGAAGGGAAAAGGTAAGATTTAATCTTGTTTTGTTACACCCTAATTTCCGACAGGGCATGATGGGCACCCGACCCTTACTTAGGGCCGAGCGAACCCGCAGACTCTCATAATACTCATAGCCCTACTGGGCCCGCCAAGCATAACATAGGCACATAATGAAAACTTTTTTTTTTTCCGACAAATCAAACATGCTTTTCATCTTTTTCAAATCAAATAAAACCCGTAACCATAACAAATCTGTAAACACATGAGATTCATAACACAATGCATAATGATACATCGGCTTACATAGCCGCTTACAAACGGTACATCTCGTACACACGACAATCGCCGCAAAGTCTCTAACATGAAACGGACTTTCATAACACAAATGCTCGACTCGGCGCACTCCGGAAGAAAATGGAGCTCGCCAATCCGGTCGGCACATCTTCTACTAACATCCTCTACTCATCCGTCCGTACCGCGCGGCATGAAACGCAGCCCCCGAAGAAAGGGGGTCAGTACGGAATATGTACTGAGCATGTAAAGCATACCATACAGAAAACGAGATCATAACCGAAGACAGATATAATAATCAGAATGCCGAAATGCTTACCGTAACACATCATAACATCATAACTTATCATCTGAGCTGACATTAACCGACTGATCATAATCCAAACTGTCAAAATCACATACACACATACCGCGGTCAAGTACCCAGCGGCCAATATCACACATACACATACCGTAACGCATCACAACATCATGACCGGTCATATGAGATGCCATTAACCGATGTGGGATTGGCCTAGACCAATGTGGGATTTGCCTAGACCAGTGTGGGATTTGCCTAGACCAGTATGGGATTTGCCTAGACCAATGTGGGATTTTCCTAAACCAATGTGGAATTTTGCATCATCATTGGGTTTGCCCTACCATTGGGTTTGCCCCACCACCGGATCTGAAACCAACTGATCATATCATCATATATCATATCAAATCATCAT
This sequence comes from Lycium ferocissimum, assembly GCF_029784015.1. Taxonomy (NCBI): domain Eukaryota; kingdom Viridiplantae; phylum Streptophyta; class Magnoliopsida; order Solanales; family Solanaceae; genus Lycium; species Lycium ferocissimum. The sequence continues at coordinate 31,565,820 of NC_081343.1, read as the reverse complement.
ACATCATATCGGACTTCGTATCACATCATATTTCGAAATACATATCATACATATATACACAGTACCCGGTCGAAAGGGGCTCGGCATACCGGACACATCGTAACATCATAATACTTACACGGTTCCCGGCCGAAAAGGGGCTCGGCGAACCGGACACATCATACTTCGGAAAACACATCATTTACAAACCGAGAAACCATATGCACATAAGTCCTTATTACTGACTCAACAGAATGATCAAACAAGTCCTCGCTTAAAGGCCAAAACAGTAATCAAATCAAGTTTTCTCCGAACGTCACTCGGGAACAGATCAAATAAAACTTTTAGAATCATAGTTACGTATCAAAATCATATGTATAAAAATCCTCATTTCAAACTCAACAAACAAATAAGTAATCGCACTCGGGGGTCGAAAAGATAGTTATATTAAATTTTTCCCAAAAATGTGTCGTTAAAACCAAACATAGAAAATCGCGGGACCCACGGACGAGCGTCAACCCAATCCGGGCCCGCCTATGAAAATTTAAGTCATTACTCTTCATAAAGTCATTTGCAAAAATATCAAAGCGATCCGAGCCCTTCCTTGAAACTTACGGGCGTTCGTAGTTTCGACATCGTTTAAGAACAGATCTCTTTTGAAAACAAAACTCTTTTGAAAACAGAACTCTTTTGCAACCTTAAAAATTTAATCATACAAAAGACATAAGGATCATAATTCGACGGCATTAAGGACACGAATATCAAGAAACAAATAAGAACCGTTTACACAATATTTCAAACTCAATCATATCAAAGACATACGAAACATAGCCTGACCATACTAAGGATACCAACATCAAAAGCAAATACGAATCACAAACATACTCGAAACTTAAGAATGGAGTTACCCCGAGGAACAAATCATGTCATACCTTAATCCCGTCTAAGACATGCCAAAAGAAAAAGAAGGGTAAGCTTCACATACCTCGTCTATTCTCGAAGCTAATCCAATCTTACGTCGCGAACTTCCCAAGCTCTACAATATGCCATTAAGAATCAAATATTAGCTAAGAGCATTTAGAACCCGATTCCAAACGAATACCAAATTCTGCGTTAAAAATTGCAAAGATTTCCCCTGTAAATAGACCAACCCCGAGAATTTAACTCGGCCAAATCAACAACAACAACCAACCTAGCAACATCAATAATGAATCCGGAAGGCAATATAACATTAATAGCTCTCTTTTACATCATTCGACGACATTTGGTATATTCGATTCATCGGCTACATTCAAGCCAACATCTACGCTTATACATTCATATACCAATCCAAATCCATACCCACAACATTCAACAACATTTTAAACAATTCATACAATATTTCCAACAATCCAACAAAGCTCCAATTTGCCCGAAAACTGTCCCCAAACCCGAGACACCACTACAACCCATTTCTAACTTTCGAATCATGATTTAGATCAACAATTCACATTCTAACAATGCAATTCTTATAGTTACACAAATTACATCAAAAGCACAATAGCCTTCAATTCAGCCCACAACACTTACGATATCAATTTGAGTCATTAAACTATTATCGCCGACATAGAATTCATAACGACAACAACTAAACGATAAGCAATATTAATGCGTTCATTGTCATACAATATGACCCATTTTCGGCCAACATGCCAACATGCATATGCTTATGATTCTCATTCATTTCTCCACTCTACAACAATCACAACATGCTAACTAGGCACTAATTCATGGCTTCAACACAACACAACACACACACACTTCACACGGCCAACACACCATACACACAACTCACTTCCAACATGCCATATTTCATGATTTTCATCCATTTTAGCATACTACAACATGCATAAAAACTTTATAACACATAAAACATGATTGATTCTTACCTTTCTTCTTCAACTCCTCAAGTAGGCTAGGGTTTGCGATCTACACTACGGGTGGTTGGATGACCCGAACAACGCTTCCACGTTACTTAGGGACCTTAAATTAGTGGTTTTGTACCAAAGAAATATTTTTGGGATGGCTTGGATGGAAGTTGATTTTTTTTCTCTTTGGCCGAGGCCTCTTGGCTCCTTCAACTTCTTGGTCTTTTTTTTTCTAAGTCTTGAAATGAATAAGGATGAAGTAGTTGATCATCTTGTGTGCTTATATGAAGTGCACTAGTGTCCTTGGCCCACATTATGTGATGGAGCAATAAAAATTGAACAAAAATTAGGTGGGAGCCACCCCAATTCTACACGGCTAAGGCCAACAAATTTGCATGATTTCCAACTTTCATTTATTCTATTTTTGGTCCCAAATTTTCTAAGTGTTTCATGCCACACAATTTCATGCACAAGTTATCTCTCAAAACAAAATCAAATGTCAAAAGTCTCAACTTTGCATCCCGGAATGGTTTTGTCTCTAACTTATCACAGTTAATCCGGATTGTTCTCATGTACAAAAATGCGGGATATAATATGTTTTATGTGTTGTGAATGATGTGTGCATGTTGTAGTATGTTAAAATGAATGAAAATCATGAAATATGGCATGTTGGAGTTGAGGCCGTGTGCATGAGGTTTGGCCGTGTAGGTGTGTGTGTTGTGTTGAGATGATGAATTGATACTATGTAGCATGTTTAGTTGTGTAGTGTGAAGAAATGAATGAGAATCATCAATATGTGTGTGTGTAGTGTTGGCCGAACATGGCTTGTGTAGTGTAGCAAAGAATGGATTAATTCTATTTGGAATTTTGAATGTCGTCGTTATGAATTCTATGTTGACGATAAGAGTTTAATGACTCAAATTGATGTTGTGATGGTTGCGGGATGATTTGGAGAATTATGTGCATTTAATGCAATTTTTATATTTATGGGAATGACATTGTTAGGGTGTGGATTGTTGGTGCAAATCATGATTTGGAAATGGGGAATGTGTTATGGTTGAGGTTCTCGGGTTTTGGGGTGGTTTCGGGTGAGAGGGAGTATTATTTGGGATGTTTAAAATATTGTGTGAATTGTTTAGAATGTCTTAGAATATTGTTGGTCTGGGTTCGGGCTAGTATTTGAATGTATGAGCGTTGATATGGGTTTGAATGTAAGCCGTTGGATTGAATTTAATGAATGTTGTTGAATTATGTGGAAAGAGTATTTAATGTTAGAATGCGTTTCGAATTGATTGTGGATATTGTTGGAATAGTTGTTGGTATTTTTGTTGATGAATTTGGCCGAGTTGAATTCTCGGGGTTGTGCATTTACAGGGGAAGTGCTGCCCAAATTTTCGTAGAATTATGTGCTAGTTTGGAAATGAACTCCTAAATGCCTATAGTAACGTTGGTATTTAATGATATCGTGTAGATCTTGGGGAGCCCGAGGTTTGAGTCTGGATTGACTTTGAGAGCGGACGAGGTATGTGAAGCTTATCCTTATTTCCTTTTGGCATGTCCTAGTTGCAACTAAGTTGTGATATGTTATGAGCCTTGGGGGTAATTCTATTCTTAAAATCCGAACATGGTTATGATTCATATTTTCTCCTGGATGTTGGTACCCTCAATGTGGTTAAGCTATGGACCGTATGTCTTTGATACGATTGGATTTGAATTGCTATGTAACCGATTTGTTCCGAAAGGATCTTATGTCTAAAAATGTCCGTAACTTTCATAGACAGAATCGGATTGCGTTGATATGCTTGTAAATGATCCTATAACATATAAGGCCCGTAACTTTCTTAGGCGGGCTCGGATTGATTTGACATACGACTGTGGCCCCTACGGGTCTTTGATATGCTCATGATGATTGATATGTTTTCGAACGGCGTCTGAAAGGTATTTGACGTAACTATTGTCCCGACTTTCAAATGACAGTTCGTTTAGACTATTTCATTGAGTCTTTGAAAATGTTTTATATGACATACTTCGTAATGAGAGTTCAAGAGTCCTAAGTGTGACTATTATTCGGATACTCGAGCGATGATTTGTCTTATTTGTTTCTTGATATTCGTATTCTTAAGGTAGTCGAATTATGGTCCTTATGTCTTTTGTATGACTAAATTTCAAAAGTTGCATAGAAATTTTGTTTTCAAAAGAGTTTTGTTCCTAAACGATTCTGAAACTACGAACGCCCGTAACTTTCAAGAAAGGGCTCGGATCGCTTTGATATCTTTGCAAATGATTTCATGACGAGTAATGACCTTAATTTTCATAGGCGGGCCCGGATTGGGCTGACGCTCGTCCGTGGGTCCCACGACTTTCTATGTTTGGTTCTAACGACCTATTTTTGAAAGAATTCAATATGACTATCTTTCCGACCCCCGAGTATGATTACTTATTTATCTATTGAGTCTGAAATAAGGATCTTTATGTATGTGATTTTGATACGTGACTACGGTTTCTGAAGTTCGGTTTGATATGTTCCCGAGTGATATTCGGAAGAAAACCTGATTTGACTATTGTTTCGGTTTTGAACTAACGCTCGTTTTGATTATCCTATTGGGTCTTTGTAAGTGATTTGCATTGCATATGGTTTCCCCTTGCATTCGCTTCGTGCATTTTGTTGCCATGTCTTTCACCGAGTCCCGGCCGGTCATGTTATCGTGCGCACTATATGATATTCTCGGAGTATGATATGTCCGGTTCGCCGAGCTCCTACGTTATTCGGGGGCCGGGTATATGTGATATTGACCGACCGGGTTCTTGACCGCGGTATCTCGGGTACATGTAATATTGACCGCTGGGTTCTTGACCGCGGTATGCCGGGTATGTGTGACATTGACCGCTGGGTTCTTGACCGCGGTATGTCGGGTATATGTGATATTGACCGCTGGGTTTTTGACCGCGGTATGTCGGGTTTCGGAGATATGAAATCTTCTGAAGTAGGATGTGTTATGGCGCCATTGACGGGCGGGCGACCATATTTTCTGAGCCCTATGCATGTTTTGTCTTTTGAAAATAAACATTTTGGTATTTTGAATATGCACTTATTTTCTGTACTTCTGTTTCGATTATGACTCAGATTTTTTCGCTATATCTTCTGCTTGCATACTCAGTACATATTCCGTACTAACCCCCTGTCTTCGGGGGCTGCGTTTTCATGCCCGCAGTACGTACGCACGATTCGGTGATCCACCAGTCTAGGACACCTTTTCAGCTGTTGGAGTGCTCCCCTTTTTCCGGAGCCTACATTTTGGTATATATTCGTCCGTTGCATTTGTATTTGTTTGTTCAGGGGTACGGCGGGGCCCTATCCCGTCATATGATTCTGTTGGTCTGTTTAGAGGTCTGTAGACGTATATGTGGGTTGCGCCTACTTCTGTACAGGTGTGTTCGTACGTTATATGTTCTGGGCGATTCCATTCGCCGTGGCAGCCTTGTCGGCTTGCATCCGTATATATGTTTTGGGCCGATTTGCCATTTGATAGCCTTGCCAGCTTCTGTGATATGTATATATTTGTTCTTGAGACAGTTTGATACAGCATATGATATTTGTATACGTATAAGCTGTCTGTATGTGATTGCATTAATGAATGCGTTTGGGTGCCCAGCTCGGGCACTAGTCACGGCCTACGGGGTTGGGTCGTGACAGATGTCTTCCCTGATTTTGTGTACATATTGATTTAAAAAGGTTAAAGTTGCATGTATGGTATCCGCCCTAAGAGGCAATCAAATGTACGGGTCATCTTTATCCCCTGTTATGTTCTATACTTCTTACTATGATGTTATTCA
>NC_081343.1:31549218-31560000 GCF_029784015.1 Lycium ferocissimum | reverse complement strand
AGGATCAAAAGTTATGGCCATTTTAAGATAAAGACTCCAAGCTGCCAAATGACTTCCGCGGGTCCCACTTGAGAAGGTTTGTGGAACCGACTTATGAGGGGTATAAATACACCCATTAACTCCATTTTTTTCATTTTTTTTTTTATCATTTTACATTCTCAGTAGTCATAGAAACTTCCCAACACAACCCCCAAACATTTATAGCCCATTAAATTAAGAATTTACCAAGATTACACCAAACTAGTCCATGAAAGGTGATTATTCTTGCTTCTACTTGATGTTGTGGTAAGTTTAGTCTTGAAGAAAGTTGGTGTGGCTGAATTTATTCAAGTATAAGATATTTTCTTCATCCTATCTCTTATGTTGAGTTGATTTGAAGGTTTAGCAAGTCTTAAAAGTGAAAATAGTTATGGAGGAAAGGTCATAAAGTGCCGTGTTGCAGTTGTTGTGTTTATGGACTGTTTTGAGCATGTTGTAGCCGTGTGGCTGGGCTGATTTACATGTATAGAGATGGTATCTAATGTTTTTGGTGTGTTGATGAAATTATGTCCCTTGATTGGGAAGAAAGAAAGTGTATATTGTTGTTGTATGTTGAAAAACATCGTGTGGGATGTTTTATGGAATATATTGGTATTGATAATATTATTGTTGATGTTGGTATTGTTGTTGCTGTTGTTGGTTGCTGGATTGTGATTTCGGGCTAGGCATATAAACAGGGGAGATGCTGCCCGAATTTTGGCATATTCTAAATGAGTTTGGTTTAAGGACTTGAGATAGCCATATGACGATAAGTCTAACGGTAGTATAATTTCTCTTGAGTGTAGATTTGCAAGTTCGGCCGAATAAGCGTTAATTCGAAGGAGATCAATCAGGTATGTTAAGGCTCGTCCCTTTCTTTCAAAGGCATGATTCCTATGTTTTGATTCCATACATGACGTCCATAATATTTTTACTCCTAGAAATTCCAGAAGTCTATAATTTCTGAAGATTTTTATGATGACTCCAATCCTAGAGATTTCCAAGCCTAAGGTTCTAGATGATTTCATGACGTGACTGACCGTGCTAGATAATTATGGATTGTACTTAGAATATGTGGCCTCAGCTTATGTGTGAGCGTGCAACATAACATGTTGCCTCAACTTATGTCTGAGCGTGCTACATAACATGTGGCCTTAGCTTATGTCTGCGCGTGCTACATAACATGTGGCCTCAGCTTATATCTGAGCGTGCTACATAATTCTTGATTATATTTAGGATATGTGGCCTCAGCTTATGTTATAGATCATTCAAAGTGAGACATGATAGTGGTGATGATTATGGTAGTGATGAAGATCCTTATTATCTGAACGAACCCAATAATTAAACGGATTCCAAAGACTGTATTCCTAGACGGTGTAGGGATATTCGTATCCTTGACCTCTTAAGTCCCGAAGGGGCACCCATAAGTTGTACGATTTCATAACAATGTCTAATTCCCGAAGGGGACATTCTTAAATTTTCCTTATTCCTATGCATTTCACATTTGATTTTTGAGTCTCGAAGGAGACAAATGAAAAGGGTAAGAAGTTCCCATTTTTAAGAAAAGGGGAAGAAGTTCCCATTTTTTAAGAAAAGGGAAGAAGTTCCCATTTTGAACTAAAAGTTGCTCCGAAGGGAGTCTTTTGATGGTTTCGAAAGATTTTCATGCATTGCATATTTACATACATGCATGACATCATTTCATGGGGATGGGAAAAAGGGCTAAGGCATTATGTACGAAAAAGAGAGTAGGTGTACAAGCGAAGATAAAATATCGCAAGGATCGATTCGGTTGCTACAGGAAAGTAAAGGATGTGAGGTTGATTATTTTAGACCAAGAGGTAGGGTACAAGTATGAGTAAAGATTTTTAAGTAAAGTTATATCGCCAGGAGTTACAATTTGGACGTAGGAAGGTATGCTAGGAAGGCTTACAAACTTAGACATATGGAAAAAAAATATGAGAAACCAAAATAGCCCGAGGGAAATTAGGAGCATATGAGCTTCTCAATTAGAATTCTCTGGCTAGCTGGAAAAAAAGAGAGGCCAAATGTATTAAACTAACAGATTCAGGATAAGATCAAATGGTAATAGGATATAGGATATCTCGCAAGAAAAAGGTGTTGAAAAGCGATAAAAAAGATAAGTCACGAGTGGCTATATCGAGTATTATGTATACCTTTATGATTGATGTTACGACATGTTCAAAATATTGATTGTGTTGTATGTCAAAATTGAGGTAGCAAGCAATACAGAGAGAATCAGGATTGGGTTTTCTCGAGATTTAAAGTCGGATAGCAGTAACGCAACCAACAATGTAAGAAGGAGCATTAGGAAAAAGAAGGTTATGATATCTTGAAGGGGAGAGAAACGTGGACAAGGAAAACGTATGCTCATTGAGGGTCAGGTAAAAGTGAGAATGGATTAAATGCAGGTATATCATAAGACCAATCTAGGAAGGAGAATGAGTTTCGTCAATGCGACATGTTATGTCTCCGGACTATGGTTCGAATCTCTCATACCCGAGAAATTTTGGTAACATTTAAGTGTGCAGTAACGTACTCCAAGTGGTAATGAAAGGAGTAAGAAGTGTACGTGGCGACCGGGGAAGGAGTAAGTATAAAGGACAATCTGGATTACAAAAAGACAAATCTTAGCACTAGAAGAGATGAAAGTTTTAACAAGAGGAATAATTATAGGGAGTTCAATGATCTCCAAAGGAAAGGGATACAGTGCGCCTATGGATAGCAAGACAGCAGTGCAATCTGAGACTAGAAGTACGTCACAAGTCATGGAGTCACAAGTCGCCGGTCATATCAAATGTGAGAGTATATGTTATAGAACTATATAGACAATCATCATGATGCAATGGCCGACAAAAATGGTGTAAGGACAATGATAGGGAGTCAAAGAAGAACATAGGCTAATTTAAGTCTTAAATGATTACCGATACAAGAGAAGCAAGGACTTAAGAAAGCAACCTCGTATCAAAAGGAAGTTATGATTAAGTAGGATTTTATCTTAGTTCCATGTTTATGAGTTTATATTGCAATTATGCTAAAGCTGAGAAGAGGAAATTGTAGGAAAAGTTCAAGTATGAATAGGATGATATTGTAAGGAATTAAAGAGTCCAACCAAGGAATTAAAAGGAGATGATATGGTATGTATATAAGGTCGACGAATACAAAAAGGGATAATCTAAAATAGCACCAAAGAAGCAAGCAAGGAAGGGTGCCATATCTGAACAAGAGAATTTTTATCTACTAATATAGAAATAAGGAGCAAGGCAAAAGAGTACAACAATTAAGAGTGCTCAAAGATTGGCAAGGAGCTGTAGCAATCATGAGTTAAGACAATCTTAATGGCAACAGGTCCCAGGACAGTAACTAGATATCAGTTGACCACTGAGTACATACATAAGAACATGAGCATATGGAACTAATGAATGAGTTCGACAGAGAATTTGGAGGATATGAAAGAAGACTAATGATCACATAGTATAAGAGAATGGAGATCAGGAACTAAAGGAGGACAACCATTTCAAGAAACTAATAAAAGCGTCGTAAGATCGCAAGCTACAACATTCGAGGACGAATGTTCCTAAGGGGGGAAGGATGTTACTCCTCGCATTTTCAGAGCATGAGTATGCCACGTACTTCACCGTATTAATGTATTATCGGAGACGTCCCATGATGTTTTGGAAAGTACAAACCATGGGAAGTTCGTAACAATGAAGTAAAGGATGATTTACGATCTTGTAAGTCGTAACCGGGAATGAAAACCTAGAAACCAAAGGACATGACCATTATCAAGTATAATTAATGATAAATATCATGTATGGAGAGTTTCGGAAGATTCTGGGACCAAGCAAATCGAATAAAATGAGTTTGTCAAAAATTTGGAAAAAGGTTGGCAGAATTTTGGGTCAACTTTGGAGGGGTATATCTCCAGATATATTAGGAGTTTTAAGGTATTTCAAAAGCATAAAATTAAGTTCATCGAGTCTAGTTTCCAACGCAACAAACCTCTCATCAAAACGACATCGTAGTAAGGAGTTATGGCCATTTTGAGATAACCCCTCAAACTGCCAAATGGCTTCCGCGGGTCCCACTTGGGAAAGTCCGTTCAACTGACTTTCCAGGGGTATAAAAAACCCCATCAACCCCGTTTTTTCATTATTTTACATTCTCATGAGTCCTAGAAACCTCATAACACATCCCCAAACATTTGTAGCCCATTAAATCAAGGATTTAACAAGATTACACCAAACTAGTCCATGAAAGGTGATTGTTCTTGCTTCTACTTGATGTTGTGGTGAGTTTGGTCTTGAATAAAGTTGGTGTGGCTAAAGTTCTTCAGTATAAGGTATGTTCTTCATCATATCTCTTATGTTGAGTTGATTTGAAGGTTTAGCAAGTCTTAAAAGTGAAAATAGTTATAGAGGAAAGGTCATAAAGTGTTATGTTGTAGTTGTTGTGTTTATGGACTATTTTGAGCATATTGTGGCCGTGTGGTTGGGCTGATTTACATGTATATGTATGGTATCTAATTTTTTTGGTGTGTTGATGAGATTATGCTCCTTGATTGGGATGAAAGGAAGTGCATATTGTTGTTGTATGTTGAAAAACATCATGGGGGATGTTTTATGGAATATTTTAGTATTAATGATGATGTGGTTGGTATTAGTATTGCTATTGTTGTTGTTTTGTTGGTATTGTGATTTCAGGCTAGGGATATAAACAGGAGAGATGCTGCTCGAATTTCGGCAGAGTTTAAAAGGAATTAATTTGAGGGCATAAGACAAGCATATGACGATAATATGAATTCGCTTGAATGTAGATTTACGAGCTTGGGAGGATAAGCGTTAAATAGTTAAAGTTAAGGCGACCAAAAAGGTATATTAAGTCTAGTCCCTTTCTGTCTAAAGGCATGATTCCTACGTTATGACTCCATACATGTCTTCCATAACATCCCTGTCCCAAAAAGCTAGAAGTTCCCGATTTTCAAGGTTTTTATGATGTTAAAGACAAGATGTTTTGTATGATGACCATGATGACAATGATGACTTCTTTCCTGTGAACGCATACATATTTTTCGTGATGTCCTTTTTCCCACAAGCTAGAGATTCATAATTCTTAAAGTTTCTTATGACGCTAAAGATGATTATGTTTTCAAGTTGATAATGATGATGATGATCCTATTTCTAGAAGTTTCAAAGTTTATGATTTTAAATGCTATGATGCGATTATTGAGTTTATTTCTTGACTCCCTTGATTTTATTCATTGTTGTTGATCTCACCTTATAATCATGGTTCCTTCAAGGTGAGGTAAAGCGATAATGATTGTTTCATAATATAAATCGAAGATTACCAACCTTACGTCACTCCGATAAAGTGGTAACGTTTATTTGGGCTCTCATGCATGCTTCTTATATGATATATGTCCTTATATATATATGGGATATGGGAAAAGGGAGAGGCGTTATATACGCATAGCCACCTGATCAGTTGGTATATCATGACATTGTCCCGGACACGGGATATATGGGTATAGATTGGGCTGCACGTTCCGCAGCACTATTATGTTATACAAGTATGAGAAAGGTTTTTATGAAAAGACCAAGCATGCATGATATTCGCCCTGAGAGGCAATCAGACATATAGGTTATCCTTATTTCATGTTATGTTCTATATTTCTTATTATGTGGTTGTTCATGCCTTACATACTCAGTTCACTGTTCGTACTGATGTTTTTTTCCTTATGGACGATGCGCTCATGCCCGCAGGTAGACAGATAGATGGGTCTAATTCCTAAGAGCTCCATCAGTGGCATCTCAGAAGTGCTCTAGTTGTTCCGGAGTTGAAGTCTTTTGGTACTACTTCTTGTATATATATACTTGGGCATGGCGAGATCCTGCCCCGTCTTATGGACTCGTGTATTCTACTTAGAGGCTCGTAGACATATGTATGTTGTTAATTGTTCAATGGCTTCTTCAGTTCTTATTGCTGTATAATATTTTGGTAATCTCGTTAGCTTATGCTTATGAACACTGGTATTGATGGTTGTACCAAGTATGATATTCATGAGCTGTCTATTTGGCCCACTTAGAAATGGTTATGGAATGTTAGACTAGAGGTGCTCGGTAGACTAGTACCGGGTACCCGTCATGGCCCTCCGGCTAATTCGTGACAAAATCATTCCAAATTAAATCAAGAGAAGATCAACCTTGAAAACCTAAGGTAATTTATGGAAGTTGGATGTTCTTGCTTTCACTTGGAGTTGTGGGGATTAAGTCTTGGAGAAAGTTGTGTGAGTTGAAATTCTTCAAATACAAGGTATGTTCTTTATCTTATCTCTTATATTAAGTTGATTTGAAGGTTTGGCAAGTCTTAGAAAGTGAAACGAGCTATGGGGAAAAGTTCAAATATGAATTGATGATATTTTGAGTTGTAAATTAACTTGAGCTATAATTGTTAGCATATTATGAGTATAATCTTGTTATGAGGGGCAATAATGATGTTGAGGAAGTGTGGTATACAAGTTTGTAAAGGGTTGTATTGAAGCTGTTGTTATGGATTGTTTATGAAAAGAAGTTTGGGATTGGATTGAGTATGATTGGGATGTAATCTTTTCATTATAGAATTGTTGATGTTTTTGTTGTGGTTTTGGGAGTTGTTTTTGAGTTGGAGGAAATAGAAGATAGAAGAGGAAATGCTGCCCAATTTTCGTTAGCTCATTTATTAATTTAGTTTGACCACACAAGCATTTTAATGACTTACCCAAAGTGCGAATCATCTTGAATGTTTACGAGCTCGGGAGGATAGGCGTTGAGTAGTTAAGGAGACGACGAGGTATGCTAAGGCTAACCCTTTCTTTCTAAAGGCATGATTCCCTTATTGTGAACCCATACATGATATCCATAATGTCCTATTTCCTAGAATTGCTAGAAACTCATAATTCTCAAGGTTCCTATTGTATTGTTGATAAAAGTTCCCTATGATGATGATGATAATGATGATTCCAGTTCTAAAGATACCAAAGCTTATAGTTCTTGATGTTCTCATGATATTATTAAGCTTATTCCGTGATTATTGGTTTTATTCATTGTTGTTGATCTCATCCTATAACAATTGTTCTTTCAAGGTGAGATATAGCGCTGATGATGATTCCATAATAAAAATCGCAGGTTTATTGACTTTACATCACTCCGATAGAGTTATAACGTTTAATTGGGCTCTCATGCATGCTTTATGTATATGTAGCTATTTTCTCACACCGAGCCGCGCTATAGTCGGCCAGGTACGGCACATAGATGTGCACACCACTACAGTAGGTACGTTATGATGTTACCTCGGACGCGGGATGATATGATATATTGATCGGGCTACACGTTCCGCAACAATATATATATATATATATATATGAAAAATGTTTTTTTTTTTTAAAAAGCTTAGCTTGCATGACATCCACCTCGAGGCAATCAATTGTACAAAAGTTATCTCTCTTACCTTATGTTTCTACATATCTTTATTATGTTGTTATTCATGCCTTGCATACTCAGTACATTATTCAAGCGACGTCCTTTTGCTTGTGGACGCTGCGTTCATGCCCGTAGGTAGGCAAGGAGACGGATCAGATCCATAAGTGCTTCATCAGTGATTTCTCAGGAGCACTCCATTTGCTTTGGAGCTGCAGTCTAGTGGTATTATTCTTTTGTGTACATATTTGGGCACGACGAGGTCCTGTCCCATCTTTATGATTTCATGCACTCTATGTAGAGGCTTGTAGACAGATCTATATAGTTAGATGCTCTATAACGTCATCAGTTCATGTTTTTGTGTATCATTTCTGGCAGCCTTGTCGGCTTGTGCATATGGGCATAGTTGAGGATGATTATATAGATGTGCATTTATCTTTTGGGACTCATTCCCTTATAGATTATGATAGTTATGCGTTATCTTTGTGGTCCATATAGATTTGATTATGAGATGTATGAGAATAGGTGCTCGGGAGGTTAGCTCCGGGTGCCTGTCATGGCCCTCTGGTCGGGTCATGACAATAGGAATCCAATCTTTCCATCAATTAAGACAAGTATAGGTATAACGATCCCATCTTTCTTTCAATTATGACAACTTTAAGCATAAAGATCCCAACTTTCTATCAATTATGACAAGTTTAAGCATAAAGATACCATCTTTATATCAATTATGGAAAGTTTAATCGTAAAAATTCCATCTTTACATCAATTATGACAAGTTTAAATATAGATATCTCATCTTTATATCAACTAGGGCACATAAGGCATGAAATCAAGCCGTACGAGCATAACTAGCATAGATGCAACTGAATGTATGCAATGCAAGTGAATAGTGTACAATGCAATGGCCATATTCACTGGTATACACACGCTCATGCAAGAGGTTTCACGTGACTCATGAGGCCTATATACCGGCCCGATTCTCCCAGATCACATCGGGTCTCAGCCGATACGCTATAATATCATTATCACTCCATCCATGTACCATATCCAATATTCGGCCTCCAACCTTTCTTCCATTTCATCAATCAAATGCCAACAATATCATGAAAATATCAATGGATATGCGTACGGAAATGTATAATATCGAGTCAATATCAAGAATGTAAGTCCTTTTTCATAGTTTAGAATGAGATGTGGAGTGATGAATGCAAACCAAGAAAATGTTCACAAGTATTCAATCCAACATGGCCATCAAAGCACAAATAAGCAACAACATCTCATGACCCTTTCCTCGAGTATCATGATGGCAGCTACACTATCCCCCCCCCCATAGGCGAACAATTCCCAAATCATTTACTCTCTTTACGAAAAACAAGTAGGAGATTAAGTTTAGTGAAATAATAAATAACAATTTAAGTAATATAAGCAAATGCGAAGAATAAATTAATCATTAAAATTCCCAAAACCTGGTCTTAACTTGTACAAGAGCTTTTAAAAGGATTACAAAGTTTGAAAAATACAATATAAGCCTCAAATCCTGGAATAAAACGTTCGTAGATAAGAAATAGACAATTGCACAAGAAAAGACTCGGTACATGCGCACTGCTAGTAATTCACCCCAAATCTATGATATTAGCCTCGGGATCGATCGCAAGGTCTCAAACACGAACTTGGAATCAAACTCACACTCACGAGGAGTGTAGTATAGCAAGTATGAGCACAACACTAGCAATCGTAGGTATCATAGGCCGAGAGTGCGATTAGATAACACATATAAATAGGAAGAAATCAATAAGTAAAATGATAAGCGATCAATCACGGTCACAAAAAGAATATTTCAAGTAAGGCGCCCAATAGTAATATGTCACGACCCAAACCGATGGGCCGTAACAAGTGCTCCGACCATCGGCCAAGCACTCCTATGCTTGCATTCTTATACACTCACCGACTATCCTGGGCCCACACATAATCGTAATCGAGCTATCTTTTGTCTCCCCGAACAATCAACATAAGAGACACTCGGTGTCGGGAACTCACGGCCAACACATACATATAGACATAGCACCGAGAGTAACAACCCGAGCGATTTGGCCGCCACACACTTATACCGTACAACAAAATACACGCCGATGAGGTACGTATAATATCACCACTACATATCACTGTCTACGTACCCTCTATGGAGTACAAATCGTATAAATGACGGGACAAGTTATTCGCCGTGCCCATATATGTATGTAACCGAATAGCTTACCAAAAGGACCGAAGCTCCCGATCAATGCAGCGTACTAACCGCCGAGGGAGGTCCTATCGTCGTGAATCGTCCGACCGGCTACACCGATCTGCGGGCATGAACGTAGCGTCCACAAGAAGGAACGTCAGTACAAATAATGTACCGAGTATGTAAGGCATGAATAGTAACATAGTAAGGGATGTAAAGTATGAATAATAACATAATGGAAATGATAGAGCATATCGTGAGATAAAAGAGTAACCTGTACATATGAGTGCCTCTTAGGGGCGGATGCCATGCATGTAGCTTTCTTTGAAAAACATTTTTGTTCATATATACGGAAAATATGCCGAGGCGTCGGCTCAATCCATTTAACCACATATGTCCCACGTCGGGCATCCCGCGTTCGGGATGATAAGTTACACCAGCCCGATCGGTGGTGCGTCTATAGCGCCACTCCCTTTTTTCCCCATATTCTATATACATATACATATAATATATATATACATATATATATCATATAGCGACTACGGGGAGCCCGAAGCTATAACTCTATCGGGTGACGTAAGGTCGGTAACTTCCGATTATATTATGAAATAATCTTGATCGTCATGTCTCGCTTGAAGGAACAATTATTATAAGGTGAGACTATCAATGAAGAATAACATCAAGAGATAACATAGAATAAGGTCATAAATCTCATAAGGTGCCAATTCACTTTGGAATCTTTAAAAAAATAGTCATCATCCATGACTAAAATTGAGAAATCAAGAAATAGCTCAACATTCTTATATCGTTATTGAAATCTAACTTGGAACCTTTAAACATGAAATCGTTCTCATAATAGTCATCATAGAAAATATTCTCATCTTTGGCATCATTGTTATGTTGATAAAAACATGTCCATCCTTGTTGTCATAAGAGCTTACAAAATCATAAACCTACATTTTTGGAAAAATACGGACATTTTGGAAAAACATTTACGGGTTATCGGGAAGAAAGGAATCATGCCTTGGAATCATAGACTTCTAACTTTTGAAAACAAGGAAGATA
>NC_081343.1:31537199-31549118 GCF_029784015.1 Lycium ferocissimum | reverse complement strand
TAAATCTCATAAGGCGTCAATTCATATACTTTGGAATCTTTAAAAAAAATAGTCATCATCCATGACAAAAATTGAGAAATCAAGAAATAGCTCAACATTCTTATATCGTTATTGAAATCATAACTTGGAACCTTTAAACATGAAATCGTTCTCATAATAGTTATCATAGAAAATATTCTCATCTTTGGCATCATTGTCATGATGATAAAAACATGTCCATCCTTGTTGTCATAAGAGCTTACAAAATCATAAACCCCTGTTTTGGAAAATACGGACATTTTGGAAAAACATTTACGGGTTATCGGGAAGGGAATCATGCCTTGGAATCATAGACTTCTAACTTTTGAAAACAAGGAAGATATGGAAACATTTATGAAATCATAACATAGGAATCATGCCTTTGAAAGAAAGGGACTAGCCTTAACAGACCTTTTTTGTCGCCTTAACTTTAACTATTCAATGCTTGGCCTCCCAGGCTCGTAAATCTATATTCAAGAAAATTTATACTATTGTTAGACTCATCTTCATAGGCCATCTTTAAGCCCTCAAACTAACTCTTTCTAGAATCTGCTTTGAAATTTCGGCGAAGATTCTCCCTGTTTATATGCCTAGCCCGAAATTATAATTCAGCAACCAACAGCAACAACAACGACAATGACAATAACATCATTTCCAACACCAATATGTACCATAAAATATCCCACACGATGTTTCCTAATTTCCACAACCAACCAACTCGCTATACAATTATTTAACGACTTTATCTCCGTAAATAAACCAAAATTAACATTAATAGTAGGAGATTCATACCTTATTCTTGTTAAAACAGAGATATCTTCAATATCCACCTTGAATCCACCGCAAAACCATACTAGAATCACATCCATACGTTTATCCGAGCTTCGATTAATACTCCGTCGCTTGAAAATTGCTTACTTTGTGATCCCCTCTCTCTCTCTCTCTTGAATTTTCTGGGCAAATTTGGTGAAAAAAAAGGGGGGTTTTACCCTTTATATAGGGCCAAATTCGGGTCGGGTTCCAAAATAGAGGTTTATGACTCCGTAAGCTTTTATGACAACAACGATGGATATGTTTTACAATGACAACGATGGTGTCAAGGATAAGAATATTTTGCCATGATGAGTATGATGAGAACGATTTCATGTTTAAAGGTTCCAAGTTATGATTTAATGACGAGATAAGAATGTTGAGCTATTTCTTGATTTCTCAATCTTATTCATGGATGATGACTATTTTTTTTAGGATCCCAAAGTGTATGAATTGATGCTTTATGATACTTATGATCTTACTCTATGTTTCCCTTTGATGTTATTCTTCATTGATAGTCTCCCCTTATAATGCTCGTCCCTTCAAGGTGAGACACGACGATCATGATTATTCCATAATACAATCGGAGGTTACCGACCTTACGTCACTCCGATGGAGTTATAGCTTTTGATTGGGCTCTTGTGCATGCTTATGTGGTGATGATAACACCGCGCCTATATGGCCGGGCAGGATTACACCGCGCCTATATGGCCGGGCAGGATGACACCGCGCCTATATGGCCGGGCAGGATTACACCGCGCCTATATGGCCGGGCAGGATTACACCGCGCCTATATGGACGGGCAGGATTACACCGCGCCTATATGACCGGGCAGGATTACACCGCGCCTATATGGCCTGGCAGGATTACACCGCGCCTATATGGCCGGGCAGGATTACACCGCGCCTATACGGCCGGACAGGATTACACCGCACCTATACGGCCGGGCAGCGAACACCGCGCCTATATGGTCCGGCAGGATAACACCGCGCCTATCTGGCCGGGCAGGATAACACCGCGCCTTAACGGCCGGACAAGATAATATATATGGATATATATGGAAAGGGTTTTCTTTAAAAGCTAAGCATGCACGACATTCGCCTTAAAAGGACATTCAAAGGCGCAGGTTAATCTGGTTTATATCACATTATCCCTATACGTCCATTGTATTATTTTCCATGTCCGGTATTTCTTACTATGTCACTGTTCATGCCTTACACACTCAGTACATTGCTCGTACTGACGTCCCTTCTTGTGGACGCTGCGTTTCATACCACGCAGGTGTATACAGATGAGTAGAGGATGTTCTTTAGAAGATGTTCCACCGGATTGGCGAGCTCCGTTCCCTTCGGAGTGTTGCGAGTCGAGTATCTATGTTATGGTATCATGATTGATGTTAGAGACTTTGCGGACGAGTCACGTATACAAAGATGTCGGGTTTTATGTAAGCGGCTTTCGCGAGCCGATGTATCATTATGCATTATGTTACCAATTTAATATGATTACAGATTTTACTTGATTTGAGAACGACGAAAAGAATGTTTTAAAAAGCTTTCATTATGCATTTCATTTCGTGATTTAAGAGTCCAGTGAGATTATGAACATAACGAGAACCAGTGGGGTTCGCTCGGCTCTAAATAAGGGGTCGGGTGCCCATCATGCCCTATCAGGATTGGGGTGTGACAACAGGGCCCTGACATACCCATAATCATACATATCTATACATGACTTAGCACAGCTCCAGAACAAGGTGGAACTTGCCAATCCCAGCTGACGTCAAGCATCCTAGCTATACACTTAACCTCGGCTAAACAACTGGGGGGTCAAAGGTATGAACGCAGCGTCCCCAGGCAAAAGGACATCAGTACGGACAATGTACCGAGTATGTAAGGTGGTAACAAATCATAATCATAATTTGATTTTGTTATATCCCGCATTTTGTACGTCAGAATATTTTTTTAAGTTGGTTATGGACAAGGCTATTTTCCAATTTTGGTTTAAGGCATAAGTCGCTTATGATTTCATTGGATGGAGATATTAAGGAATTTGGGGTTAAAAGTGAATTATGGAAAGTTAGACATTTCATGAAAATTTGGGGCCAAAAATGAAGTTTTGGAAACTAAGAATTCATGAAAAAAATGGCCATGAGGCCTTGCATGTGACATATGGGCCATGGCCACATGGATGTTTAATATAAGAGCATAGAGGATGACTAATTAGTCATCTTTTTCATTTCCCACCTAGAAAATTCATGAAGCTTGAAGAAAAAAAAAAAGGAAGGAGAAATGGCCAAGAGGGGCTGGCCGAACCAGCCCCATGAAGTGATCATGAAAAATTGTTTCTTCAAGCTTTCATATCAATTGGAAGGTCCTCGTCAACGTGGAGGGGTCTTTGGAGCAAGGAAAACATCCGTTTGTGCAATTGGCAAGCCTAGCCGAGAGGAGAAGTTGAATGGAGAAGGTGAGATTTAATCTTGTTTACATGTTTTCATAGATGGTTTATATATGTTGTGTTATGTGGAAATGAAGGAAACCATGAAATTATGATTGTGGAAGGTTGGCCGTATATGTGTGTTTGGCCGTGTGCATGTAGTGGTGTGGTGAAGTGATGAATTAATTGTAGTTAGCATGTTTGTGTGTTGTTGTAATGTGTAGAAAATGAATGAAACTCATGGAATGATGTATGTTGAGGAATGGCCGTGCAGGGGCTGTTTGGTATGTAAGAAATGAATTAATGTTATCTAGTATTTTGGTGGTCGTCGTTATGAATTTTATGATGTAGAATGAAGGTTAATGATCCAAGTTGAAGTTAAAAACCGTGTGGGCTGATTTGGGGTTAATTTGATTTTATTATAGTTTCTTGGATTTGTGAGGATAATGTTGTCAATGTATGAGTCGTTAGTGTAGTTGATGAATTTGGAAGGAAGAAATGTATTGTCGATTGTTTTCTTGCATTTGGAGGGGTTCGGGTGGCATGGTGGAATGGATGGGCTGATTTGAATACTTTACGGATAGCTTGAAATGTCCTTGAATCTTGATTGAATGACCTCGGATTATTACTTGAATATGTGGGCATTGGTATTGGCTTGATCGTATGTAGTTTATTTGAATATAAATGAAATGTTGTCGAATTGTATAGAAAGGAACTATTAATGTTAGAATGCGTTTGGAATTTGCTTATTGATATTGTTGATGTGGTTGTTGGTATTGTTGTTGGATATTTAGCCGAGTTGAGTTCTCGGGGTTGATGACTTTATAGGGGAAATGCTGCCCAAATTTCTGTAGACAAAGTGATGGGTTGGAAATGAATTTTTCGACGCTTATGGCTAATGTTCGATGCCTATTGATGTTATTGTAGATCGTGAGAAGTCGAGACGTAAGTTCGGATTAGCGTAGGAAGCGGCTAAGGTATGTAAAGCTACTCTTTCTCTCTTTGGCATGTCTTAGAGTAAATAAGCTATGACACGCTTCTCGAGGTAATTCTACTCTGGTGATCCGAGCATGTCCATGATTCTTGGTTCTCTCTTGATATTCGTATTCTTAATGTAATCAAATTATGGTTCTTATGTCTTTCGTATGACTATATGTTAAAAGTTGCACAAAAGTTTTGTCTTCAAAAGAATTTTGTTTTTAAACGAATCCGAAACTACGAACGTCCGTAACTTTCACAAACGAGCTCGGATCGCTTCGAAACGCTCATAGGAGGTTCCATAATGTATAACATCCCCGGCCTCCATAGGCGGGCTCGGATTTGGGTTGACACCTATTCCGTACTGACCCCCTTTCTTCGGGGGCTGCGTTTCATGCCACGCAGGTACACCCAGATGAGCTGAAGATATTAGTAGAAGATGTTCCAGCGGGATTGGCGAGCTCCATTTCCTCTGGAGTGCTGCCGAGTCAGGGCATCATGTTATGGTATCTGGGGTTCTGTTAGAGACTTTACAGACAGTGTCGTGGGTATAAGACGTCAGTTATGTAATCGGCTATGTAAGCCGATGTATTATTATGCATTGTATTATAAGTTTCATATGTTACAGATTTTATTTGATTCGAGAAAGATAAAAAGCACATTATTCTTCGAAAAATTTTCGTTCTGTGTTTGTGTCAGGATTTAAAAGCCAGTGTGATTATGAGCATTATGTGAGTCAGCAGGTTCGCTCGGCCCTAAATAAGGGTCGGGTGCCCATCACGCCCTAACAGAAATTAGGGTGTGACAGATTTAGGAGAGAAGAAATCACAATCTAACTCAATACTGCGCAGCCTTCGTTGGAAGAAACAAAAATGTGCACACGAAGTCTCAAAACAATCTTTAAGTAAATAATGCAATCCAACACACATGTCGCTTCCGACATGTTAACAGAATGGTCCCTTCCGACAGCTGCTTCCGGCTAATATCACAATAGTCCCTTCGGACGGCCGCTTCCGGCGTAATAATGATGGCCCCTCCAGGTAGCAGCTTCCAGCTTAATAATGATGGCCCCTTCGGGCAGCCGCTTCCGACTTAATATCACCATCAAATCAACACAAACTTAATCCACAAATATCAATTTCAATTCATATCATAAGTCACTAATCAATTCATCACAATCCAGTTATTAGCCTTAGTTTTTCATAAGAAGTTATCAAATTTGTATCTCACTAGACTCAGGAGGACATACTTCCAGGTTTGAGGGTAGAATTGTTATGAAATTCTTACTACCTATGTTCTACTCAATTTCATCTTATGGCCTTACCCAAAGAATAAATGATCATGTCAATACAAAGGGATGATACTATGGAATGTAAACATAAATCGTAAATGAAATGAAGTAGTAAAATCTCGCACCCCCTTCGGAGTGGTTTTGAAAATCAAACTTTATGTTTCTTTTAGTATAAAACTCATTTCCTCGAAATCACTAGTAAAACCATATACACAACTCAACTTGGCACCTTATGGGTGTTCCCTTTGGAACAGAATAGGATTACAATATCAATAAGCCATCACAAGAAACATTTAGACCTTACTCGTCTAAGAATGGAATCATATGGAGTACATATAGAATGAATAGCAACAAGAATCATGCCGAAGGAAGAAAGGTTTGCCTTACATACCTTGTCGCTTACGTGATTAGCTTAACTTATGCTTCCAAACACTGGCCAATATACAATCAAGGTAAAGGAAACCGTAGACAACTTGAAAGAGGTTCATATACTTCTCTAAGCTCGTAATTAACTTCCGTAAATTCGGCAAAGATTTTCCCTGAAATCTTCGTTTCCCTCTAATTCCAATTCAATTTAACAACACAATCAGCAACCAAAAACAACAACAACAACCATCTCATATAAGCCTCTTTAAACTCAAAGCATCAACTCCCAAAGATATACACACCAAAACAGCCCAATATACGCTTTGTATACGATATCTACATTCACTTTATTCTCCCAAATTCAAGAACAACAACTTATCAACAACATCAAAAACAATATCAATAATCATTTTATATCAATATCCAACTAATTCTATCCATTTAATCATACCAAAACAGCCCCCAAGTCATTTTATATCCAAAAATGATAACCGAACTTTTAACGTCATTTTCTCTATTCTAACCCGTCAAATCGATCAATGATCATGGTAAGAACATAATTAACATTTTAAAAATACCTTATATGAGCAGCCACCACGAAACCAACATCCCCCAAGTTCAACTTTTAGCTTAAAACGACGGCAACAACTTGTTCTATACTTTACCCTTCACGAGCCTCAGGATTCGGGACCTCGAACTTGCTCGATTCTCCACTTTCTCTCTCTAACTCTCCTCTATCTCTCTCTAAAAGTTTCTGGATCTTTGGTATGAAAATGAGGCAGATAAGGCTGAAAATTCCCCTTAAATAGCAAGGGTAGTGGGCCTAACCCGACTTGAAATCGGGTTGGGCCGAGCCCACTGCCCAGCTTGACCTTTCTGCCTTAAAATGTCCATAACTTTTTATACTTATATCACATACTGGCCCATGACCTATGGTTCGAAAGGTGTTTCAATTATCTACAACTTTCATTTTGGGAGTTTTCCCAAATTCCCAAATAATGATGGGGTTATGGCCTCCCGAAGTCAGATCACCCGAAAACGTAACTTAAAAACATCTTTTTGGAGGGCTTCCACTTGGATTTGGCTCAAGGATCCTGCTTGAGTTATGTTTAACTTCACATATATTATCCATATAACTTGTCATATATCCTTTATAAAATCTTGACATGTGGACCCCACCTCAGCTTACGATTACGAGGGCTATATATCTTTTAACGTATCATTCCAATCATACTGTACGAATTCCAAATATCATACTCATGCTATCCTCATGCTAATACAGTAGAATTTCATCCTTTATACTTGTAATATTTTCTCCTCCTTGAGCTCACATTAAGCCGTCTGCAGCCTTAGTAACGCGAAATTTTCTGGGGTGTAACATCCTTCCCCTTTTAGAAACATTCGTCCTCGAATGTTAAATAAAGACTAATACTCGTATCAAATTCCTATGCTTATTAATATCACTTAACCCTTCGCAATTCCTAAAGTCCTTTTCAATACTTATCTTTCCTCTATAAGCTTCAACTTCCCTTCACCTCATTGATGCTTTCAGTTATATTGATTTCTATAAGGGACACATTACTCCCTTTCCTTAAACACATATAATCATGTTTCTTTCTCTTCCTTGTTTCATTCTTTACTCGTTTAAGCTAACCTTTTTTTTAATACCAACTCACCTCTCGAATGACTCATTGCTTATCATTGCTTTCGCTCTTAAGTCTCTTCTCATAATCTGATCACATTATTCGAATCATATTAATCTTAGTTCATCAACCTTACTTCTAATCCCCGAAAGAACTTAACTTAACCCTCGACTCACTTCTATATCCTCGAGTAATTTCATCCTAACTCTCAAACTCATTCTGAACCCATCTCATAACCCTCCTTTCAGCCAATTTACAACTATTATTAACCTTTCATTCTTCGGTTACACTTGTGTATCTTACCGATCATAGCACACATATATATACCGATCACAATCAATTTTTAACCAAATTTTGGCGTAACACCGCTCGTAATTTGTACTACCCACCTGTATACGACTAACCAACAAGCCTCACAGACAACAATCAAAATATATCAACATGCCTCACAGGCCACAATCATATTACAACACCCTATACATACCTGTACAAATGCTCTTCACAAATGGCATTCTCAATTCGATAAGAAGCATACCTTTCTTACTGCAATCCTTAACCTGCAGCACTTACCTCAAATAGCAATCATTAATCATCAGAGAACTTACCTTTCCTACGAGCAATTCCAATTTCGCAATCATAGCTACACTTTACAACCACTTAATCAAAATTCAAATCTTAAAGTTAGTGGCAAGGATTCAAGGCCTATAACACAGCTCTATATCACAGTCTATGCTCTGAATTAAGGGAAACCATCCTAGATGCCCTGTAGCCTCTTGTTCATAAGTGTGGTCGACAACACACCCATGAACAAGACTCTACCTGACATGACTTTGCAGATAACCCCTAGAACGAACTGCTCTGATACCAGTTTGTCACACCCTAACAATGGTAGGGCATGACGGGCACCCGACTCTCATCAGAGTCGAGCAAACCCTTAGACATTCGCTCTATCAAAACCTGTCATTTCAAAAACTTTTAAGAACATAAAACTTTTCTAAATAGAAATCATTATCTTTATAACGATTATGAAAACTTTCAATCAAATAAATACTTTAAACAAATTGAAATCATCTAAAATACATACTCTTTTAAAATCCACAAATGACTCGACTGACATCACTTTGTCGACATCTCAACAAACATACCACAGGACACTGTCTGCAGAAGCCTCTAAGAAGTAAACTGAACATTATGAGTCAGGACAGGGCCTTGACATACCCATAATCATACATATCTATACATGACTTAGCACAACTCCAGAACAAGGTGGAACTTGCCAATCCCAGCTGACGTCAAGCATCCTAGCTATACACTTAACCTCGCTAAACAATCTAGGGTCGGCCGGACGAACGCAAGTCCCCAGGAAAAAGGACGTCAGTACGGACAATGTACCGAGTATGTAAGGTGGTAACAAATCATAATCATAATTTGATTTAGGAGAGAAGAAATCACAATCTAACTCAATACCTGTAGCCTTCATTAGAAGAAACAAAAATGTGCACACGAAGTCTCAAAACAATCTTTAAGTAAATAATGCAATCCAACACACATGCCATTTCCGACATGTTAACAGAATGGTCCCTTCGAACAGCTGCTTCCGGATAATATCACAATAGTCCCTTCGGACGGCCGCTTCCGGCGTAATAATGATGGCCCCTTCGGGTAGCCGCTTCCGGCTTAATAATGATGGCCCCTTAGGGCAGCCGCTTCCGGCTTAATATCACCATTAAATCAACACAAACTCAATCCACAAATATCAATTTCAATTCATATCATAAGTCACTAATCAATTCATCACAATCCAGTTATTAGCCTTAGTTTTTCATAAGAAGTTATCAAATTTGTACCTCACTAGACTCAGGAGGACATACTTCCAGGTTTGAGGGTACAATTGTTATGAAATTCTTACTACCTATGTTCTACTCAATTTCATCTTATGGCCTTACCCAAAGAATAAATGATCATGTTAATACAAAGGGATGATACTATGGAATGTAAACATAAATCGTAAATGAAATGAAGTAGTAAAATCTCGCACCCCCTTCGTAGTGGTTTTGAAAATCATACTTTATGTTTCCTTTAGTATAAAACTGATTTCCTCGAAATCACTAGTAAAACCATATACAAAACTCAACTTGGCACCTTATGGGTGTTCCCTTTAGAACAGAATAGGATTATAATATCAATAAGCCATCACGAGAAACATTTAGACCTTACTCATCTAAGAATGGAATCATATGGAGTACATATAGAATGAATACCAACAAGAATCACGCCAAAGGAAGAAAGGTTTGCCTTACATACCTTGTGTTACACCTCGAAAAAATTCCCCGTTAGCGTACAGTGAATAGACTCACGACGGGCATAACATATACGAGGTTTGGACAAGTAAGGAATGGTATTTAGTGATCCTAATTAAGATTTCCAAAGACATTCGAGTTAAGGAAAGAAAGTTGTTAAGGGAAGTGAGTCGCAAGTCGAGAGTAACGAATAAGAATTACGAGTACTAAGTTAATGATGTCTTAATGACCTGCTGAGGAAGAGTTATAACGTCCCTTAGAATGGTATTGAAGTGATATACAAGGGTTAAGAAGGTTCCATAAGGATCGGAGATCAAACGAGTCGACGAAACAACTCTTGAAAAACTGGACCAACCTACGGCCAGACATACTGGCCGTATAAAATGTATGGACCGTATGTCCAACCGTAGATTCAGTCCAAAGAGAGCATACTTCACTGGACCAGATCTACGGCCAGACATACGGACCGTATAAAACATACGGACCGTATGTTGGTCCGTATAAACTGGTCGGGACTGAGCTCATTTTATATAAGGGACCATTTTTCATTTCCATTTCATTTCATCTCATACCTCCACCATTCAAGAAACCTCTAGAGAGTTCCAAACATTTCATCCATGAGAAAACAATAGAAATCAAGGATCAACAACAAGAAATCAAGAGAATCAAGTGAAGGAAACCCATTAAAAGTCATCCACATCAAGAAATCCCGAGAGAGATAAAGTAGGGTTTTGGTGCTAAGGGTGAATCACCATTCTAAGCTTATTCCTCCATCATCTAAGGTAAGTTTCATGATCTTTAAATGTTGTTTGAAGTATTTATAAGTTAAGACTCATGAATTGTAGAAGAGTATGTGAAATGGGTCTTAAATGGGTGAAAAATGTCATTATGGAATAGTAGTTGGATCGAATCATGAAAGTGGATATGTTGGTGTTATAAATGCGTTATAAATGATATTTAGAATATGAAATAAGCATTGGATACAAAAGAATGCGAAAGTGAACTTTAGTCATAAATTATGGAGAATTGGGATGAAATTGTGAAATGCGAATCATGTGAACGAATGACGATTGTTGTTAGTGATATTATGATTGTTGTTATGAATGTTGGGAGTTGATATGGAATATGGCGGAAAGTAGTATAAACAAAGGAAATGCTGCCCAAATTTCTATAGCTTTAGTAAGTATGCTTTCACGATGATATAGCTAATGTCGATACGAATTCTCTTGAAGGTATAAACAAGTGCATTAAAGGAGAACGAGCAAACGATAGAATAGTTAAACGACAAAGGTATGTGAGGCTAGTCCTTTCTTTCTAAGGCATGAGTCCTATGGCATGGATTTCCTGTTTCTTATGAATGTTCCATCTTCAAGAAGACTATGAGCCCTTGTTCATGAATGATCATACGAGATAAGAGATATGTTACGTTATGATGATGTTAATGACAAGCTAAGTCCAAAGATGCTATAGTCTATGATACGATGCTCATATTAAGCTAGTGAAGCTATCCATAGTTCATTGATGTTAATCATTATATACACTCACCTTATGTTTGTTCCTTCAAGGTGAGGCAGGATAGTTACGAATGCTCATAATGACATCGGGGGTCCACGACCTTACGTCACCCCGATAAAGTATGATTATCTATGAGTCTTTATGCATGTATTGCTATAAGTATGTTATGATACGCCTATTACGATAAGCATGTATGATAAGTACATTATGATAAGTATGATATGATGAGTACATGATGAGATTACCACGGTAACTGAGTTGGTCGGCAATACCGCTAAGGCGGCAACTATACACTATGGCTAAATAGCATGGCGTACACCACTAGTGGGCGGCATGAGATGATACCCCGGACGCGAGGCCCGGACACAAAGCAATGCTATTGTTAATGTTATTAATTATCACACCGCACCTATATGGTCGGGCAGCTTATATATTTATGCATATATGATATGATGATGAGTATGAAAGTAAGCCAGCATGTATGATATCCTCTATGATTGAGTTAGTACAGATTGCTCCTCATTGATGCCTCCTTATTTTATTGATATTCCATTATTGTCTATGCCTT
>NC_081343.1:31469133-31537099 GCF_029784015.1 Lycium ferocissimum | reverse complement strand
TTTTATATCAATATCCAACTAATTCTATCCATTTAATCATACCAAAACAGCCCCCAAGTCATTTGATATCCAAAAATGATAACCGAACTTTTAACGTCATTTTCTCTATTCTAACCCGTCAAATCTATCAATGATCATGGTAAGAACATCATTAACATTTTAAAAATACCTTATATGAGCAGCCACCATGAAACCAACATCCCCCAAGTTCAACTTTTAGCTTAAAACGACGGCAACAACTTGTTCTTTACTTTACCCTTCACGAGCCTCGGGATTCGGGACCTCGAACTTGCTCGATTCTCCACTTTCTCTCTCTAACTCTCCTCTATCTCTCTCTAAAAGTTTCTGGATCTTTGGTATGAAAATGAGGCATATAAGGCTGAAAATTTCCCTTAAATAGCAAGGGTAGTGGGCCTGACCCGACTTGGAATCGGGTTGGGCCGAGCCCACTGTCCAGCTTGACCTTTCTGCCTTAAAAAGTTCATAACTTTTTATCCTTATGTCACATACAGGCCCACGACCTATGGTGGGAAAGGTATTTAAATTATCTACAACTTTCATTTTTGGAGTTTTCCCAAATTCTCAAATAATGATGGGGTTATGGCCTCCCGAAGTCATATCACCCGAAAACGTAACTTAAAAACATCTTTTTGGAGGGCTTCCACTTGGATTTGGCTCAAGGATCCTGCTTGAGTTGTGTTTAACTTCACATATGTTATCCATATAACTTGTCATATGTCCTTTATAAAATCTTGACATGTCGACCCCACCTCAGCTTACGATTACGAGGGCTATATATCTTTAACTTATCATTCCAATCATACTGTACGAATTCCAAATATCATACTCATTCTATCCTCATGCTAATACAGTAGAATTTCATCCTTTGTACTTGTAATATTTGCTCCTCCTTGAGCTCACATTAAGCCGTCTACAGCCTTAGTAACGCGAAATTTTCTGGGGTGTAACAGGCTCCTCTTCGTAAGGTACACACATGCTAAGGGAAATGCCTCATAGCTATAACTCATAGGGGACCCATGAAGTCCATGTACCCTCATTCAGGAAAATGACCTCGGACATGAGCAATCTGTCAAGTAAATGACCTCGGATCACGAGCACTCATCTCGCTCCGGTTAAGACTGAGGATCGCGAGCTCTCATCTCTTGTTTACGCTCTCAGGAAAGACCTCGGAGGCTATACTTTATCAGTTATCCTCTTATCAATTTCACAATCATATCAAGTCACATATGTAATATGGTATGCATGCCATGTATGAAATCAATGACGACAACACCACATATTATGGGATCAACAATTACTTTCCATGAAATTCACATCACAACTCAATTCATTTACATTATCCTTCCTTTGCAGATGTTAAGTGAGACATTAAGAGACATAGATGAATATAGAAAATTCACATGTATATCAGACCAAATATGAAATATTAGATGTATGCTATGCATGGGATCAGATCAACAACCTCAGAATTTCTTAGAATCAGAAAACAAATAGCAAGCTGGGAAATCAATCTAACAATATATCTCCAATCGGGGAACCAAGGGATGCAAATCATGAATGCCGGAAACAACTCAAGTCAACAATACATGGTTATTTATTTTTATGAGATATGTCAGATACCAGGCAACTTAACAAGATCAACCAACAATCATAAGGTAACAACAAAAATGGCGGCAAGCCCACCTAATTAATAGCTGACGATACCAACCTAATTGGAATTCACCTCCACACCATATCCGAAGGCCTATCATACTTTTCCCGTCAATAACAACCATCTACATGCGTGTCCTGAATCGGAGTCTAGACATAAGTAAGTCGTAACCTACCTCAGTGCTAAGCAGGTGCCATAAACTGATCTTCTAGCGCCTTTCCTTTCCGCATCACCTC
Organism: Lycium ferocissimum; assembly: GCF_029784015.1. Taxonomy (NCBI): domain Eukaryota; kingdom Viridiplantae; phylum Streptophyta; class Magnoliopsida; order Solanales; family Solanaceae; genus Lycium; species Lycium ferocissimum. The sequence goes on along the minus strand of NC_081343.1, from coordinate 31,535,191 downwards.
AGAACTATCAAAGTCTATCAATTTAGTACTCTGCATTAGTAAATGAGTCTACGGACACCTATATGCCATACTTCTAAAATGAAATTAGAAAATGACCCCGAGCCCACAAGGACAAAATCAGAAATTTATGTTGGAAACGGTTTACCCATAGTCTAGGAAGTCAAAATACCAAGTTTCATAAGAATCTAAACCGAACTGGTCTTCAATTTTGCTAATTTATTAAAAACCCCAATTCTTGTCGAACCCGTGAATCAAATCATTTTCAAATTCATTTTGAAGTAAGAATCAAGTTGAAAATAGTTTTCCTAAGCTTTTATTAGGTTAAAACTAGGTATTTCACTCCAAGCATCACAAGATCTATTGGAAAACACCGTTTTCATGTAAGGGTTTGTAGACCCACGAACCCTCAACATGGATCATAATGTCTAGAACGAAATCCCTTAGTAAATAAAGATATACTCATAATAGAATGATAGAAACCTTACCCAAAGGAATAGTCTTGAAAACTCACTTTAAATCGCCCTTAACCAAGCTCTCTAGGTCTAAAAAAGGGTCTGGGTGAATGAGGTCTGAAGTTTGGAATAAGGGGAAATAAAAAAAACTTCTGAACCAGCGATCCCGCTTCTGTAGATAAACCCTCGTAGATGCGTGATTGCACGTATGGAGAAATCTCAGCAGGAGCGGTCTCCACTAAAAATATCTCGTGCGCAGGTGTGGTGAGGCTCCGCAGATGTAGTTCTGCGCCTGAGGAAAATACTCCGCGCAGTGCGAACTTGCCTGACCTCACACGATCTCACACCTGCGCACCAATACCCGTAGAGGTAGGCCCGCAGGTATTGCCACATAACCGCAAATGCGACACACCAGAAGCCAGCAAAAATAAAGTTTTTCACCAAATTCAACCAAAAACCCGAACTCATCCGAGACCTCCCGGATACAAACCAAATATGTGACCCACTATAAAAACACGCTATGAATTCACCCTTGCCCTCGGAATTACCAAAGGAGGCCATCCTGACCCGATCAAACCCCAAACGCCCAAAATAAGTTTTCCAACCAAAGGACCAAAACACTCTCTGAGTGTCTCGAAAATCGAACCAACCGCTCTACTAAGTTATAATTGACCTTCCAGACCTAATGGAACTGATGAAAACCCAAAAATGACTCGTTTACCAAAAAGTCACCTATTCATCAACATTTTTGTACTTATTCAACGTAAAAGCTTCTAAATTATTCAAAATCAATCAAGACTCATTTGACTACCTAGGGAACCGTGTCACCTATCCTCACGAGTCAAATACACTTTAATGATGTTGGGGAAAGGGTCAATGGGATAAAAGAGGAAAAGTGACTAATCGACCAAATGGGTCGTTACACAACAATACCAACCTGATGGTTTTATCGACCTTCTTCATGGCCCGACGATAAAACACATAAGATCTGTCACTTTGTATATTTCCTTAATGTTTTACTTACCTATACAATTACAGCGATACCCGCACAAGTGCTCGTCATCTCACGAGTACGGGACCCTCAATTCCCCATTACGCCCTTTAATTACTTTAACCAACACATAAGATTACATAAAGGGTATAGTAAGTCATAAATTGCCTTAGATTTGAAGTCCCGTCGCTCACGAATGGATTGCCCTTTGTCAATACCTCTAAACGATGCCAATCTCGATCAGAGCGAAGATGAAGCCTTCTGGAAGCTCTACCGCAACTAAATTCTCCAAATGAGTTTAATCTAGTCAAAATAGTATTTTATGAGGTTAGACAAGTCCAACAGTACCATATTGCTATATTTTATTTCGAAACCCAAAACAAACCCAAAAGCCAATCCCGAGGCCAAAGGGGCAACAACTTGAATTTTGTCGCAAATGTGAATTACCCATAGTCAATAGGTTCTAAATCCAAAAGATCAACTAATTCATCCACAATTTGACCCTCAAATCAAGTATTTACCATTTTCCATCCTTAGGGCTCAAAAACCCTAATTTCTACAACCCAAAAATGGATAAAAAAGAAAATCGGCGGAAATAAATATGGGAAAACACCAAAACAAAGGTTAGATACTTGCCTCCATTCAAATATGAGAACAACGCCGTCAAAATCACCTCAAAGGGAGCTCTAGAACTCAAGATATGATGAAAATATCAAATGGACAAAGTTTGATTTTTAATACAACAGGGTCTTCGCATTTGCGACCAAAATATTTGCATTTTCGACCAGATTCGCATTAGCGACAAAAAACTTTGAGTTTGTGACCACAGGTTCACATTTGTGACCAAATGTTCGCATTTGCTACCACATCAGATACCAGCAACAACCCAACTTCATTGTAGCACCCGAAACTCATCGGGAACCTCCCGGACACAAACCATATATGCATTTTGATCATAAAACATGCTACGAATCTTTTTGCGCACTCAAAAATTCTAAAAAAAAGTCATCATGACCCGTTGTTGACCAATCTCAACTCCAATTCTTCAAAAGATTAGATTTTCAACCAACGATCCAAATCACACCTGAATGCCTCGGGACCCAAACCAATAGTCCAACTAAGTCAAAAATCACATTCTATAATGGAATCTATGAAACTTCAAAAATTATGCATTTAATCCTGATGTTGGAATTGGTCTAACTTTCTCATTTCCTTAACTTTAGAACTTCCAATTTTACTAAAACTGATTTGAACTCACCCGATTTCCTCGGGAACCACGCCACTTATTCCCGCAAGTCATGAATACCAAGATGAAACTACGGGAAACTATGGGCTCAATTCCAAACTAGTTGAGGTGGGTTATATGATCCTCATTGACCATGTACATCTATTTAAAACTCATCTCACTTGGAACGCCTTTTTCATTAACTTCTTTCTTTTAGATTCTATGGATATGAACCCAGTCTATCCATGATTATCTTTTTTATTTGGATTTATTTCCAAAGTTAAAACTTAGAACACATGTAATCATCTACTTTGTGCACCTATGCACAACTATTTCATTTTTGTAACGACCTGTTTGGTCGTTATTGCACTTTTGATCCATTTACCCTCTTTGACCCTTCCTCGAGCCTTGTACATGATTTTGACCTACAGGGATCGGAGACATGGTTTCCGAGGTAGTCGGGCGACATTTATTGTGACTTATGAGAATTAGAACCTTAAAGTGAAAAATCTTTGACCAATAGTTCACTTTTGGATAAACGGATCTTTTTCAAATATCTGTCAATTCTGTGAGGTTCGGAGGATCGATTATGACTTGGTGGGGTATTCATTTCAGTTCCCGAGGCATTTGGGAGTGTTTTGTACCATTGGATGGAAAGTTAGTTTTCGCCGTTTAGGGGTTAACCCAGTCAAATAGACCTCTGATGGGAATTCCGAGGTCACGAGTGAGTTCATAGCGTGTTTTTACGTATGTGTACATATCTATTTTGTATGGGAGGTCTCAAGTGGAGGTCAGGATTTGGGGGTGAACTTGGTGAAAAACCAGAAATATGCTGGTTTCTGGTGTCTTGCGGCAGTGAGACTGGGCGCCCCCCAGCTGACCCACCTAAGCGAGGCTTGGTCCGTAGGTACGGAAGTCTTGACATTTTACTAAAATCTGCCCCAGCGGATGGTCCTCTACCGAGGCGAGTCCGTGGCAGTGGAGCCTCTTCCGCTAGCGAAAAACGCTGAACCAGAATCATTAAATGCCCTAATTCAAATCACTCATTTCCCATTCCAAAGATTAGTTCTCCAAAGAGACTCAAGGGCAATTTGAAGTATTTCCAGAGTTGAATCATTTTTGGGTATGTCTTCTTCACCTAGTTATTGTTATTTACCTTCCTAAACTAATAATCTATGGTGGAATCTAGAAAAGCTTGTTGGAGAAGATGAGTCTTAATCACAAATTTGTTAATTGAATATGAGGCTATGAATGTGAGTTTAATTGATGTTTTTGGCTAATCTAAGCATATAATTCCGTTAGTTTGTAGTAATAAGCTTGAATCTCCAATTGGGGTTAATGATTTAATTATGGAAAAAGTAGGGTTTATGCATAATTTAAGATTTTTTGTAACGACCCGTTTGGTCGTTATTGTATTTCTGACACTTTTGACCCTTTCCCAAGCTTGATGAGCTCACTTTTGACCCGAGAGAGCCATTGACATGCATCCCGAGGTGTCTAAATTTGATTCAGATAACTTTTTGTGAAATTTGGGCTTAAAGCGAAAAAGCGTTGACTCAAAGTTGACTTTTGGATAAACGGACCTTTTTCAAAAATTCGTCGATTCTGAGAGTCATTTAGAACTTGTGTGTATATCTAGTTTGGTTCCGAATGCACACAGATGCATTCTGGGACTTGGGTTGGGAAGTTGGAATCGAGGTATCCGGGGTTGATTCTATCAATGAGACCTCCATTGGGAATTCCGAGGCCACAATTGTGTTTGTTGCGTGTTTTTATGTAGGTCTGTGTATGTGGTTTGTGAGCATATGGCCTCGGGAGTTAGTCGGGATTTTGGTTGAGACTTAGGGAATTTTGGGGATTTCGAGTGCGGGTGTCCGCGAGCGACACCGCATCGTCCCGAAAGAAGACCGCCATAGCTGCGGGATGGCTGCTGGGGTGGCCAAGATATGTTGTGTCCTGATCGTCCCAATGGTCTGAGTGGATATCGTGGCGGTCCCGATGCCGCCATATCAGTATCGAGCCTGTTATATTAATTAAGTGTGTATTAAAAACCCTTAGTCTATCATTTATTACTATTCCAAAATTTGAGCTCTTGGGAACTATTCTAGAGGATTCTTGGTTGGAAGTCCTTCTAATCCCCTTGCTAACTCATTATTCCTAATCATCTTAGAATCCCTCTTTCCTTGTTGGTTCCTTAGTAATGAAAGATAAAAGGTGGATTTAATGGATATGCTATCTAGGCTTTTCAATGATGAAATTGATTGGGATTATGCTAGATTATGATATATCTAAGGTTGTTAATCATATATCTTCCATTATTAGTGTTGGATTCTTAAATCTAATAGTTAGGATTTATACCTAAAATTGGGGGTTTTGCTTGGATTTTTAAATTGGATGAATCCTTAAGTTAATTTAGCAATCAGTTGATGGGTGTTGATCATGTTACACCCCGTATCTTCAAAGAGCACTTATCAAATTTGAAACATAAATACGTTGAGTTAGGGTTAAGTAAAACCACTTTGGAATATAAAGAGCAAGCATTATTAAGTATATTTAATGAGTGAAGGATGTATATAAGGTATACCGGAAGGTTTTATAAGGAAATAAGTAGAAGAAATGGAGTAGTACGACTTTGGAGAAAGGATAGGTAATGTTTTGTATGAAAATTTTGGTCCAACTTGGGGGACGAATATCTCTTAGCATATGAAGCGTTTTGAAGTGAAACAAAAGCCTAAAATAAAGTTCGTCGAGTCTAGTTTCCAACGCAATAAACCTCTTATCGATAGGACATCGGAGTAGAGAATTATGGATGTTACAAATTCGGCTAACAGAGCAGAAACGCGTGCTACAGTACTACTACAGTACCGACCTGCTACTATCTTTGCTACAGTAAAATGCTACGGTGACCCCACCCAAATTTTGACCCCTATATAAAGGGTAATAACCCCCTTTTTCATCAGATTTTTCTAGAAAATTCCAGAAATTAGAAAAGAGAGAGTAAGGGAATCAAAAGGTGAGCAATTTTCAAGTAGCGGAGTAGTGGTTTAGGTCCGGGTAACACATGGTTGTGATTCTAGTATTGTTTTGCAGTGGATTTTAGCATGGATATTGAGGATATTGCTGTCTTAACAAGAAAAAAGGTACGAATCTTTTTCTTTTGGTATTGTTTAAGGCTAATTTACGGAGATAAAGTTATTAAATAATTGTATAGTAAGTTGGTTAGTTATGGAAGTTGGAAAACAGCGTGTGGGCTGTTTTATGGCACATGTTGGTGTTGAAAGTGATGTTGTTAATATTGGTATTGATGTTGTTGTTGTTGGTTGCTGAATTGGGATTTCGGGCTAGGCATATAAATAGGGGACATCTTTGCCCGATTTTTGGCAGAATATAAAGTAGTTTGACTTGAAAGTTTAGTATAAGTATACTATGATGAGTCTAATGATAGTGTGAATCCTCTTAAATTTAGACTCACGAATTCGGACGAATAAGTGTGGATAACTGGAGGTTGAACAGGTATGTAAGGCTCGTCCCTTTCTTTCAAAGGCTTGATTCCTATGTTATGATTCCATAAATGTTTCCATAACCGCCTTGATTTCAAAAGCTAGAAGTTTATAACTCTTAAAGATTCTTATGATGTTAAATAAAAAATGTTCTATGATGATTATGACGATGATGATAATTCTCTTCTAGAAACTCCGAAGCTATGATTTGAGAGCATTAGGAGATTATTGAGCCATTCCATGAATCTCTTGATCTTACTTATTGTTGATGGTCTCACCTCATGTCATTCGTTCCTTCGAGGTGAGACATAGCGAAGACAACGATTCTATCTTCAGTGCTACCTAAGTTCATAATTCTCGAGACTCCCATGACATTATCGATTTCATCTTACGATGGTTGATCTTTCAAGGAATGATACAGTGACGATGGTAATGCTAATGATGATATTGATTTCATTTATGTATTTTCATGTGTATGTATGTATGTATGCATTGCATCCCACTGATCAGCTGGGAACAACACCGAGACTACATGGCCGGGTAAGATAACACCGAGCCTATATGGCCGAGTAAGATAACACCGAGCCTATATGGCTGGGTAAGACAACACCGAGCCTACATGGCTGGGTAAGACAACACCGAGCCTACATGGCTGGGTAAGATAACACCGAGCCTACATGGCCGGGTAAGATAACACCGCGCCTATATAGCCGGGTTAGATAACACCATGTAAGATGCTATATATATGTATATATATTACCGCGACTTAATGGCCGGACAAGATATTATATATTGCTATATATGGAGAAGTTCTTTTTTTCAAAAGCTAAGCATGCACGACATTCGCCTTGAAAAGGCATTCAGAGACACAAGTTGATCTCTTTTATATTACGTTATCTTCATACTTTCATTATGTTGTTATTTATGCCTTACATACTCAGTACATTGCTCGTACTGACGTCCCTTCTTGTGGACGCTGCGTTCATGCCCGTAGGTGTAGATAGACGAGACGAGGATCTTTCATCGTAGGCTGCCTTCAGGTGCTAGTCTTGAGTGGTGGCTCCACTTCTTCCTGGAGCATTGCCGAGTCTGAGTCTATACATGTATATATGAATTGTGTTAAGGGTACGTCGGGGGGCTCGGTCCTGACTTGTATACCTCGGTCGGAGTTCATGTAGGCTTTGCGAGCCGATTCACATTGCATGCGACTTAGTCACAGTGTGACAGTAGTAATGTCGGCCTCATGGGTCTATTGTACATATACTTATGCAGGATATTATGTTCATATTTATCCTCTTGATCTTATTGTTTCCATTCGAGACATAGAGGATGTGAGTTGTAAGTTGGTTCTCTCGGTTTCCGCAAGGTCTTTGGTGTTACATCCCGTACTTCTGAGAAAGCACTTGTCAGATTTAAGCGTAAGTATGTCAAGCTATGGCTAAGTAAAATAACTTTGGAATATATGAAGCGAAGCATTATTAAGTATATTTTATGAGTAAAGGATGTATATAAGGAATACCGAAAGATCCTATAAGGAAATGAGTAAAAGAAATTGAGTAGTATGACTTTGGAGAAAAGATGAGCAAGGTTTCGTACGATAATTCTGGTCCAACTTGGGGAAGGAATATCTTTTAGAGTATGAGGAGTTTTGAGGTGAAACAAAAGCCTAAAATAAAGTTCGTCGAGTCTGGTTTTCTGTATGGGATGTGAGCAGACGGCCTCAGAAACTAGACGAAAAATCAGATCAATTGGCTAAATTTGGAATGATTTCTGGTGTATGGTGCCGGCTTTGGTGGTACCAGCACAGCGGCAGCAGCACCGCTGGAGCATTCCAAGGCATTTTGTCTTGACCGGTAAAGTAGCGCCGCTGGGCGGTCCCACTGCCACTAAAGCGGGTGACGGGCAGTTTGTAAAATTAATGAAGTGTTAAAAGCCTTTAGACCCTCATTATTTCCCATTTCGAAATTGGAGCTTTGGGGAATAGTTCTTGGAGATATTTTAGAGATATTCTTGGAGGTAAATCTTGCTTATTCCTTTACTCTTTCTTTATTCATAATCATCTTAGATTCCCCCTTCCCTTTAATAAGCCCATATTGATGGAAGTTGGAAGAGGGTTTTGATGAACATTGTCCCTAGGCTTATTAATGATAAATTGATGATGTTTATGTTAGATTTTGATGAATCTAAGCTTCTTAATCATATATCTTCCCTTTCTAGTCTTGAATTTCGGAATCAAAGAGTTAAGATTTATGCCCATTTTGGGGGTTTTGCTTGAAATCATAAATTAGGCTAATCCTTGAGTTAAATCAGTAATTAGTTGTTGGGTTATGATCACCTTGTACTTAATTTGGCATTTTGCTTCCAAATCTCTAGATTTGCCCTTGTGGGCCCGTTTCCACAATTTATAGGGCTAAAATTGACCTAATTTGAACAGTAACAATATTAGTATCATTCGTCATGATTTCTAATCTATAATTCGATTATACTTAGACTACTTTGGTTCCGAGGTTTAGCGGAAAGGCAAGGCAGAGGAGTGAGTTGTTGGTGTTGTGGTTTGGCCATCCAGGTATTTTATGGCTTACCCTTGTTGAGACTTCGTATAGCGAAGCGCATATTTAAATTATATTGTCAGAGACAGCATATGAACCTTCAAGTATGAAGTTGGGTTTGATATTGCCTTAGGTTGGGCCCTGTTGTGTGTTGGGAGTAGCCACCCCGTTGTGTTGTGCTTGATTATTTTATTGTGTTGGCTTGATGCTGTGAGTTGTTAATAGATATTGGATTCTGTTTATCGTCTTGATTACGATATTATTGGCATACCCACTGTTGGTATTTGTGATTCAGATATATTGTTGGCATACCCACTGTTGGTATTTGTGATTCGGATATATTATTTGCATACCCGCTATTAGTATTTGTGATTTAGTTATATCGTTGGCATGCCCATCGTTGGTACTTGTGATGTTGAGCATGATTATTGATGTGATTCATACATTGCACGCACTCTCATTTTTCATGATACCTTTGGTGAGATATTGATGACATTTGATGAAACACTTGATGAACTGGGCTCAGGTTTACTTGAGTGACGTGAGAGTCCGATGTTCATCCTAGAATCGTTGATTGAGTGAAATGTATATTTGATAAAACTCTTTTACTTGAGCGACGTGAGAGTCCGATGTCCAATGATTACTTTCAAAATCGTTGATTGCATGGCCGATATCCGATGTTAGTTCCGGAATCGTTGATAATGCATGGACTCCGTAGGTCCCCCAGGGTGGTGCCAGTGAGAACCCTTTGTGGGCAAAGATCCGGGGTCCCGTCTGTCCGTTGGCAAATGATTCGGGATCGGTGGCACTTAGACTTCGTGAGTCACGCTGGGTTGTGCCACCGAGACGTCGATATTTCCGTTCGGAGTACATGTGTACACTGCATTTGCATGGCATTGCATTGCATTCATACACTACTGCATTGTATTGCATTATGACTTGATTGAGATGTTTGGTGTTGTATTGTGATGATTGGATTGGATTGGATTGGATTGGACATATTCAGACTTGGCACATTTGGGATTAGATGCTTTACATAGGCGATGACAGATATTTGGATTTAATTACATTGACTTATAATTGTTGGTTTATTTGCTTATCTGCTTTATTATCTGAGTTGTGTTAGCTATGCTTAGTCGGCCGATGATGCCTACCAGTACTGTTGTTTGTACTGACCTGCACTTGCTATATTCTTTTATGAATGCAGAGTATCAGGTTGGATCCACTTCTGTGACGCGTGGCTGATGGTCGCTTCAGCTCAGTTTTCGAGTTTCCAGGGTGAGCATGGACGTCCGCTGCCTTGAAGATTTTTCTATCTTTATGTCCTATTCTATTCAGAGACATAGACACTTTATGTATTAGTATTCCAGATAGTATTATTTCCCTTTAGATGCTCTTGTGTTATTCAGACTAGACCCTGGGGTGTTATCGTCATTCCGTACTATTCTAATATATATATATATATATATATATATATATATATATATATATATCATGAGACTTATTTATCTATTCTTTCCGCTTGATTAGTTATGTTTGTGACTTATTTCATTTTTGGGTGAAGGGTTCGCTTACCGAGGTAGGAAGTTAAGTGCCCGCACGACTTAGGAAAAATAGGTCATGACAAGTTGGTATCAGAGCCCTAGGTTACTCGGTCTTTAATACAAGAGCATGTCTAGTAGAGTCTCGTGGATCAGTACGATGAGCTCTGTACTTATCTGCGGGGGGCTACAGGACATTTAGAAAATCTCAATTTCTTTTCATTCTTTCGTGCTACTTTATTCCAATTGGTATCTGGGTAGATAAAATTGGTATCGGACTCTTATCTCTTCCCTCACAAATGGTGAGGATTCGCGACACGCCTGCCTGGAGGATGCACATGAGGTTGGCTCCATCGATTTTTGCTGGCGCACCAAGAGAGGATGCCTACGAGTTTATCGTGATCACGCACGAGCTACTTCACACGGTGGGGATTACTAATATTCTCGGAGTCGTCTATGTTACCTATCGATTTTGCGGTGGCGCGAGGGCATGGTGGAGAGACTACCTTGCTAGCAGACCAGCGGGTGCGCGTCCACTTACTTGGGAGCAGTTCTATGGGGTGTTTCTGGAGAGGTACGTGCCTCGTTCGCGGAGGGACGAGCATCGAGGTCAGTTCCTCGATCTCCATCAGGAGGGCATGCCGGTTGCTACCTATGCACTATCCTTCTCCTACCTCGCCCGTTACTCCTACCCTTTGATTCCGATAGAGGCCGGCAGGATTTGGTAGTTTAGCACTGGGCTGGATGGCCCTCTCCAGTTTCCCTATGTCTAGCTTAGGGCCGAGGGCGCTTCATTCTAGGCCATTTTTGACTGTGCAGCTGTCACGACCCAAACCGATGGGCCATGACTAGTGCCCGAGTTGGACACTACGAACCTGTTAGATATGATCAGATTGATACTAAGGACAATGTGAAAATTTGTAAAAGCATGCTGTAAACTCAAAATGCCATATATCAGAATGAACCTGCCTCCTAAGGAGTCATAGTTAACCAAACATAACAAAATACGCAAGCCGACAAGGCTGCCACTATACACGAGAATATTCAAAACGAACAAAATCTGTATAGCTGACCTAACCATATACATAACCCACACATGTCTACAGACCTCTAAGAGTATAACAAAGCCTATATCAAAGTATCGGTACCAAAATGACTTAAGCTCCAAAACAATAGAGCTCTCCAAGCAGCTGAGCAGAAGTCCTAGACCGTAGGATCACCAAACTGAGTGTCTGTACCTCCGGGTATAAAATGCAGCCCCCGAAGAAAGGGGGTCAGTACGGAAAATGTACTGAGTGTGTAACGCATGAAGTACAATAAAGAAGATCATGACTGAGTAAAAGATGACTGGAGGCAAATATGACAATCAAGGATACCAATGCATCTGTGCCTTATGAGATGAGAGTCATGCATATATATAATATACCGTACCCGGCCCATTATGGGACTCGGTGAATGAAGTCATATATATACTGTACCCGGCCCTCTAATGAGGGACTCGATGAAATAATCATATATATACCGTACCCGGCCCTCTAGTGAGGGACTCGGTGAAATAATCATATTTATACCGTACCGGCCCTCTCAGTGAGGGACTCGGTGAAATAATCATATATATACCGTACCCGGCCCTCTAGTGAGGGACTCGGCGAAATAATCATATATATACCGTACCCGGCCCTCTAGTGAGGGACTCGGTGAAATAATCACATATATACCGTACCCGGCCCTCTAGTGAGGGACTCGGAGAAATAATCATATATATACCGAACCCGGCCCTCTAGTGAGGGACTCAGTGAAATAAGGCCATAACAATGTGCATGAATAGAATATCAGGAGCAATCGTGTACAAACTGAATCATCATTGAGACTTGATAGAATAATTAGAATGAACCAACACGTGAGAATCAAAGACAACTGTCATGTCAAGTACCACTGAGAACTAGAGTTCATTGGAGTCATGTATGTACGTCGTTCGCTCACTTTATGTAATTCCGGCCAAAAAGAAGGAATGGATAACTTTACATACCTTGAAGCTTATCTATTCGCTCAACTTCTACTTCTCGAACTCACAAATCTATAATCAAGGGAATTCATACTATCGTTAGGTTTGTTACCAAATACTTATCCTAAGCCTTCAAATAAATCTTCTTAAAAATTTGTCAAAATTTCGGCAGCATCTCCTTTATTTATATGCCTAGCCCAGAATCCCAACTCAGCAACCAACAACAACAACAAAAATACCAACATTAATCATAATATTTCCAATACCAAAATACTTCATAATCATCCCATATGGTGTTTGCCCCATATTTCCACCACAGAATTAACATAAAACTATTTAACCGCTCCACCTCCATAAATAAACCAAGATTAACGTTGATAACAAGAGATTCATACCTTTCTCTCGATAATATCGCTATATCTTCGCTTCTCCACCTTAGGCTTAAGCCACAACCCGCCGCTATATGATATTGTAGTCATAACTATACGCTGTATGGATCGGAATTCGGGAATTATATTTGATCCGGGCTAAAATTTGGTGTTGAGAAGTTGTGGGAGGTTTCCAGAATTTTTGGGAGTTTATGGGTGTTTTGGGTGAAGAAGGGGGGGGGGGGGAGGGGTAAGCCCCCCTTATATAAAGTTCCAGAATCTGCCCAAACCGACCTAAAATTTGGTCAGCGCGTTCGCGCTGGCTTAATTTTCTGCCTGCACGTTCGTTCAGTAAAAAGGTCATAACTTTTGATCCCGACATCGTGTGAGGGACCACGACCTACGGTTGGAAAGCTAATTCAATTATTTACAACTTTAATTTTTGGTAATTTTCCAAATTCCAAACTTATAATAGAGTTTTGGCCCATACAAGTTAGATCATCCGAAAATGTTTCCTTAAGTCATCCTTTTAGAGGGCTTATGCTCACATTTAGCTTAAGGGTCCTCTTAAGACTTGCTCAAATTCCCATGTACTACTCTTATAACTTTTCATATGTCCTTTATAAAACCCCAAAATATGGGCCCCACCTTAGCTTACGGTTACGGGGGCTTTGCATCAAGTAACATATGAACTAATTTACACCATACGGTTTCCAAATGTCATATATGTATATATATATATATATATATATATATATATATATATATATATATATATATCTCTCGCCGTATCATATAGTCTTCATCCCTGGCCGGGCCTCGAAATTTTTCGCGCGTTCGCGCCCTGTGGTGGCGCGTTCGCGCTGAGTAGGCCCTTGGCCTCCTACGCGTTCGCGCAGGTTATTTTCCTGGCCTTCCATCCCAGCTCGTAACGTCCATATCTCCTTACCCCAATGTCCTATTGAAGAGCGATTTGTTGTGTTTGAAACTGGACTTCATGAACCTTACTCTGGGCTTTTGCATTGTCTCAAAACTCGTCACGTTCCAAAAGATATCCTTCCCAATACTTCTCACACATGATTGTAAGCCCTTATAACCATAATATGGGCGCATATCACTTCAGATCGCAATTAAAACAACTAAAACCTGACGAACCTCAATGTCATCAACGAGGTGTAACATCCTTCCCCCCTTTAAAACATTCGTCCTCGAATGTTGTAGTTTACAACCTACAACACCTCCGTTGTTTCATTGCGTTTCTCTTAGGATCTGATCGCCGTACTTTTATGCTATACATTGATCAATTTCTTCCCGTTGGCTCTTAACTCTTTCCTTGGACCGATCTATGCACTCCATCACCTCTTTGTTGTTATAGGCCTAATCAAGTATCAGCTCGTATCCCACTCTCGTTCTGTTTCCCTTATCGTAGTCATGGCTTGCCATGCCATAACCGCTCGTCGTCTTGCAAGTACTCCTTTTTTTTCCATTCGTTATTTCCCTATTAGTAGGCAGCTCCCTTACTCAAATGCGGCACCCTTTTTGCGTTTACTCCTTCGGTGCCGTCTCGGATTTTTCCTTCTTGTATCCATTGATTTTGGATGCACCCTGTATTGACTCTTTGTAGTTCAGCAGTTAGGCTCTCTAATCCTTTACATCCTCATCACAGTAGCTCTCACATTGATACCCCAAATATTTGCTCAGTATCTCTTTATGGCTAGTAAATATAACGGTTATGTTCCTCGAGCTATCCTTCCCAACTCCCTTCCGAAATCAATCATAAAAATATCCCACAATGCGTATGTACATAATGTTTCCTCACTATTTTCATTATTCTCTGATGCATATCGATTGGAACAACCTATAATCCGAGTTCAACTAATTTCATAGCTCACCACATCTTCGAATTCCTACCAAAACGTTTCCCCTAATTTCTTTTCCTCAACCTCGCGATACGATTCCAGAAGCATAGGGCTATAGAAATTCTTACTTCATTACGACTCTCTTGCAATGTAAATATTTTTATCCTCGATTTCCTTGTACCAGCGATTACCTCGTCAGTCATTATTCTCCATTAGCTTTTTTTTTTTTAGCGTGCCCTTCCTCCTATTGCAGTCGGGCACAATTTCACGTTGATGGTTTCGATAATTCCAATAGTATATGCTCTCTTATGTAGTGTAATTAGTGATCCGAGAGGTGCTTCCTAATATCTGGTGATATGGCCGAACAACGCTCTTCCTTTCTTTGGAAATCGCCAAACGGCCAACCATTGCTCCTTTTGCTACCGTTGTCATCTCTTCCCTATCGTCCTTCCCATTATCCTCTGTGAAATTATTTTGGAGACCTTCCTTATTCTCTTTATTACTCTTTAGAATCCGACAGGCCTAGAAATATCACATCGCACGTCCTCATGAAGTATTTCTTGATCTATCGTAGTTTCTTTCCTTTTTTTTTTCCTGCTTGTAGTTTGCTTATCTCTAATTCATTTCTTCTCCCTCTTAATACCTTCTTGATATGCCATTACATCCTGAATCTTGGCCTCTTTAAGCTACATCCTTCTTTCTTTAGACTTTTGACAATGCTACACCTCCTTTCAGAATTAGATCTGCTCTTCCCCCCTTTTTAAGGGTGTTCTTATACACTAATAACTCCCGAGTACCAGTAGTCGTTGGCCAACTCTAATGAACTTCCAACTTGGTTGGTCCCTCATAATACCGGAGTTCTCTCATTGTATAACTTGACTTGTTTTTTTTCTTTCAGCTAGTCGAGGGTTTTGCATTTTAACGAAGCGCTTACGCATTACAGATCCACTCTCGCTGCCTTCTTTAAGGCCTTTCTACTTCCACATTTTATGACTGAACATTTCCCCAATCAACGGGTTAATGGGAACATTGGAATCTACCAAAACATTTTACAGAGCGTTTAGTCACAGTTTGCTCTTTTTATCCCTCGTCTTTTTCCATAACTATTAGCACTGAAATTCTTCTTACTCTGAGTTTTCAATTTCACTTTGCCTCTTAATATATCATTGAGAGTTAATCCGCTACACTCTTCCACCTCCACTATCAATCCTTTTATTCACTTAGCTCACTTATCCGAAATTTTCCTTGACAACTTATTTGCGTCCCACCTATGCGTTGTAGTTCTTCCAGTGTTCTGCCACTTCTTGTTCGTATCGTGAAATCCCTGCGTTATACTCTCTTCTTTCCACCCTGAAGTCCATGAAATATTCCATTAAACGCACAAATCTGTTCTATTCTTAAACCTTCTTTTAGGAAGGCTCCTTCGTGTCCGAGGTAACCGTGTCAATATGACTACACATTTATCCCTTTATATACCTCTCAAGAGCTGGAAATCCCTTAGCATCGTTGCAAGGCCTGATCATTCTTTCTCTTACTTTTCATCCTTTTCCTGGCGTGATGGCATTAGGACTTTCTAATTCTAACCTGTAGTGAAAATAGCATCAACTTATCTTGTAGCATTTGTCACTTGAACTTCTCTACCCTGTTCGATTAATGCCTTCAGTATATAGCAACGCCGATTGCTGGGACACACATACCAATTTGGCACGGTCACATATGGGATATCATACCTATGCATATATGTGGCTACTAACCCTTCGCTTACAAAGTATCTCCAAATACTATTCGAACTCATCCTAATTCTAGAGCTGTGATGCACCTCTTTCTTGCCACTGATCTAGTCCGCCTTGTCCTTCGCAACCTTATAAAGTTTCCAACCACTCTGCATACTCCAATTTTCGTTAGGCTACTCTAGCTTCTCATCTGTCCCTTATCTCTGAATTTGTAAGACTTTTTGTATACTTCCCAGGGGGGTCACCCATCCCAGTATTACTCTCACCCCAGCACGCTTAACCTTGGAGTGCTAATGGGATCCGTTGCATTAGTGCTGGTATGATCGCATCCACCATACTGCGTGACCTTTATCACATAACCTAGAGCAAGCTGAAACTCTTACGGATTCCGATAAATTCTCGTAATGCATCTCCCTCCAGATTAAAAGGATTTCTTACTCTTCCGACGAAGCAAATGCTATTTTAGCCTTTGGAACTCCCGATGACAAGCCATCAATCAACATATACAACTGCTTTCCATTCCTAAATGTTAAGATTCCTTGTAGTGGTAAAACTTCCTAGCCGCAGTTATCTATAAGTACTTTGGTTATTGGTCCCTTCAAAACTTCCATTTGTCAACTATCAATGGTATCCTGCAATAGTTGTACGCACATAAAAAGTTCCAATAAAAGACTCATATACCTGTAGTCGGCCTTTCCTCCTCTCGGTCTGGAGGGCTGTAGAGTGAAGTATCCTCCTCATCGTGCATGCACCATTCTGTTAGCCATCTCATCATGGCGATTTTTTGTATGGTTCTATGTCATATACTCTCGCAATTGATATAACTAGCGGCTTGAAATTTCACAAGGGTTCATTGTCACCAGCTCGTTTCGACCAGCGCAATATCCTTGAATCCTTTTCTTGCGATCTTATCTCCGTGTATTTTCATGGCTTCTTCTTGCACTTCCTTAGCTCATCTTGCTTCATAACTCCCTATTACTTTTCGATTGGTCCATTGTCGGGTGTCGTAATTCCTCCAATACCTTAGTCAGTCCTTGTGCTCGTACTCAAGCTTACTTGTTTCCCCCCTTAAAGGTTTTACCTTATAGTATGGTATTTCATTGCCATCTCGATCGAAATTTGTGGGGATACTCGAAATAGTGATGTG
The DNA here is from genome assembly GCF_029784015.1 of Lycium ferocissimum. Lineage (NCBI taxonomy): Eukaryota > Viridiplantae > Streptophyta > Magnoliopsida > Solanales > Solanaceae > Lycium > Lycium ferocissimum. Next base: position 31,517,821 of record NC_081343.1, on the reverse strand, counting down.
CCCAACTATCTGTCCAGCAGGAATAGTAATTTTGATTCCAATAAGTGATGCCCGGTGTCCACTTGTGGCATAATCTTTATTTTATCATCCCATATCAACGTGTCCTATACTTTCCCTTTAATCAATCCATAGCAATCATAGATGTATAATCTTTGTTATCTCTTAAATCCTTGGTTCTCGTCCTTAAATTTCAGGAAAATTTTGACAGAGTTTCCCCTATACTTCTTACTATCCAAATCGCACGCGTTATTTAAAAATACATGCAATGCCTCACGGGGCAAAATATACACATGCGTAACACACCTTAGCCTCACGGGGCTCTCAATATCGAACGTAAATGCAAAGATGACGAAACTTACCTCATGCGTCAGAATTCAGAATATACTTGAACTTTTATCAATCGTCCTTGTATATTTCCCTAGTCACTTTCTCTTCCATTCATAGGCTATACATTTCAATAATACTTGCAACATTCTTACCATATCTGACTTATAATCCTTTTTACCATTACTTGCCTCTGTACTGATTCCTTCAACTTCTGTCGTCTCTGTACTCCCCATATCGTCATCCTCTTCCTCTCCCCATATCGTCATCCTCTTCCTTTGTCAACACTATTCTTCCGCTGAAATTAAGGGTTAGTACAAGAAATTTCATTTCCTATGATTTGGCTCTCATCGCACGATCAAAGATAGAAAGAAAGAGAATATCCTAAATGTCCTGTAGCTTCCTGCTTATAGATGTGGTGCACAACACATCGATAAACAAGACTCTACCAGACACGGTCTGTAGACACTTCGAGGATGAACTGCTCTAATACCACTTTTGTCACGACCCAAACCGATGGGCCATGACTAGTGCCCGAGTTGGACACTACGAACTTGTTAGATATAATCAGATTGATACTAAGGACAATGTGAAAATCTGTAAAAGCATGTTGTAGACTCAAAATGCCATATATCAGAATGAACCTGTCTCCTAAGGAGTCACAGTTAACCAAACATAACAAAATATGCAAGCCGACAAGGCTGCCACTACACACGAGAATATTCAAAACGAACTACATTTGTATAGCTGACCCAACCATACACATAACCCACACATGTCTACAGACCTTTAAGACTATAACAAAGCCTATATCAAAGGATATGTACCAAAATGACTCAAGCTCCGAAACAATAGAGCTCTCCAAGTAGCTGAGCAGAAGTCCTAGACCGGAGGATCACCGAACTGAGTGTCTGTACCTGCGGGCATGAAACGCAGCCCCCGAAGAAAGGGGGTCAGTACGGAAAATGTACTGAGTATGTAAAGCATGAAGTACAATAAAGAAGATCATGACTGAGTAAAAGATGACTGGAGGCAAATATGAAAATCAAGGATACCAATGTATCTGTGCCTTATGAGATCAGAGTCATGCATATATATAATATATCGTACCCGGACCATTATGGGACTCGGTGAATGAAGTCATATATATACCGTACCCGACCCTCTAGTGAGGGACTCGATGAAATAATCATATATATACCGTACCCGGCCTTGTAGTGAGGGACTCAGTGAAATAATCAGATATATACCGTACCCGGCCCTCTAGTGAGGGACTCGGTGAAATAATCAGATATATATTGTACCCGGCCCTCTAGTGAGGGACTCGATGAAATAATCAGATATATACCGTACCCGACCCTCTAGTGATGGACTAGGTGAAATAATCAGATATATACCGTACCCGGCCCTCTAGTGAGGGACTCGGTGAAATAATCACATATATACCGTACCTGGCCCTCTAGTGAGGGACTCGGTGAAATAATCACATATATACCATACCCGGGCCGCTAGTGAGGGACTCGGTAAAATAATCATATAGATACCGTACCCGGCCCTCTAGTGAGGGACTCGATGGAATGAGGCCATAACAATGTGCATGAATAGAATATTAGGAGTAATTGTGTACAAACTGAATCATCGTTGAGACTTGATAGAATAATTAGAATGAACCAACACTTGAGAATCAAAGACAACTGTCATGTCAAGTACCACTGAGAACTAGAGTTCATTGGAGTCATGTATGTACGTCGTTCGCTCACTTTATGTAATTCATGCCAAAAAGAAGGAAGGGATAACTTTACATACCTTGAAGCTTATCTATTGGCTCAACTTCTACTTCTCGAACTCGCAAATCTACAATCAAGGGAATTCATACTATTGTTAGGTTTGTTACCAAATGCTTATCCTAAGCCTTCAAATAAATCTTCCTAAAAATTTGTCAAAATTTCGGCAGCATCTCCTCTATTTATATGCCTAGCCCAGGATCCCAACTCAGTAACCAACAACAACAACAAAAATACCAACATTAATCATAATATTTCCAATACCAAAATACTTCATAATCATCTCATATGGTGTTTGTCCCATATTTCCACCACAGAATTATCTTAAAACTATTTAACCGCTCCATCTCCGTAAATAAACCAAGATTAACGTTGATAACAAGAGATTCATACCTTTCTCTCGATAATATAGCTATATTTTTGCTTTTCCACCTTGGGCTTAAGCCACAACGCGCCGCTATATGATATTGTAGTCATAACTATACGCTGTCTCGATCGAAATTCGGGAATTATATTCGATTTGGGCTAAAATTTGGTGTTGAGAAGTTGTGGGAGGTTTCCAGAATTTTTGGTGATTTATTGGGTGTTTTGGATGAATAAGGAAGGGGGGGGGGGGGGGTAAGCCCCCCTTATATAGAGTTCCAGAATCTGCCCAAACCGACCAAAAATTTGGTCCGCGCGTTCGCGCTGGCTTAATTTTCTGCCTGCGCGTTCGTTCAGTAAAAAGGTCATAACTTTTTATCCTGACATCGTATGAGGGCCCACGACCTACGGTTGGAAAGATAATTTAATTATCTACAACTTTCATTTTTGGTGTTTTTCCAAATTCCAAACTTATAATAGAGTTTTGGCCCCTCCAAGTCAGATCATCTGAAAATGTTTCCTTAAGTCATCCTTTTAGAGGGCTTATGGTCACATTTAGCTTAAGGGTCCTTCTTAAGACTTACTCAACTTCCCATGTACTACTCTTATAACTTTTCATATGTCCTTTGTAAAACCCCAAAATGTGGGCCCCACCTTAGCTTACGGTTACGGGGCTTTTCATCAAGTAACGTATGAACTAATTTGCACCATACGATCTCCAAATGTCATATATATATATATATATTCTTCTTCTCATATCATATAATCTTCATCCCTGGCTCGGGCCTGAAATTTGCTCAGCGCATTAGCGCTATGTGGTGGTGCGTTAGCGCTGACTAGGCCCTTGGCCTCCTACGCGTTCGCGCCACTCCCCGGCATGTTCGCGCAGGTTATTTTCTTGGCCTGCTATCCCAACTCGTAACGTCCATATCTCCTTACTCCAATGTCCTATTGAGGAGCGATTTGTTGTGTTTGAAACTGGACTTCATGAACCTCACTCTGGGCTTTTACATTGTCTCAAAACTCATCACGTTCCAAAAGATATCCTCCCCAATACTTCTCATACATGATCGTATGCTCTTATAACCATAATATGGGCGCGTATCACTTCAGATCGCAATTAAAACAACTAAAACCTGACGAACCTCAATGTCCAAATTAACGAGGTGTAACAGCAGCGAGAGTTGAGGCCGTGGGGGGATAGAGTAGCTGCACCCTAGGTAGAGATCCTTGGGGCAGCGACAACAGGTATTATTTCTGTTCGGGGTCAATGGGCTACTGTGTTATTTTATCCTGGATCCACTTATTCATATGTAACTGCATTTCATGCCGTTGGTTGGGATTTCTTTGTGTGATAGCATAGACATACCTATTCATGTGTCTACTCCGATCGGACATTCTGTGGTTGTCGATCGAGTCTACCAGTCTTGTTTGGTTACTTTTATAAGATATGACACTTGGATAGATTTGATAATCCTAGATATGGTGGACTTTAATGTTATATTGGGGATGTCCTGGCTTTGTCCCTATCACACGATCTTGGACTGTCACGCCAAGGCAGTCACCTTAGCCATGTCGGATATTCCTAGACTTGAGTGGAGGGGTGCTCCTAGTCTCGCTCCGAAGAAGATCATTTCCTTTCTTCAGGTGAAGAAGTTTATAAGTAAAGGGTGTCAAGCTTATTTATCTCATGTTCGTGATACGACTGTTGCATCTCCACCGCTTGAGTCTATCCCTTTTGTGAGCGAGTTCAATGAGGTATTTTTGTCAGATCTGCTGGGTAGGCCACCCGATCGTGACATTGATTTCTGTATCGATGTGGATCTGAGCACTCATCCTATTTTCATTCCACCGTATCGGATGGCACCTGTTGAGTTGAGGAAGCTTAAGGGCATTTACAGGATTTATTGAGCAAGGGGCTTATTAGACCGAGTGTCTCTCCTTGGGGTCCTCCTATGTTATTTGTGAAGAAGAAATATGGGATCATGAGGATGTGTATTGATTATCGCCAGTTGAACAAGGTCACTATTCAGAACAATTGCCATATGCCTCGTATTGATGATCTGTTTGACCAGCTTCAGGGTGCTTCGGTGTTTTCAAAAATTGATTTGTGTTCTAGCTACCACCAGTTAAAGATCAGGGCGAAGGATATTCCGAAGACAGCATTTCAGACTAGGTATGGCCATTATGAGTTTCTAGTGATGTCTTTTGGGCTTATCAATGCCCCGGCTGCATTTATGACCATTATGAATGGCATCTTTAGACCATTTCTTAATTCCTTCGTGATTGTGTTCATTGTTGACATCTTGGTGTATTCTAAGAGTAGAGAGGAGCATGAGAGCCATCTTCGTACTGTCTTGGGTTGTTAAAGAAACATAGCTTGTTTGCTCAATTTTCTAAGAGTGAGTTCTAGTTGGAATCTGTAGCATTCTTGGCCCATGTGGTGTCCAAGGAGGGGATTATGGTTGATCCACAGAAGATTGAGGTTGTGAGGGGTTGGATGAGGCCCACTACTGTTACTGAAATTCATAGTTTTGTGGGTTTGGCCAGCTATTACCATCGCTTTGTGAAGGGTTTTCCTGCCATTGCTTCGTCCTTGACCAGATTGACCCAGAAGGATGTTCTCTTTTAGGGGTCGGATGATTGCGAGGAGAGCTTTCAAAAGCTCAAGCTTCTTTTGACTGCAGCCCCGATCTTAGCGTTGCCCATGGAGGATAAGGATATCGCTGTCTATTGTGATGCCTCCCGTCTGGGTTTGGGTGTTGTGTTGATGCAGGAGGGTAGAGTGATAGCCTATGCTTCCCGTCAGTTGAAGGTTCATGAGAAGAATTACCCTACCCATGATTTGGAGTTGTTGGTCATGGTTTTCACTTTGAAGATTTGGAGGCATTATTTGTACGGTGTTCATTGTGAGGTTTTCACCGATCGCCGTAGTCTTCAGCATATGTTTACCCAGAGAGATTTTAATTCTAGGTAGCGCCGATGGATGGAGCTCCTGAAGGACTATGACATCTCTATTCTGTATCATCCCGGAAAAGCCAATATGGTGGCTGATGCCTTGAGTCACAAGGCAGTGAGTATGGGGAGTTTAGCTCGATTGATTGTTTCTGAGCGTCCGTTGGCCATGGAGGTTCAGACTCTGGCCAACAGTTTTGTTCGTCTTGATATTTCAGCCCTGGGTAGGATTTTGTCATGTATAGAGGCGAGGTCATCTTTATTGGATCGAATCAAGGCTCATCAGTTTGAGGATGCTTAGTTGAGCAAGATCCGAGATAGGGTTTTGAAAGGGGAGGCCAAGAAGGTCATGATTGATTCTGAGGGCATTCTGAGGATTAGAGGATGCGTGTTCGTTCCTTATGTTGGTGATCTGATTCAGTTGATTTTATCTGAGGCCCATAGCTCTCGCTATTCCATCCATGAAGGAGCAACTAAGAAGTACTGTGACTTGAGACAACACTATTGGTGGCGTCGTATGAAGAGAGATATAGTTGATTTTATGGCTAAGTGTGAAAATTGTTAGCAGGTGAAGTATGAGCACCAGCGACCCGGTAGGGGTGTTTTAGAGGATTCCCATTCCCGAGTGGAAGTGGGAAAGGATTACCATGGATTTTGTCACAGGTCTTCCGAAGACCCTTGGCAAGTTTGATTCTATTTGGGTGATAGTGGATCGATTGACTAAATCAGCTCACTTTATTCCGGTTCAGGTTTCCTATACCGCGGAGAAGTTAGCCAAGATGTATATTCGGGATATTGTGAGACTGCATGGGATCTCTATTTCTGTTGTATATGATCGGGGTACTATCTTCACTTTCTGATTTTGGAGAGCATTTCATGAGGAGTTGGGTACCTGATTGGACTTTAGTACAGCTTTCCATCCCCAGACCGATGGCCAGTCCGAGCGGACCATTTTGGTGCTCGAGGACATGTTGAGAGCGTGTGTTACTGATTTTGGTGGTCATTGGGATCAGCACTTGCCTTTGGTAGAGTTTGCATACAATAACAGTTATCATTCGAGTATTGGTATGTCGCCTTTTGAGTCCTTGTATGGTAGGAGATGTAGATCTCTGATTGGTTTCTTTGATGGGTTCGAGGCTCGGCTTTGGAGTATGGGTTTGTTGAGAGAGTCCCTTGATAGAGTGAAAGTTATTCAGGCCGAACTTTTGGCAGCTCAGAGTCGGCAAAAGATGTATGTGGACTGGAAGGTCCGGGATTTGAAGTTTGCAATTGGTGACCAGGTTCTGTTGAAGGTTTCACTCATTAAGGGTGTTATGAGGTTTGGTAAGAGGGGCAAGTTGAGCCCCGAGTATATTGGTCCATTTGAGATTGTGAACTGTATCAGTGACGTAGCTTTTGAGTTGGCATTGCCGCCAGGCTTGGCAAGAGTTCATCCGATTTTTCATGTTGCGATGATAAAGAAGTACCAGGCCAACGGTACCTACATTGTCCGTTGGGATTCTATATTGCTTGATGAGAATTTAACTTATGAGGAGGAGCCTATCGCAATCTTGGATAGGCAGGTTCAAAGTTAAGCTCCAAAGAGATTGCTTCGGTGAAAGTACAATAGTTTACAAATTCGGGTAAGAAATTCGCACCTGACTGTGATAGCCCTCTCGATACCTTATTGGAGCTTTGTAACTAGTGGCCGGTTTCCCGTCGCGTCAGCCTTTTCGGTCTGCGCGGAGCCGAACGAGGAAGGTCTTAGTGCTTTATCATTGGGTCAATAATGCTAATCCCTCTTTTTGTGCTACTCCTAGGGCGGGAAGAAGATAAGAAAAGGCGAAGCGTAATGGAAGCACCGTCTTGTTGAGGAGGCAACTTGGGAGACCGAGTCCAATATGCATAGCCGATATCCTCAGTTATTTATTGATTCAAGTATTTTCCTGCTTTCTTTCTTTTCTTTCCTCGAGGACGAGCGACGGTTCAATTGGTATCTGATATAACGACCCGTTTGGTCGTTATAGCCTTTTCGGCATTTTCGCCCATTTTACGAGCATTAGTTAGCTCATTTTTTATCCGAGGAGACCGTTGGCACTGTTCTCGAGGTGTCTAGACCAGATTCGGGCAACTTTTGTGTTATATAGGCCTAAAGTGAAAAATAGCTGACTCGAAGTAGACTTTTGGCTAAACGAACCTTTTTCAGAATTCCGTCGGTTCCGAGAGGTCCGGATGGTAGTTTAGAACTTGGGTGTTTATTTGGTTCGGTTCCCAATGCACTTGGATGCATTTTAGGACTTGGGCTGGAAATTGGAACTAAGGCATCAAAGGTTGACTCGTTGGGAATTTCGAGGCCATGGGTGCGTTCGTAGCGCGTTTTTATGTGTGTCTATGTGTATAGGATGTGAGCAGATGTCCTTGAAAACTAGACGAAAAATCGGATCAATTGGCAAAACTTGGTGAGATTTCTGGTGTCTGGTGCCAACTTTGGCGCCACCGGGAAGCACCGGCTGGCGTACCGGCGGAGTGGTAGCCACCATTGCGGAGCGGTCCAAGTCTTTTCGTCTTGACTGCTGAAGCGGTCAAGTAACCGTTGAAGCGGCGCCGCTGGGGCAGTCCCACTGCCGCTAAAGCAGGTGACAGGCAGTTTGTAAAATTAATGAAGTGTTAAAAGCCTTTAGACCCTCATTATTTTCCTTTTCGAAATTGGAGCTTTGGGGAATAGTTCTTGGAGATATTTTAGAGATATTCTTGGAGGTAAATCTTACTTATTCCTTTACTCTTTATTTAATCATAATCATCTTATATTCCCCCCTTCCCTTTAATAAGCCCATAGTGATGGAAGTTGGAAGAGGGTTTGATGAACATTGTCCCTAGGCTTATTCATGATAAATTGATGATTTTTATGTTAGATTTTGATGAATCTAAGCTTGTTAATCGTATATCTTCCCTTTCTAGTGTTGAATTTCGGAATCACGAGTTAGGGTTTATATCCATTTGGGGGTTTTACTTGAAATCAGAAATTAGGCTAATCCTTGAGTTAAATCGGCAATTAGTGGTTGGGTTATGATCACCTAGTACTTAATTTTGCATTTTGCTTTCGAATTTCCCGCTTTGCCCTTGTGGGCCCATTTCCCCAATTTCTAGGGCTAGAATTGACCTAATTTGAATAGTGGCAATATTAGTATCATTCTTCGTGATTTCTAATCTAGAATTCGATTATGCTTAGACTACTTTGGTTTTGAGGTTCAACGGAAAGGTAAGGCAAATGAGTGAGTTGTTGTTGTTGCGGTTCGGGCATCCAGGTAGGTTATGGCTTACCCTTGGTGAGACTTCGTATAGCGAAGCGCATATTTAGATTATATTGTCAGAGACAGCATATGAACCTTCGAGTATGAAGTTGGGTTGGATATTGCCTTAGGTTGGGCCCTGTTGTCTTTTGGGACTAGCCACCCCATTGCGTTGTGCTTGATTATTTTATTGTGTTGGCTTGATACCGTGAGTTGTTAATAGATATTGAATTCTTTTTATCGTCTTGATTATGATATTGTTGGCATACCCACTGTTGGTATTTGTGATTCGGATATATTGTTAGAGTACCTACTATTGGTATTTGTGATTCGGATATATTGTTTGCATACCCATTGTTGGTATTTGTGATTCAGATATATTGTTGGCATACCTGATGTTGGTATTTCTAATTTGGTTATTTCGTTGGCGTGCCCATCGTTGGTACTTGTGATGTTGAGTATGATTATTGATGTGATTCATACATTGCACACATTCCCATTTTTAATGATACCTTTTGTTGAGATATTGATGACATTTGATGAAACACTTGATGAGTTGGGCTCAATTTTACTTGAGTAACTTGGGTGTTTATTTAGTTCGGTTCCCAATGCACTCGGATGCATTTTAGGACTTGGGCTGGAAATTGAAACTGTCACACCCCGATCTTACTAGGGTGTGATGGGCACCCGACCCCGTAACCGGAGCCGAGCGAACCCACTGACTCTTATTACATATATAGACTCCCTTAGACTTTTACATTACTAAGAATGAAAACGTAGTAAAACCTTCAGAAATTTTCTTTTGTACTCAATTCAAACAAAATCTATATTTATACGAAACACATAACATAACACTTATGGCACATCGGCTGGTGGAGCCGCTGGCCGACTGACTTTCTATGCCCACAACTACGTACGCAAAGTCTCTAGCGCCACGGGTCGAAATCCTAGCATACAAGCTCTGACTCGGCTACACTCCAGAGCGAACGGAGCTCACCAACTACGCTGGAACATCTTTTATGCTAACTTTGCATCATCTGGGTGTACCTGAGCGGCATGAAACGCAGCCCCCGAAGAAGAGGGGTCAGTACGAACAATGTACTGAGTATGTAAGGCATGAATAGTAACATAGTAAGAAATGTACATATGAACAATAACTGCATGGAAACATAGAACATATCATAGGGTAGCGGAGTAACCTGTGCATATGAGTGCCCCTAGGGGCGGATGCCATGCATGCTTATCTTTCTCTTGAAAAAAACATTTCCTTCATATATATAGAAAACAGAACATATCATATTGTCGAGGCGTCGGCAGCCGATCCATTTAACCATATATATATATATATATATATCCCGCGTCCGGGACGACATTAACCGATATGGGATTTGCCTGAACCAATGTGGGATTTGCCTCAACCAATGTGGGATTTGCCTAAGGTAAGCCTTACACTTACCCCCTACCGCGGGACTCGGCGTTCTTACATTGGGTTTGCCCACCGGCTCGATACCAACCGATCGGGTGGATTGCGTCTATAGCGCTCTGGCCTTTCTTACCATCTTCCCCATATATATATACATATACATATACTTATACATATATCATGTCATAGCATGCAGGAAAGCCCGAAGAAAAGCTATAATCTCTATCGGAGTGACGTAAGGTCGGTGACCTCCGATTATATTATGGAATCATCAGGGTCGTCATGTCTCACCTTGGAGGGACGATAATCATAAGGCGAGACTATCGTCAGAAAATAACATTAAAAGAAAACATGGACATCATAAACGTTGATTCATATGCCTTGAAATCTTGATAAAATAGTGTCATGACCAAGGAATAGAATTAAGGACCAAGAACTAGTTTAACACTTTCATACTCGTATTAGATTCTTAACTTAAGACTCTTAGCCATGGAAGCACTCTTGCCATATTTATCATAGACATATTCTCATTAGAGTAGTTATAACACTTATCGTTTGATAAACGGAGCAATAAAGAAAATCCGGGAACCGTGGGCCCACCTCGAGTCAAATGAGGTGGCGTACAAAATTTACATATGTTACATTCCAAGATGTCACTTATGAGAGTGTTAAGGTAGTCGGGTCCTATTTGTGCGAGTTCTAGATGTTTAGGTAACTTTCCAATATTTTATGCAAAATATTAATTCAATTCTATTGAATGAAAAAGGGTTAATTTCAATCTCGGATTTTAGAAAAGGAATTATCCTCGAGGCCCGTGTCCAAACCTATTATGCCTAGGACATGCCAAGAAAGGAAGGTGAAACCTTACATACCTTAGTTGCGCCTTACGCTCGTCCAAACTCAATTCCCGTTCCGCCCAGAATCTACAAATGGTCATATTTACCAAATGTTAATTGTGAGGCTTTTGGAACTCAAATCTTAATTCAACACTTGTCCACAGAAATTTCGGCAGCATTTCCCCTGTAAATGCCCCATCCCCGAGATTCTAACTCGGCCCAAATCAACAACAACAACCGAGAATGGAACTCGGCCACAATATCAACAATAAAACCAACAATCATATCTCCAAATCTTCAATAATTTTACTCAAAACACCTTCTAACATTAATAACTTGTTTTACACGATCCAACGACATTTTGTTTAAATTCCAACCAAGCGCCACAACATAATCCGCAACCTCCCAATTAAATGAAACATCAATAACACATTTCTTACCTTTAACTTCAAGAACTACATCAACAAACTACACGTCGACGACTTCATTTCAAGCTACCAAACCATCATTTTCATCATAGAATCCACATTAACCACAACTAGAATATCAAATAAAATCAATCTACCATAACTACCAAAACAGCCCCTTATTCGGCCACAACCACATCATGCATATTTCCATGGATTTTCATCTATTTCTATACATTACGACAACCAAAATACTCATAACATTAATCCACCATCTCCATACAACACAACACACACACACACGCCAACTTCAAGCATATGCACGGCCACACACAACACTACATATTTTCATGAACTTTCATCCTTTTTTCCATGCATTAGAACAACAACCAACCTACTACATGAATTTAGTTCATTATACTTACATACAACAACACATACAAGGCCACACACACCATGCACGACTACAACTTCAACATCCATATTTTCTTATAAATTTCATTCTTTCCCACATACTACAACATACCAAACCATTCATAACATAACAAGGAGATGAATTCTTACCTTTCCTTCACAACTTCTCAACTTAGCTAAGGTTGGAGTTTTGCACCAAAGAGTAATTCTCTTGCTTCAACAATTATACCATGTTGGAGTGCATCGTTGAATTAGTAGAGATACCATGAGACAAAAAATTTTTGGGCAAGATTTTTGATCTTCTCTTCCTCCTCCTTCTTGGCCGAATTGGCCCTTCTCCCTTTTTTTTTTTCTTTCTTTCTTTCTTTCTCTCCACTCTTGTATTAAAATGATGACCATACACACATATATATATTATTAGCTCCCAACATTTATCCATATTTATTCTTAAGTCCCTCAAATATGTTCACATGTTCCCTTTCTTTTTCTTCTTCTAGAACTTTCTCCCTTTTTCTTGAAATTTTCTTAAGTCCACATAAAGAAGACTAATGTCTTGCCCGTACAAGCTTTGGTCCATATAATTCTTTTCTTATAATTCACACTTAGCCCCCCTTTCTTTCTTTTCTAGAATTTTCTTCCTTTTCTTGAAAATTAACAAAGAAGACCAAGTTTCTTCTTATGTAAATTTTGGCCCTTCAAGAATTTTCTTGAACTTTTGAGAGATTACCATTTTTCCCCTTGACTTCCACAATATTACGATGGGCCATTTTGCGAATTTTCCCTTTTTACCCTTGACCTTTCTCAATATTTCCATACTAATAATGTGCATAACTAATATTCCTAACAACTCGTACATCAAAATACTTTTTTTTTTTTGAAAATGGTCTCGCCCTTAACTTTCCACGTCGACTTTGAAATTTCCAAACGTACAAAATACGGGCTATAACATCCTCCCCCCCTTTAGAACATTCGTCCTCGAATGTTCAACTAACCTTATGGGGTCTTGTAGCACTTCGGGGGAGTCCCGTTTCATAGTTGTTCCTCTCGTCGAGCCCGTTTCTTATTCCTCACCCTTCCTTGATGCTATGCCTAACATATATATCGAGAACTTCTTACTTTTCACTTTTTCCGACACTTGATCCCTTGTTTCCTATCTAGTCACTCACTTTCCTCTCCGAATATCATATGCATTCTCATCTATATATATGCTATCCACTAGTCCACAATGTACTTCCATACACTATTCAAGCCTAATTCCCAAGCTGTGCCGCACTTTCTGTCTCTTCACCAATCTAATCTACCTCATCCTACGCATCTTCTTATGGTCTCCAACCATTCCATATGCTCTAATTTCCCCTTAAGTTACTCCAACTTCTCATTCGTCTCATATGTCTGAATATATAAAATTTCTTGTAACTTCCCAGGGGGTCACCCATCCTAGAATTGCTCCCACCTGAGCACGCTTAACCTTGAAACTTTGGTGGAATTCGGTGCCTTAACACTGATATAATCGCGTCCACTTTCTCATATGACCGTTATTACATGATCTAAAGCGATTGAAGCCTTACGATTTTCGAAACGTTTTCGTAATACGTCCTTTCTTTACAATGACCGTTTTATCCTTTTCTCTTCTCGATACTCACTTTACGCCGTGTATGACTATTTTACGTACGGCGCCCGGCTTAACATAACAAATATGTCCATCAGTCTTACTTCTTTTGACTTCCATATCATCCTCGTCTTCTTTTTTTTTTCCGCCTGCGGGCGCTGCGAAAATCAACGATTAGTATAAGGGATCTTATTTCCTATAACTTGGCTCTATTGCACGGTCTAATGACAGAAAGAAGGTCAATCATTCCTAGATGCCCCGACCTCACTCCCGTTTATAAAATGTGGCCGGCTTCGCGCCCGTAAACAGGACTCTACTGGTTCTGAATTTCACACACACACACACACACACACACACACACACACACCCCGATCTTACTAGGGTGTGATGGGCACCCGACCCCCCGCAATATGGAGTCGGCAGCCAACCCACCGACTCTTATTACATATATAGACTCCTTAGACTTTACATTACTAAGAATGAAAACGTAGTAAAACCTTCAGAAATTTTCTTTTTGTACTAATTCAAACAAAATCTATATTTATACGAAACACATAACATAACACTTATGGCACATCGGCTGGTGGAGCCGCGTGGCCGACCGACTTTTCTATGCCCACAACTCGTCGCAAAGTCTCGCGCAATCGAAAATCCTAGCATACAAGCTCGGCTCGGCTACACCCGGGCGAACGGAGCTCGCCACCATTTCCGGAACATCTTTTATGCTAACTTCGCATCATCTGGGTGTACTGCGGCATGAACGCCGGCTTGACCCCCGAAGAAGAGGGGTCGGTACGAACAATGTATTTGAGTATGTAAGGCATGAATAGTAACATAGTAAGAAATGTACATATGAACAATAAGCTGCATGGAAACATAGAACATATCATAGGGTAGCGGAGTAACACATGCGTATACGAGTGCCCCAGCGGATGCCATGCATGCTTATCTTTCTCTTGAAAAAACATTCCTTTCATATATATAGAAAATAGAACATATCATATTGCCGAGGCGTCGGCAGCCGATCCATTTAACCATAAATATATATATATATATATATATATATATATATATATATATATATATATATATATATATATATATATATATATCCGCGTCCGGACAATATTAATCGATATGGGATTTGCTCGAACCAATGTGGGATTTGCCTCAACCAATGTGGGATTTGCCTAAGGTAAGCCTTACACTTACCCCCCCCCACCGGGGGACTCGGTGTTCTTGCGAGGTTTGCCCCACTATTGGGTTTGCCCCACCATTGGGTTTGCCCCACCACCGGCTCTGATACCAACTGATCAGGTGGATTGCGTCTATAGCGCTCTGGCCTTTCTTCCCATCTTCCCCATATACATATACTTATACATATATCATGTCATAGCATGCAGGAGAGCCCGAAGAAAAGCTATAATCTCTATCGGAGTGACGTAAGGTCGGTGACCTCCGATTATATTATGGAATCATGGTCGTCATGTCTCACTGGGAGGGAGGGACGATAATCATAAAGGCGAGACTATCGTCGGAAAATAACATTAAAAGAAAACATGGACATCATAAACGTTGATTCATATGCCTTGAAATCTTGATAAAATAGTGTCATGACCAAGGAATAGAATTAAGGACCAAGAACTAGTTTAACACTTTCATACTCGTATTAGATTCTTAACTTAAGACTCTTAGTCATGGAAGCATTCTTGCCATATTTATCATAGACATATTCTCATTAGAGTAGTTACAACACTTATCGTTTGATAAACGGAGCAATAAAGAAAATTCGGGAACAGTGGGCCCACCTCGAGTCAAATGAGGTGGCGTACACAATTTACATATGTTACATTCCAAGACGTCACTTGCGAGAGTGTTAAGGTAGTCGGGTCCTATTTGTGCGAAGTTCTAGATGTTTAGGTAACTTTTCAATATTTTATGCAAAATATTAATTCAATTCTATTGAATAAAAAGGGTTAATTTCAATCTCGGATTTCTAGAAAAGGAATTATCCTCGAGGCCCGTGTCCAAACCTATTATGCCTAGGACATGCCAAGAAAGGGGGGTGAAACTTTACATACCTTAGTTGCGCCTTACGCTCGTCCAAACTCAATTCCCGTTCCGCCCAGAATCTACAAATGGTCATATTTACCAAATGTTAATTGTGAGGCTTTTGGAACTCAAATCTTAATTCAACACTTGTCCACGTAAATTTCGCAAAGCATTTCCCCCTGTAAATGCGCCATCCCCGAGATTCTAACTCGGCCCAAATCAACAACAACAACCCGAGAATGGAACTCGGCCACAATATCAACAATAAAACCAACAATCATATCTCCAAATCTTCAATAATTTTACTCAAAACACCTTCTAACATTAATAACTTGTTTTACACGATCCAACGACATTTTGTTTAAATTCCAACCTAACCGCCACAACATAATCCGCAACCTCCCAATTAAATGAAACATCAATAACACATTTCTTACCTTTAACTTCAAGAACTACATCAACAAACTACACGTCGACGACTTCATTTCAAGCTACCAAACCATCATTTTCATCATAGAATCCACATTAACCACAACTAGAATATCAAATAAAATCAATCTACCATAACTACCAAAACAGCCCCTTATTCGGCCACAACCACATCATGCATATTTCCATGGATTTTCATCTATTTCTATACATTACGACAACCAAAATACTCATAACATTAATCCACCATCTCCATACAACACAACACACACATACGGCCAACTTCAAGCATATGCACGGCCACACACAACACTACATATTTTCATGAACTTTCATCCTTTTTTCCATGCATTAGAACAACAACCAACCTACTACATGAATTTAGTTCATTATACTTACATACAACAACACATACAAGGCCACACACACCATGCACGACTACAACTTCAACATCCATATTTTCTTATAAATTTCATTCTTTCCCACATACTACAACATACCAAACCATTCATAACATAACAAGGAGATGAATTCTTACCTTTCCCTTCACAACTTCTCAACTTAGCTAAGGTTGGAGTTTTGCACCAAAGAGTAATTCTCTTGCTTCAACAATTATACCATGTTGGAGAGCATCGTTGAATTAGTAGAGATACCATGAGACAAAAAAATTTTGGGCAAGATTTTTGATCTTCTCTTCCTCCTCCTTCTTGGCCGAATTGGCCCTTCTCCCTTTTTTTTTTCTTTCTTTCTTTCTTTCTCTCCACTCTTGTATTAAAATGATGACCATACACACATATATATATTATTAGCTCCCAATATTTATCCATATTTATTCTTAAGTCCCTCAAATATGTTCACATGTTCCCTTTTTTTTTCTTCTTCTAGAACTTTCTCCCTTTTTCTTGAAATTTTCTTAAGTCCACATAAAGAAGACTAATGTCTTGCCATGCAAGCTTTGGTCCATATAATTCTTTTCTTATAATTCACACTTAGCCCCCCTTTCTTTCTTTTCTAGAATTTTCTTCCTTTTCTTGAAAATTAACAAAGAAGACCAAGTTTCTTCTTATGTAAATTTTGGCCCTTCAAGAATTTTCTTGAACTTTTGAGAGATTACCATTTTTCCCCTTGACTTCCACAATATTACGATGGGCCATTTTGCGAATTTTCTCTTTTTACCCTTAACCTTTCTCAATATTTCCATACTAATAATGTGCATAACTAATATTCCTAACAACTCGTACATCAAAATAATTTTTTTTTTTTTTTTGAAAATGGTCTCGCCCTTAACTTTCCACGTCGACTTTGAAATTTCCAAACGTACAAAATACGGGCTATAACAGAAACTAAGGCATCAGGGGTTGACTCGTTGGGAATTTCGAGGCCACGGGTGCGTTCGTAGCGCATTTTTATGTGTGTCTATGTGTATAGGATGTGAGCAGATGTCCTTGAAAACTAGACGAAAAATCGGATCAATTGGCAAAACTTGGTGAGATTCTCGGTGTCCGTGCCAACTTTGGCGCCACAGACCGGCCTGCCGCGATGGCACCGCTGGAGTGGTAGCCCTGCTGCTGGAGCGGTCCAAGGCTTTTCGTCTTGACTGCTGAAGCGGTCAAGTAACCGCTGAAGCGGCGTTGAGGCGTCCAACCGCCGGCCAAAAGCGAGGGTAATGGGGTTTGTAAAATTAATGAAGTGTTAAAAGCCTTTAGACCCTCATTATTTTCCTTTTCGAAATTGGAGCTTTGGGGAATAGTTCTTGGATATATTTTAGAGATATTCTTGGAGGTAAATCTTACTTATTCCTTTACTCTTTATTTAATCATAATCATCTTATATTCCCCCCTTCCCTTTAATAAGCCCATAGTGATGGAAGTTGGAAGAGGGTTTTGATGAACATTGTCCCTAGGCTTATTCATGATAAATTGATGATTTTTATGTTAGATTTTGATGAATCTAAGCTTGTTAATCGTATATCTTCCCTTTCTAGTGTTGAATTTCGGAATCACAGAGTTAGGGTTTATATCCATTTTGGGGGTTTTACTTGAAATCAGAAATTAGGCTAATCCTTGAGTTAAATCGGCAATTAGTGGTTGGGTTATGATCACCTAGTACTTAATTTTGCATTTTGCTTTCGAATTTCCCGCTTTGCCCTTGTGGGCCCATTTCCCCAATTTCTAGGGCTAGAATTGACCTAATTTGAATAGTGGCAATATTAGTATCATTCTTCATGATTTCTAATCTAGAATTCGTTTATGCTTAGACTACTTTGGTTTTGAGGTTCAACGGAAAGGTAAGGCAAATGAGTGAGTTATTGTTGTTGCGGTTCGGGCATCCAGGTAGGTTATGGCTTACCCTTGGTGAGACTTCGTATAGCGAAGCGCATATTTAGATTATATTATCGGCGACAGCATATGAACCTTCGGGTATGAAGTTGGGTTGGATATTGTCTTAGGTTGGGCCCTGTTGTCTTTTGGGACTAGCCACCCCATTGCGTTGTGCTTGATTATTTTATTCTGTTGGCTTGATACCGTGAGTTGTTAATAGATATTGAATTCTGTTTATCGTCTTGATTACGATATTGTTGGCATACCCACTGTTGGTATTTGTGATTCGGATATATTGTTGGCATACCTACTGTTGGTATTTGTGATTCAGATATAATGTTGGCATACCCACTGTTGGTATTTGTGATTCGGATATATTGTTTGCATACCTGATGTTGGTATTTCTGATTTGGTTATTTCGTTGGCAAGCCCATCGTTGGTACTTGTGATGTTGAGTATGATTATTGATGTCATTCATACATTGCACACATTCTCATTTTTCATGATACACTGTTGAGATATTGATGACATTTGATGAAACACTTGATGAGTTGGGCTCAATTTTACTTGTGTAACATGAGAGTCCGATGTCCGATGTTCATCCCGAAATCGTTGATTGAGTGAAATGTATATTTGATAAAACGCTTTTACTTGAGTGACGTGAGAGTTCGATGTCCAATGATTAATTTCGAAATCGTTGATTGCATGATTGATATCTGATGTTAGTTCTAGAATCGTTGATAGTGCATGGACTCCGCGGGTCCCCATGGTGGTGCCCGTGAGGACCCCCCGTGGGCCAAAATCTGGGGTCCTGTCTGTCTGTTGGCAAAAGATCCAGGACTTGTGGCACTTAGACTTCGCGAGTCACACTGGGCTGTGCTACCGAGACGTTGATATTTCTGTCCGAAGTACATGTGTACACCGCAATTGCATGCCATTACATTGCATTCATACACTACTGCATTGCATTGCATTATGACTTGATTGAGATGTTTGGTGTTGTATTGTGATGATTGGATTGGATTGGATATATTCGGACTTGGCACATGTGGGATTAGATGCTTTAGATAGGCGATGACGGATATTTGGATTTGATTACATTAAATTATACTTGTTGGTTTATTTGTTTATCTGCTTTATTATCTGAGTTGTGTTAGCTATGCTTAGTCGGCCGATGATGCCTACTAGTACTGTTGTTTGTACTGACCTGCACTTGTTCCATTCTTTTATAAATGCAGAGTATCAGGTTGGATCCACTTCTGTGACGCGTGGTTGATAGTCGCTTCAGCTCAGTTTTTGAGTTTCCAGGGTGAGCATGGACGTCTGCTGCCTTGAAGACTTTTCTATCTTTATGTCTTATTTTATTCAGAGACATAGACACTTTATGTATTAGTATTCCAGATTGTATTATTTCCCTTTTAGATGCTCTTGTATTATTCAAACCAGACCTTGGGATGTTATCATCATTCCGCATATATAGATATACCGTGAGACTTATTTATCTATTCTTTTCACATGATTAGTTACGTTTGTGACTTATTTCATTTTTGGGTGGAGGGTTCGCTTATTGAGGTGGGAAGGTAAGTGCCCGCACGACTTAGGCAAAATAGTTCGTGAC
Source organism: Lycium ferocissimum (assembly GCF_029784015.1). Taxonomy (NCBI): domain Eukaryota; kingdom Viridiplantae; phylum Streptophyta; class Magnoliopsida; order Solanales; family Solanaceae; genus Lycium; species Lycium ferocissimum. Next base: position 31,498,017 of record NC_081343.1, on the reverse strand, counting down.
AGAGGGTTACAGGGTCTCCATGTTTCAGCATTGGGTTTCTCGGAAGTGACAAGGTGAATTCCTGCTTAAAAATAGTGGGTTGCTCGATGATATGATCTGTTTGACTTCAGCTTCGTCTGGGCTTTATGATGGTGTGCGTGACACTAGTGAACCAATGGTGGGTCAACGATTCAGCAATGGTAGAGTACTAGACTTCGGTATGTGATAACAAGTGTAAGTGCGGTGATGACCATCAAGTGTGGGCAAACGTATTGTGATCGAGGGTAATAAAGAAAAGAAGTTGATAATAAGGACATGAAGGAAGCTTTTGTGCAAGTGTGTAGCGAAGTAAGGCTCCTTAGATTACCTGGATAAGAGTACTTTTCGTGATATTAGGAAAGAAAAAATTGGTATCTCTCATGCTTGTCAGGATAAGGTTGCAATTAATGCGAGGGCGAATCTCGTGTTCGGTTGTGGAAGGTAAAGAGGGGTTCGGCATGACAGAATGGTACCGATGGAGGTGGTTGTCTGAGTTATGGTTATTATAGAGTATTGAATCTCATAGGAATAATTAGGCATGGGTTGGTAATGATCGTACTTACAGGTTCACATGATATCTCGAAGATATGGTACTAAAAGCCGCTCTTGATATAAGCTCGTTAATGTTAAAGGACTACTCTATTACTAAATGAATGCTATGGTCTCATCGTTGGTCAGTAAATTTGAATGGATTGTAGGCTTCGTAGGAGCTAGTAATCGACTTATAGAAATGACTTCAATTATGGGTGTATGCGATGTATTAATGACTTGGGAAGTTACTGGTTGCTACACTTCGATTTGAGGAGAAGTATTAATATTGTTTGTGGTTCGTTCGGCTCAGAGGGATGATTGGTTTGGAGGATCGAGTGGATTTGAGTGTTGTTGGTTGATAGTGATAGAGTGATTTGACATGAAATACGGGAACTGAAGGATTACAATGAGGCATCTTGCTATCGGGTTCATAAGATTAAGGTTCGTAAGACTTGAAGTGAGATAACATGAGTACGTGAGTTGTGTCTGACTGCGGGAGCACTATATCATGGCGTACAGCAAAAGAGTGACCGATGAGATTGATCGGGATCTGCGATGTTAAGGGAAGTAAGAAAATCGTGGAAACAAGAGTTATGATATGAGAGCTTAGTTGCGATTTTACAATGCAGAGTGGGCTTAAGAGTTTATGGATGAGTTGGTATGTTCGGTTATGTCATAGACTAATAGAGATCAGTGGTTGACTAAGGTTGGGAACCTTGCATTCGTTGTGTAAAATTGTCTAGATCCCGCTACTAGCGATGTTAGAAGAGGGATTAGCGTGCGAGTGGTTAGAGGTGTTCGGATTCAATAATTGAGGTAAGAGGTGATTCTTCGAGGACTAGTAATGTTAAGGATTTGAGTAAGGGATTAGTGAACATGGATACTTGAAATAGTAGATCGATGATAGGTTAACTGAGTTAAGTTTGGGATAACATTTAAGAAATTGAGTAAGGCAATTCGGGCAAGGACGCTTCATAGAGATACATGAGGATATTAGTGAGACTATTATGTGATACGCTGGATATAGAGATTGTTCAATTTCGAGTTTTAAGCATTAAGAAAACTCTAATGTGCAGAGTGTGTGGTATGATCCTATCTCCCAGATAGCTTCCTCTAACTTGCATAACTTATTATTAGGTAGTATTCGATTGAGTGGATTTAAGGATTGACTACGCCATTGATGATCGTGAATTTATTAGAAATTAGGAAATTGACGAGTCGAGAAAAGGTATAGTTGATTATGAATCAATAAGAAAAAAGTACATCTTGGGGATTTCTTGGATCAGTATGGATTGTGGTGTCGTTTTCTTGCATATTCCGGTTGAGATGTAATTGTTGCGTGAGCTTAAGAAGGAAATCTACAAGAATGGACTACGTCATATGACAGAGTTCTATGAGGTTCGTGATTAGCGACTAGTGAGAAGCAAATTTCAGTGAACGGACATGTTGAGGTTTATAAGAAGTGGCTTGGTGGTACATCATCGGATAGGTTTCGTAGCATTCTACAGTGGATGAGTTAGCATGCCTTAAGAGAGAAGATTGTGGAATCCCTATCATGTGAGGACTAGAGTTATATTTTCGAGGTGAGACCCTACTCGTGGTGTATTTTATGTTGCAAGTAGTATTGACTGGACAGTTTTGGTAAGCATTTTTGGTTATTAAAGACTTGGGGGTGATTGCGTGAGATTTAGAGCGGCAGTTTAAGACTGGATACTTTCAGAGAATTGAAAAGCATATCGAGGTGATACTATGAGAGGTTCGATGGTTATATAATTACTATATGTGGCTTCAGGTTTCGTGTTAAAAGGTTCGGGGTTTTATTGAAATTGCGTAGCGGGTAAAGGCTGAGCAATATGAAGATTGAAATCATAAAGTATAACTCTTCGATACTAAGTTTATAGCTTGGATAGGACTTAACTTGCAGGGTCGAAAGTGATAGACAAGATTTGTTATGCGTGGTAAGGCTGTAATTGGTTTCAAAATTCAAAATCGGTTCTAATGAATATTGGTGATATTCGAGAGTTGTGCATTCATTCGGGGTAAGCGTGGTTTGAGTTAAACTTAAAGGTCTATGATTACACCCCCGAGAAGATATCTAAGGACTCGAAGCGTTTCGGCTTAGATTTGGGGTATGACAGATTTACCGAGCTTTGTAAGGGTTTTCCAGTGATTTAATGATACTTTCTGAGAACAGTTATTTAGGACAGAATAAGAGTATGCAATGAGCCTAGTCCAGATTTGAGGAGGAACTGTTGTGCGAGAGGTCTCTATAGTGATCAGTTGTTTGCTTGACGAGATATTCAGTGGTATGGTTCCTGTATTGTGATTTGAAGATTCAAAAACATTTGGAACTGGCCAAGTTGGCTACCGGAAAGATCAGTTTTGATAGAATTGCGTAGAGAACGTAGATGAATCAAGGACTCTTTTTTGCGAGAGTAAGTTATGAGTCATGAATTTTGGTATGTGTGTTCATATGTTTCTAAGAAATCACAGTGCGAGTAATGGCTTTAGAAGATATGGGAGACGGAGTTAGCAGAATTAGAGTATTTTATTAGCTCAGAATGGGCTATGGTTTGTGACCAGGTTTCAGAGGATTGCGTTTGTTTGGGAAAGTGTTTGTGGGGCCTATTGATTGCGCTTAGGATTACAGTGTTATCCAATCAGAGAATTTGGGTAAAAGCAAATTGTTGTTCGAGGATCAGTTAGGGAGGAAATTTGAATGTGGAGATACGAGAACTAGAGCTTGAGCTAAGTTAGAGAGTTGTGGCTGGTAGAGTGAACGACCAGGTTTTAGTGTGCAGACGCACGTAGGGTGTCTTGCAATTGGGAAGGAGGGCAAGTGCGAGAGGTGTATTGGCGTTGAGACTACTGTTGTTGGACCACTTGTTCTATGAGTTAGTTTTCACCGGATCACGTCAAATGTTAATCCGGTTTTCCATGGTTCTGTGTTGGAGAAGTACTGTTCTGGTGGTTTTTGTATCATTCGTTGGGATTTAGTGTTGTTCGATGAGAATCTTTCCTGTAAGGAGGAGTCCGATATACGTAGCCGATATCTTCAATTATTGCCGATTCCAGCATTTTTCATCCTCTCTTCCTTGTAGCTCGAGGACGAGCGATTGTTTAATTAGTACCTGATGTAACGACTATCAAGACCTCTGGTTAAGTTGTCTCTTCCTCTTGATCGTTGTGTTTTTACTTGTTTCGTAACATGTCATGACATTATTTGTGGCCTCTGTATTATTACTGTAAAACAAAATAACATGGTTATCAATCATGTAAAAGCAATTTTAATTACCTATTTATACATAGTTATATATATAAGCTTTTTCATTTAAATTTAAAAGAATGATACAAATTGTGGTCCTCACTCGGAATGGAACATTGAGCCATTTCGTTATTAAACAACACGTAATAAGAAAACATGTAAAGGCGACAAGCCAAGCCTCAAAGCCGACTTTCACCATTTTTTCTGAAAGTGAGCATTATTTCTACCACAGAGTGAACAATGGGGTAGAAGTCCATCCGCTCGTTATTTTCCCTAGCTTAGAACGATGAATCTCTAATGCTTCAAAGCATTCTTCAACGATGGCTGCACATTCTTCTTCCCAAAACAACGTCCTTAAACCCTCTTCTGGATCTTTGCTGTTGTGACTCAATAAGCATCTTTGTGAAAGACTGGTATAGATGAGGGAATGACTTTCTCATTTCAACGAGACCTCTTGGTCCATGTTCCGCTTCTTCCTCTTCTGCCTCACGTGGCTCGTATCCAACCCCAAATCGATATTTCCCATTTTGGATACTCACTGGTTCTTTGATTCCTTATAGGTTCCTTTCCAGACCTTTCCCGGGCTCAAACCCACTTCTTATCATAGTCGTGGCTATGATAAGAAGTGGGTTTGAGCCCGGGAAAGGTCTGGAATATCTTCATCATCTCCCCTATGATCTATCATGGCTAATTCAACAGTGTGAAAATCAGCACCAACTGGTGACTTTTCTATGACCGGTAAAGAATTGTCCGGATAGTTATGGATACTTCCTTTACCGTGAATCACGACTTCTTGATCATCCCATATGAATTTGAGAGACTGGTGTAATGAAGATGCTACAACTCCAGCGGCGTGCAACCAGGGTCATCCTAATAATAAGTTATAGCTTGTTTTGATATCCATGATGACGAACTTCACTACGAAATCTGCAAGACCCATTTATATGTATAGATCTATTTCTCCAATTGGGTTTCTGGTTGCGCCATCATAAGCTTTTATATTTGTTCGACTTTGGTAGGTCTTGCCAACATCATACCCAAGTTGTTTCAAAGTCGTCACAGGGCATACATTCAAACCAGCCCCTCCATCAATCAGCACTTGAGGGATAATCTTGTCGCGACATTTGACTGTTATATGTAAGGCCTTATTGTGGGACTTACCTTCTTTTTGTAATTCATCATTAGAAAATGATAGCCAATGCTCTCGTACAACATACCCCCCCCCCCCAATCTCGGCCAATGTTTCACTTGTAGTACCGGCGGGTACTTGGACTTCATCCAAAGCGTTTATTAAGGCTAAGCGATATTGAGACGAACTGAGTAATAATGACATTATTTATATCCTAGCAGGAGTCTTATGCAGGTGCTCAACAATCGAATAATCTTTGACTGGTATTTGCCTTCAAAAGTTTTCGGCTTGGCCTTCAGTGATTGGTCTTTTCTGAGGGTTTTCACGATGAGGCGCTTCGAGCACTGGCTCTTCTGGAGCATAACACCCTCCATACCTAGTCATACCCTGACCCACGACAGCTATCTCTTTTCCTTTATTGACCATTGTCAGATGTGGTTGTTTAATCACAAAGGGTGCATTCTCAACTGGTCTCGATTTTGAGTATGAACGGCTCGTTCTGAATTTGAGCAACGATTAAGGGGTATTTGAGCACAAAGGGCTTTTTCTTGGCTACCGCAGATTTCTCAGATTTCTTTGTCAAAGGGCCTAACACTTCTTTTCTCTCTTGTAAGGACAACAAAGTGACGGTTCTTTCCAAACCTTCAATATCCTGGCGAATTATCACGGGGCTCTCTTCCCATTCATCACCTCTTCCTATCATGTGAATTTAATTTCCTCCATGCTTCAGGAGGGGATTTGTGTCCACATTTAGAGGTGTTAATTCCAGGATAAGTTCATGATTGTCAATCATATCTTGTAGCTTGTGCCTTAAGTTTATGCTAATTTCAGTAGTATGGCCAATTTGGTTAGAATGATAGGCGCAACTGAAATCTGACCTGTACCATCGATCCTTGGGGTTAGCAGGGTTTGGTGGAACGATATTTATTGGACTAGCGTCTCTTAGTTTGGGCTGCCTCATAGTTTGCTGGTGGAGGCTGGTTTTGGAAAGTCTAATTTTGCGGAGCTTGGTTATTGGGTCTTTGGCATTCGGTAATTTGGTCGTAGAGCTTGATTGTTAGGTGCAGGCATTTGATAATTTGACTGTGGAGCTTGGTAACCAGGCTGTGCGTAGCACACAGTCATTGGGCTATACTGGGGTGAAGTGGTTATATAGTTGGATGGTGGAGGTGATTGGTAGTTATCTTGATTTTTGTGGGTTATCTCCTTTCCTCGACTTTTTGGGCTAGTAGCTCTAGAAACATAGGCTAATCTTCTCTTTTTTTTTTTGCCACTTGCGGTGCCAGATGCACCTGATCTATTTAGTACACTAACAATCCTGCCGGTCTTGAGGCCATCTTCGATATCTTCCCCAACGGTGACTAATTCTGCAAAGGAACTCCCTTTAATAGTTATCATTTTGTCAAAACAACCAGCTTCTTGGTACTGTATAAATGCAGCTACTAGCTCATCTTTAGTCATAGATGGTTGCACACGGGCCGCCTCGTCTCTCCAGCGACGGGTATACTCTCTGTAGGTTTCGGTCGATTTTTGACAAATTTTCTCTAATGAGAAGCGATCAGGCATATTTTCCACATTGAAGCGGAATCTTTCCATGAATGAACTCTCCATTTCCTCCCATGTCTTCCATCGACTGATGTCTTATGAGACAAACTATTCCATGGATGTTCCTGACAGACTTCGATTGAACAACCTCATGAGCAAAGCTTTGTTTCCTCCATTTCCAACCAACTGGCCTCAATAAGCCCTCAAGTGGGCTCTGGGATTGCCCGACCCATTAAAGTGATCAAATTTAAGAATTTTGAAACCTTCTGGTTGACCCAGGTCTAAATGTATGCACAAATCAGAGTATCTTAACCCCTCTTTCTTTTTAGAGCCATGTTCTAGTTCAGCAATTTTCTTCCCCATCTCCTTCTTGATCTTGCCTATTCTTGCCTCGAAGAACATTTCCATGTTCTCCATTTCTGGCGAAGAGTCAATATGGTGACATGGTCTTGAAAAGTAAAACCTGGTTGCGCGGGGAAGATCGTAGGAACTTCTGTTGCCCGAGGGGCTTGATAAACATTGTGTTTGTAGCGAGAGCAGCTATTTGAAAAACTGGTGTTTGGTGGGAGGAATTCCCCACATGGGTGGTGTTTTGGCGCAGTGGAGTTTGAAAAGTAGCCCTAGTCTGGTTTGTGGGAAATGGTCAGGAATTGGTAAGTCTTGATTTAGGAAAATAGGTGGAGGTCTTCTAGCCTCAGCATTAGTAGCATTTTGCTTTTCGGCCCTTAGGCGGTGCCACCTAGGCAAGGGAGTCCTCTCTTACTGTACCTGCCAGTATCAGAGAATGCTTTTGATTGTATACTAGCCCAGCATGATAAAGAGGGCAAAAAGAAACATGCCATTTACTATTTGAGCACGAAGTTTACATCCTGCGAGGCATGGTACACACTCGTAGAGAAGACCTGTTGCGCTCTGACTTAGATCGCTAAAAAGCTAACGCACTACCTATCAGTGTTCATCACCCACCTCATATCCCGAATGGATCCATTGAGATACATTTTTAGGCAACCGATGCCCATGGGAAAATTGGCTAAATAGCAGATGCTACTAAGTGAATTCGACATCATATATATAGCACAAAAGGTAATCAAAGGACAAGCCCTGGCTGACTTGTTAGCAGAAAGCCCCGTCGATAACGAGCTTGAGCCTTTACAAATTTTCTTCCTAGATGAGGACATACTGGCTATGGAAGAAGAGTTGACAGAACCATACTCAGGTTGGAGACGTTCTTTGATGGGGAAGTCAATTACAAAAGGTGGCGTCGGGGTGGTGTTGATATCAGACACAAGACAGCACTATCCGATGGCTGCAAAGCTCAACTTCAGGTGTACCAACAATATGGCGGAGTACGAAGCATGCGTCCTCAGCCTCAGGATGGCATTGGACATGAACATACCAAAGTTATTGGTAATCGGAGACTCCAATTTACTCATAAATTAGGTAAAAGGAAGTTGGGCGACCAAAAACGATAAGATACTCCCGTGTGTAATCTAGTGCCAAGACTGTGTGGGAGATTCAAGAATATCGATTTCAGGCATACCCTGAGAGCCCAAAATGAGTTCGCAGACACATTGGCTATGATAGCATCCATGATCCAGCACCCTGAGAGTGCTCACATTGACCCTCTGGATATCACACTAAGAGAAGAATAGGCTCATTGCACCCACATCGATGCCGAGCCAAATGTCCAACCATTGTACGCCGACATCAAGACACACTTAGAGAAGGAAGAATAACACCCAGAGAGTTCAGCAAATCAGAAAAAGACTATCAGGAGGCTGGCTAATGGTTTTTTCCTGAACAAAGAAATATTGTACAAAAGGACGCCTGACCTTGGGTTAGTCAGGTTTGTGGATGCCGAGGAGGCTAAAAAACTGCTAAAAGAGGTTCACATAGGGGCATGCAGTCTTTACATGAATGCATTCATACTTGCAAAGAAAATCCTAAGGACAGGATACTACTGGATGACCATGGAGCATGATTCATGCAAAAGTGCCACCAATGCCAGACACACGGGGATTTAATTAGGGTTCCTCCTACCGAGTTGCACGTGATAAGCACGCCATGGCCCTTCGTGGCATGGGAGATGGACGTCATAGGACCCATCGAGCCCCCGGCCTCCAATGGACATCATTTCATCTTTGTCGCCATTGACTACTTTACTAAATGGGTAGAAGCCACTTCGCACAAGTTAGTAGCCAAGAAGGTCGTGGCTGATTTTGTCAGAAACAATCTGATATGTCGCTTCGGTGTATCGGAATCCATCATCAGTGACAATGGTGCCAATTTGAACAGTCATTTGATGAAGGACATTTACGAACAATTCAAGATAACCCACAGGAATTCTACTGCCTATCGGCCACAGATGAATGGAGCCGTAGAGGCCGCCAACAAAAGCATCGAGAGAATCTTGAGGAAAATGATTGACAACTACAAGAATTGGCATGAACAGCTGCCTTATGCCTTGTTGGGGTATCGAACGATAACCCGCACTTCCACCGGGGCAACTCCATATCTCCTTGTCTACGGTACAGAAGCGGTCATACCCGCGGAAGTGGAAATCCGCTCACTCAGGATCATCCAAGAGGCAGAGCTAAAGGACGCAGAATAGGTCAAGAACCACTACGAGCAATTGGCCATGATAGATGAAAAGAGAATGGTGGCGGTCTGCCATAGACAGTTGTACAGACAAAGGATGTCTCGAGCCTTCAACAAGCGAGTCAAAGCCTGACTATTTCAAATTGGACAACTCGTGCTCAAGCGAGTATTCCCTCACCTAGTAGAGTACAAAGGGAAGTTTGTGCCAAACTGGCAAGGACCGTACATGGTCTGCAAAGTACTCTCAGGAGGAGCCATAGTCCTAGCCGAGATGGATGGACAAGCGTGGCCTAAAGCCACCAGTGCAGACGCGCTCAAGAGATACTACATTTAGGATTCCATTTTCTTGTAATTGTATTATCATTTCCTCGTAATTGTACTTCCATAACAAAATGTGTATCCTTCTTTTATAAATGAACTACGCAACGACCCGACTTCCACACGGTGGGATACGTAGGCAGTCCATATCGGACCCGATCACATCATTAGTAAAACCGGAAAAAAAACTCAGCTACTTCATCCCGAACTACGTTCGACCTGAATTCCTGCTGCGACAGGATACGTAGGCGCTTTCGAGCTCGGTTGTCATAAAAAAAAACCAGAAGGCATTAGGAAAACCCAGAGACAATAAAGCAGGATAGAATCGACGAGATCAAACTACGAGGACCGATACAAGAACCAGCCAACGTCAACCCTACTCTGGGACAGAATTTTTGAGAGGATCTCAAAATTCCTATCGGGAACAATCAACTGGGAGATAGCAAAACAAGACATTACACTGGGGCAGAATTTTTTAGGCTAAAAAATTCCCACATAATGAGAAGTAGCAGGGGCCGCTCAAGGCCTACCCAAAACCGAGACAGAATTTTTTGAGAAAGATCTCAAGATCATACCTCCCGGGGGATCCGGAAGACCGCGCTCAAAGTCACATGTCATGACAAAAGATTTTTAAAAAACAATAATATATGTAGAACAATGCGCTTTAATTTTTTACTTTAAATTTTCAAAAGGCATTCATTAGCATATATACGCCCTAAAAACCATCTCTCAAAATACCAAGCCTAAGAGGGTTTGGAAGAACGTCAAGAAGAGCCACCAGACGGGAAGACAATTACACTAATTGGTTTTTTACGAAACCCATAATTTTTCTATGGATGCAAGATTGTAACAGGACGATGGGCGCTCCGCTAACCGGTCTTCCCACAGCTCGGCCCAGCAAGGAAAGGCCAAAAGGGTCGTGATGAATAAGCACAAAGACATCCGGCCGAAGGGGTCATGACAAAGACAAAGAGGCATATTCGACCACGAGGGTCACGACCTATACTAAGGACGAAAGAAAGATCATTCCGCCACAAGGGCCATATCTGTCATCTTTTAATTCCCTTCGATTCTTCCATTCTTTGAATTCCTTTCAATTCGTTCATACTTGCTGTCGAGAGGGCCATTGCACGTTTACTTTCCTGCTACCGAGAGGGCCATTCGTTTACTTTCCTGCTGCCGAGAGGTCCATTACACATTTACTTTCATGCTGCCGAGAGGGCCATTCATTCATACATACTATCGAGAGGGCCATTCATTCATACATACTGCCGAGAGGGCCATTCATTCATACATACTGCCGAGAGGGCCATTCATTCATACATACTGCCGAGAGGACCATTCATCCATACATACTGCCGAAAGGGCCATTGCACGTTTATTTTCCTGCTGTCGAGAGGGCCGTTCATACAAATATCACAGAGATATTTGCAATATTGTTAAATTTTTGAGGCAGGTACACAGCCTCCTAAAGAGAGCCAGCCTGCTAAACCAGATCCAAACAAATTGCAGAGCAAATACGGAACTATTTCTTACGCAACCGGTCAAGCTATGGTGCCCGTGAGAGTCAAGCTCTCCGGCTAAGACTTGGAAGCCGCCCAATCTCAGATTCAACCACAATCTGTCTATTTCGCTAAAAAAAACCATGACCGATCAGATACACATCGGTAAAATCCGAAGGTATTCCCGCAAAAAGCGGGATGCTCTTCTCCAGCAAGTTGAACTACATGCGGCCTGATTCCCAAAGACAAGGGATATGTAGGTTGACTCAAAACCCAAGAGTCGACCGTCCACTAACCACCGTCCTGGGAAACGCCTGTCACAACGTCTGGAATCTCCGGACTTTCCTGCTAAAACACTTAAAGTCTTTAATCGAGTAGAACCATAGGTGGCCTAAATTCTCGTACACCCCAAGATATGTAGGACACCTAAAAGCCAGGGTACAGCCACACATGTGTGAATTGCTTGAAATTGAAGGGCAAAATGAGTCAGTCCGTCAAAAATTAGGATTAGTCAAATTTTGTTACTGAGGGATGGTTCCGCCATCCCCGAACACCGAAGGGACAATTGTTGACACCTAATTTTTGACCTCCCGTGATTTATTTTAAGTGCTCGGAGTCCTTGGACAATATATAAAATCGGTTGCGCACCCTAAAGGGTCTATGTAATTTTTATGAAATTATTCGGGATAATACTTCACCTCGGTAAATTAACAAAGAAATTCCCAACATATTTTTTTTCTTTAAACTAATGAGGATTTTTATGACATTCAAGGAATATTTTTATTGAGATTAATGAGTAATTTTATTCCATTTTATTGTCCAAGGCACTTTGACTAATTAAAAAAGTTGACCATTTTACCCCTTAAACCTTGATTTTTTGTGTGTTTGCATAGTTGCTTGATTTTCTTTTTATCTGGTTAATTAATTTAGAACCAGCACCTGCAAAAATGATTTGTTCTAATCAATCATGTTTTAAAGAGGATAATAATTGGTTTTCTTTGATTTATTTTTGAATATTTTTCCCCAACCCTCCATACATATATATACACACCATGCATATACAAATATACATGGTGTATATGTACATGTATATAAGCATAAGGGCCCAATTTTTTTTTTTTTTTAATGAAAAAAGACCAGGCCCATTCAAATATGGACCAGACCTGATCCAGTACTGATTAAAGGGGGGGGGAGGGATAATAACTTCTCCCCTTCGTTTCATTTACAAGACCCTAGGGGTTGTTTAGCACAAGAGAAGCAGAGGACGCGGCTAGGGATAAAACCCTAGCGCCGCCCCCACTGTTCCTCTAACCACCCGCCTATTTTTTTTTGTCATGTCCCATCGTAGTGGGTGTACAACATGAGGGAGAGGATGAAGCATTAATGGCTTCATCCTTCTCTCCACAAAATCCAGCCAAACAGGACCTTGAAGGTACAAACCCCCTCCCTTTTATATTTTTCGTCATTATTATAGTGATAAAGCATTGTGAATCGTTGATTTTGGTTTCTATCTCGAATCTGGACCGTGTATTGGATTTTTGAGTGAGGACTTGTGTAAATCTAGAAGTCCCACATCGATGGTTGGGATTCTAAGAGATATTCTGGGGTTTCTATAAATTGAACCCATTTGTTCAAAGAAAGGGGGGTTGGAAACCAAAAAGGCTTGAAAATTACGATTTGTTAAAGTCTCAAAAGTTTCCATCAGTCAAAATTTTAAATTTAACCTAAGGGTTTCAGTTTTCTAGTTCTAAAATTTTTGTCTTCTATTTGTTTGTGATGTTGGTGGCTTTGAGTTTGCCATTGGAAGCATAAGAGTCCATACCATGAGAAACTGAGTGTCAACAGGTTACTGGCCATTTGCTTTATTGTTGGCCCTAGGTGATTTATCCATCTTTGTTTAGCTTGTTTTTCCATGATTGATGTCTGAAACTTTGCCACTTTGGGTTGTTGATTGTAACTTGCTCCCTATGTGATGGTTGAATCCCTTGTTTGTTAGGCTGTAATCATGCCATAAACCTCTCTGTTGCTTCCCTTTTCCTTTCCTTTTTTCTTTGAGAAGAGCTTCTGGTTAGTCTAAACATGCTCAATGACTATCTCTAGGAATCAAAACTGTTTTAAGGATATTATGACTGAGCGCCCATATGCCTTACCCATTAGGATCTCTCTTTCTTTAACAAAGGGTTTTAAAGCTCACTTATTTGTTAACAAGGAACTCTGACTAATGAATCAATCTGTTATATGCTTGAGTCAACAAAAAAAGGTAAGTTTTAAAGAGGGGCCAGTTTTGAATATGTGCTCTAAAGTTCTAAATAATTTCATGAGCCTTAATAGTTTGTAAGGCCTCCCCCTAGGCCCCTTCCTGTCAATGTTGTGCTTGTTTTTATAGTGATTTGGTCATGTGTACCCTGAGGCTAGTTGGGATGAGATGTATGCTTTCAATTGGACTAGCACAACTATGTCTTGTTTTCTCTAGGAAATGGCTTGAACCTTAATAAATGGATAGGTCTTCCCTTTTGGATATGTCCATTTGGAATCCTTTATGATTGATTCCTAGACTAGATATGTCTGGAAAGGAAAAAACCCACACATTATCATAGAGAAGGCTAGAAATGAACCAAGCCACATGACTTAAGAAAGTCCTTTTTAAGGGGCCTTAGGGAAAAGAGAAGAGTAAAGCCAGGCCCATTCTGGTTCACAACAACTCATTCAAAATAAGAGGTCCCATGGCACTTCTTGGTCTGTAGGGCTGAGGTTTATTTCCAAGAATCCCAGAAAAAAAAAAAACCATATGGATTCTGCCCCCCGAAGCCTAGCGAGACTCCCCCCCCCCCCCAGTTTAGAGTTGGCATTTGAACTAGTATGGCTGATTTTGGCTTTGACCTGAGTAAAGAAATAGTTGTGCATATGAGTTCAAATTAAGAGGTAAAGATGGGAGGTTAGAGATAGACGCAGATTTTGCTTTCTTATCTTCCCTTATCTGGTTTTGCCCACTTGACCTTGAGAGTACATCAGTTATGCTCCTACCCTGCCATAACCTTACCTTTGTTTGAATCTATGTGACTTCTCATTTCTAAGAAGCAAAGGTGCTCTAGTTATTTCATGGTGGTATGTTTAGTACTGATTCCCCTCCCCTTTGAATAGCACAACTTGTATGCCCTTGTCATGATCATGTGTTCTCCATTTGTTTGACATTTGATATGTTAGTCGTGTCACTTTTCTCTCTATGGCCATGTTATTTTGTCTAGTCCTATCTGTAATTTGTGGGTTGCAGTTGTGTCACCTTGTAACTATGGGCTTGGCTTTGTATTTCTTTGACTCATTTAGCCTATTTTAGGACCTTCCTCATAAATGTGTGTATGGTTATGTTTAGCTACTGCAGGATTATGAATTTACTTGTTTTGGTGGGATCACATTTGTGGGTGAATCTGGCAGCTGTGCAGTGGCTTATCCTGGGTTCCAGTTATGTTTTGTATGGCTGAATTGGTATGGGACAAGGCAATTTGGGGGGTGAGGTCTAGTCTTAGCCTTCCCCGGTGAGAAGCCATGCCTGGGGTTCATGAAAACCCCTGCAACTTGTGCGGCATGGGGAATACGGGGGCAACGACTTACCCTTCCCCCTATTTATCAAAGACCAGCCAATAAGCCTGGTGGTGTTAGTATATAAGCTTTGCAACAGCTACCTAGCTTGGCCCGAAAATCTGTTGTGATATACCTATATATGTTTAACGTATATGGCCTTCCTTCTTAGTATGATTGTGATAGTTTGGGCCTGTCTGATACATATGTGTACGTTTGATGTATATCCTTCCTTTTATTATTATAATAGTGATAAGTTCAAAAATTATAACTAACCGGTTCCCCTTTTTTCTTTCCTCCTCCACCACATGACTACTCGGGTCGAGTCAACCTGCCTATTGGGATTCAGGCCCAATAAGGAAAATTCTTTCCTCAGAGATACTGCCCGCAAAGATGGAGAAAAAACTTGGCGTGCAAAAGGCCTAGCCATGGGTGAAAATGGCGGGCTAGGGGCTTGGTACCCCCTAGTCTCAACACTTATTTGCTTATCAATATTTTTATTTATCCCCATGTATTTGTAAAACTTATACAAACTCATGTTATAGTGGAATTCTTGTTGTGAAAACTAGTAGTTTTAGGATGACGGTCCTCATGCCATCTAGATTGATTCTAAGTCCCCAAATCCCTTCTTTCAAAACCTGGATTTAGCATAACGATTTTTTGATAACTTAAAATTGGACTAATCATACTATTTGACATGGTTTTAAAAATTCAAAACAAAAGGATAAAAATAATATTTCAAAAGCTTTCAAGTATTACAAAGGTGTAAAATGGACTGATTTTCCAAAATAAAATCTAAGTCTCGTTTTTTTAAGAACCAACGAATAAAAACAAGCAAAAATTTTATGATTAACTTGGTACAATTTAGGGTTAAGCTCCACTGATTTGTTGACTAGAAATGAATAAAGCCAAAGATGGCAAAAAACCAAAATAATTTTCGGACCAAAAGCCCATTTACAAGAGAAATAAGTGGGGAGGAATTAAGCCCTCCTAAAGCCCCCTCTCTTAACTAATTCATTTTTGGGCCTAAAATGGGCAGATTTCCTTCAAAAAACAAATGTTGGCAAATAAAAGTCCAAGACACAAAATAAATTTCATAAAATCGTGTCAAACAATGCATTTTCCTTCAGTAAAATACATTCGTATAAATATGAGTTCTCGGATAAAGTGTTCCAAATGTGTTATGCAGGTCGAACCAAACAAAGTATGAGTCAAACATGGATAAAAGCGGACATTTCAAAAAATAATAAGTTCATATTTTTCCAATAACAATCCTATACTTATTTTTTTAAACAAAATACACCACCTTTTATATTAAAAAGGGGGGGGGGGGGGGGGAATTATTTTACCCGGATATTATAAATTCGAACCTATGTACCTTATACATAAAAGGAACATAAAGTCCCTTTTTAAAATGATATGCACAATGACAAGATTTTTGCGAGAATAAACACTAAACAGACAGCTCATACAAATACTCATACTTTGGAATTCAAAGGTCAATTGTATAATATGGATCCTTCATACTGGAGTGCTTAACACCTTCCCCAGGAGATCATTAGAACCCTTACCTAGAACTCTGGATTATGCAGGTTTTTTCACGGTATTTGAATAAGCTCTTCACACCGGTTTTCGTAATTTCCTAAAAATTGGGTGGCGACTCTTTTCAAAAAAAAAAAAAAAACAAGTCCAAAAAAGCACCAACAAGTTTGTAGTAGCCTTTTATGCCTTAACACCGCATAAAAAGCGAACCGTTACAGTGAAGTGAAATCTACCGAAGAAGAGATAGCAGATGTCTTTGTGAATATAGGAAACGTGGGAAAAAAATTGGTGGGAGAAGCTGAGATTGTGCTGGAAATAGTTGATACCCTTGTGCAAATAGAACCAGTTGAGCAACCTGTTCCAGATATGTTAAATGTTTCCCCCATGAAACAAGTTGTACAATATGCTCCATGATTGCCTACTACCACATATAATGATGATCATGAGCTGCCCATAGCTTAGGTAGCAGGGAGAAAGTTCAAATCCAGACTAAGAAAAGCACCTGGAAAGCAGATTCTAAAATCTATCAAGGAAGTTGCTGAAAAGGAAGCTAGTCAAGTCCTATCTAGAACTCCACACACTAGGAGCAAAAAGAGGCAAGCTAATGCCGAACTGGAAAAAGCATTGCAGGCGAGCAAGAAGTCTAAACAAGCCAGCACTAGAGCTGAGACTATTGTAGTAAGGGTTGAGACACATGGTAAAAGTTCTAAAAGAAACAACAAGAGAAAAGTAAAAGATGTAGGTACCCCAAAATCCCAGCCAATTGCTGCAAAGGTGAGTTCAGAAAAAAAAGAAAGTCTCAGACTAAGTTCAGAGATGAGCACTCTAAGTGTGAAAATGAAATATACTCTGCCTCTGACCATGATGATAGTACTGATATTGAGGTCTATGGAGATATGACTGAAGTAATAACCTCCACAGCTGAAAGGGTTATTCAGTTTCAGTCATTGTCTGCGTTAAAGGGAAGGGTAGTTTTTGGTCATAGAGACCGTAAATGCCTACCCTACTAGAAAAGATTGTTGTGCAGGATTGGAGTAACTTGTTTCTTCTTTGAGAGGGGAGGAAAATGGCAAAAGAGAAGGTTATTGAGTTCTACAACAATGCCACCTGCAGTGACACTACATTGACCAGTACTGCGCTAAGAGTGAAATTCACACTTAATACCCAAGTGTTGGGGTAAATAGTACATGTACATTCAGAGGGTTGGGCACATTATGTGAAGAGTGATTGGACACCACTGAATGGCATGGCCACAGCTTTGGAAATTACCAAGAAACTATCTAACAATCCTGTTGTTGTAAGGTCCAAAAGAGTTCAAAAAGAGAAACGATGAGACTACATTGGCTTTAATTTGAGATAGTTCATAGGATGATTCTTCCAAGGAAAGAAGGCAGGGGTGATGCCAGTTTTCTGAACATGACCTTAATGGAGCTGATAGAGACTAATGTTAAGATTAATCTACCAAACCTTATGCTTTAACACATGACAAGGATTGCTCAACAAGGAGATAAGGAGCTTGCACTTGTATATGGGTTTTGGCTGGAGGAAATCATGGAGCACTTTTAAATGCCAGTCAAAGTCCGGCAATATCAAACTTCCAAGGATATGATCAGAGCCTTAGAATAGGTTGTTCAACCTGATCTAGCAAAATATGGATCGGCTTCATATCAAGTATGATCTTGATCAAAAGGAGTTAAATGCTCAAATTGTAAGTCTGCAGCCTGCCCTGGGAAAGGAAAGACCAAATAACACCAAGACTATATATGACTTGGTTAAAGCACTTACCAACGAATCCTCCTTGACCTTCAAGCCTTCCTCTTAACACCCCTAAGCCTAGTATTCTTCTATAGTACTTAGCCTTGCCTTAATGAACCCTTTCTATGCTTGTGGTTGACCTGGATATTTGTTCTTAAATAATTATGGTTTGATGATACGATATCTTCTAATGGAAAAGGTTTCTCTCTTATATTTGGGTATTATTTCTCTGTGTTTACAATATTCAAGAAGATAAATTGAGCTAATGTTTGTTATATGTATATGTGATAGCCCCAGTGACCATGAGTTTTATATTGAAAATTCAAATTGGTACTTAACTGATTTGAAGCAACTTTTTAATGATGTGTAATACTTATAACCCAACTATGCTAACCCGGTTCGATTTAGTGCCGGTGTTTATAGCCTAATATAAAGAAGAAGATTGAAGAACCCGTTTCATACATTTTATGTTTTATAGTTCTTGAGTCAAGAATCGTGTATTAGGATTGTTTATCAGGTTGTCCTTTATCAGCTTTCATAGAAGCAATTATCATAGGAATAAACATTAGTCAGACTCAGCTTCAAATTGCGGGCAAATTGAAGTGGGCTCAATAGTCTAGGGAGATTGTTGAGATAGGAATTAGAGTTTAGTTCCTAGGTTACAAAGTTTGTAACTTGAATTTGCAAAGGCTCACAGTTGTATTGGAGTTTGAGAAAAATCCCACAGAGGTGTAGGTCGTGGTTTTTTCACCCTTTGTGAGTTGGGTGTTTTCCAGATAAAATTATTGTGTCCTTACTTTCTGTTCTATTCCGCAAGCGCTAACTTCGAATAGGTACAGTAATGTGGTCTATTCTATGGGAGAAAATCTGGCATACATTATAATAGATAACTGGTCGTGCAAAATATCACCTTCCATCGTTGCTAACAAATGATGACTGGAGCAATTTGCAAATTTAATTTATGCACACTATTTTTGGTTCTCAGGTCCCACCAATTTTTAATGGTCCTTTTAATAGGTCCTGAATAGTGAGTAATGCTAAGAGTGCCTCTAATACATTTCTAGCTATGTATAGCAGCATCACCCTCAGGGAATTGATGTTGCATTGAATCAACAACTGAAGTATTACAACAAAGGCATAAAGTGTTACTTTTAATCCTAAATCAAGCAATAGCCTCATTGAAAGGAAGTCTACCTGTAACGACCCGCTAGGTCGTTTCGGCTATTTTGACTGTTTTACCCCTTTTGACCCTTCCCCTAGCTTCATCATGATATATTTGACTTGTAGAGATGGTTGGCGTGATTCCCAAGGCAATCGAATGTGATTTGGGTGAGAAAATGGGATTTTTGAAAGTTTATAAGTGTTGGGATGACTAAAGTCAACATCGGGGGTAAATGAGTCTTTTTAGTAATTGTGTTCAGAATGTCGATAATGACTCGGTAGAGTAGTTGGTTCGGTTCCTGAGGGACTTGGGAGTATTTGGGTCATTTAGTTGGAAAACTAGTTTTAAGGCGTTTGGGGTTAACTGGGTCAAACTGACCTCTTTTACAAATTTTGAGTGCGCGAGCAAGTTCGTAGTGTGTTTTAGAAGTGGTAAGCATATTTGGTTAGTGTCCGGGGGGTTTCGGATGAATTCTGAGGGTCGAATCCGGGTTTGGAACACACCAAATTTTTCTGGTGTGCAGCTGATTGTTATACCCCGTATTTTTGTACATTGGGATATTTTAAGCTAATCGCGATAAGTTAAGGACAAGACTATTTTGGGATACGAGGTAGAGACTGTTATACCTCACATTTTGTACATTTGGATATTTCGAGTTAATGGCGGAAAGTTAGGGACAAGGTTATAATTCTTTCTAGAATGCATAAGTTGCATATTCATCTTTGTATGGGTATGAAGTATTAAGGGTAAAGTTGGAATAAGAAAAATTAAGGGCCAAGAGTGGAAACAAATTATTTCATAAAATAGCCACAACTAGCCATGTGGCCGTGGGACCCACACATGGCTAGCCAATGGTTTCAAGCCATTAAGGGGATATGTGTTCATCTTATGTTGCAAGATATATAAATATGTGGCGCAGGATGACCAAGTCAAGGAATTAGTCATCTTTTCCACTTAAAGAAAAAAATCTAGAAAATTTGAGAAAATTGGAGAAAAAAAGCAAAAAAAAAAAAAAAAAAAAAAAGAGAAAAGGAGTGCACATGACCGGCCATGTGCATGCAAGTATGTATATATATATATATATGTGGGATGAATTACAAGGCACAACTCATCATTTTACAACTCTAGAAAAATCAAGAGAACTTGGAGACAACAAAGAAGGGGCATTCGGCCAAGCATAGCAAAAATTGACCCCTTGAAACATTGATCAAAAAATTATTTTCTCCTAGTTCCTCTACTAGTTGGAAGGCCCTCTATAATGTGGAGTGGTTGTGGAAGCGAGTAAACCATTCGTTCTTACGAAATTGCATCCTAGCCGTATGGAGGAGTTGAATGGAAAAGGTGAGGTTTAATCTTCTTTACATGTTTTGTGGATGAATTATATACGTTGTAGTGTGTATAAATGGATGAACTTCATGAAATTATGGTGTGTTGTGTGTGGCCGTGTATATAGGTGTGTTGTGTAGGAATGGTGAGTTGAATTTACTTGGTGGCGTAGTTGTTGTTGTTATGGAATATGTGATGAAAATGAAGGATTGATGACTCAAATGGAAGTCTTAATTGTTGTGGGCTGATTTGGAAGCTAAGGTGATTGTAATATGATTTCTTGTATTGATGAAAATGATAATGCCAACGTATGGGATTGTTGATATAGTTTATGAATTTGGAAGAAGAAAATGTGTTATTGATGTTCCTAATGTAGTTGAAGGATTTCGGGTGGAATGGCCTATTGTTTGGGTTGTTTTGAGTATTTTATGGATTGCTTGGAATGTTCTTAAATCGTGTTTGAATGGTCTCGGATTAACACTTGAACGTATGATCAATGATGTTGGTTTGAATGCACGTAGCTTATTTGAATATAAATGAAGTATTGTCAAATTGTGTAGAAAGGAATTATTAATGTTAGAATGCGTTTCGAATCATTTATGGGTATTGATAGTATGGTTGTTGGTTTGGTTGTTGTTGATTTGGCCGAGTTGAATTCTCGGGGATGTTGAAGTTGTGGGAAATCTTCGCCGAAATTTTTGTAGACAAAGTGTTAATTTGGAATTGGATTCTTAAGTGTTATGGCTAATGGGTGATACTTAATGACATTATTGTAGATCGTGAGAAGTCGAGACGTAAGTTCGGATTAGCTTAGGAAGCGGCTAAGGTATGTAAAGCTCAACCTTTCTTTCTTTGGCATGTCCTAGTTGAAAGTAAGTTATGACACGAACCCCGAGGTGACTCTATTCTTGCAATCCGAGCATGTCTATGATTCTTATTTACTTCTTGATATTCGGACTCTTAATGTGGTCAAGTTATAGCCTTTATGTCATTGGTATTATTTGGATTTCCAAAGTTGCATAAAAGTTTTGTTTTCTAAAGAGTTTTGCTTTTAAATGATTCTGTAACTACGAACGAGCGTAACTTTCACAGAAGGGCTCGGATTGCTTCGATATGTTCGTGGCAAGTCCTAAAGTGAATAAGGTTCGTAACTTTCATAGGCGGGCCCGGATTGGGTTGACGCTTGCCCGTGGGCCTCGCGACTTTCTATGTTTGGTTCCAACGACCTATTTTTAAAGGAACTTAATATGACTATTTTTTTTCCGACCCCCGAGTGTGATTATATACTTATCTATTGAGTCTGAAATGATGATCCGTATACTTATGATTCCGACACGTAACTACGATTTCTAGAATTTCGTTTGATATGTTTCCGAATAACGTCCGAAAGATATTTGACATAACTATGGTCCGGATTTTCAAATGACATTCCGTTTAGACCACTTCCCCGAGTCTCGTGAGTACGATTTTATGTGCATATGGTTTCTCACTACTCACACTCGGCAAGCTCAATATGTCTCTTTCACCGAGTCCCGGCCGAGTACGTATTCGTGCACATTCCTTTGCATTGTTCAGCGAGTCCCTCGCTAGAGGGCCGGGTACGGTATATGATGATATGATTATTTACCGAGTCCCGAAAGGGCCGGGTACGATCGAGTCCCAAAAGGGCCGGGTACGGTATATGATGATGTGATGATATGGGGATGGCGGCCAGGATGGCATACCGAGTCCCTTGCTAGCGGGGTCGGGACACGCTCTTCACCGAGTCCCTCACTAGAGGGTCGGGTACTGTATATGTATATATATTTATGCATGCATACATGATGATGACATGATTTTATTTACCGCGTCCCTCAACCGAGGGCCGGGGCACGTTATATGTATACTTTATATATGCATATTATGATTTTACTTACCGAGTCCCTCATTAGAGGGCCGGGTATGGTACATATGTACGATGATATAATGACATGATTATGATATCAATTTTGCTCCCGACATATGTATATGCATGATAAGTGTTTTCAAAGGCATGTTTTCTGATTTCTCTGTATTTTACTAAAAGTATAATCCCGCCATCGTATTTCATGCTTTACATACTCGCACATATTCCATACCGACCCTTCTTTTCTTCGGGGCTGCATTTCATGCCGCGCAGGTACACCCAAGTGAGCTGAAGATATTAGCAGAAGATGTTCTGGCGGGATTGACGAGCTCCATTTTCTCCGGAGTGCAGCCGAGGCAGAGTGTTATGTTATGGTTTTATTAACTGTGTTAGAGACTTTGCAGACAGTGTCGTGGGTATAAGATGTCGGTTATGTAAGCGGCTATGTAAGCCGATGTATTACTACGCATTGTGTTATAAGTTTTATATATTATAGATTTTACTTGATTCGAGAAAGGTAAAAAGCATAATGTTCTTCGAAAAACTTTCATTATGTATTTGTGTCATGATTTTAGGGCCAGCATGATTATGAGAGTTACGAGAGTCAGCGGGTTCGCTCGGCCCTAAATAAGGGTCGGGTGCCCATCACACCCTATCGGATTAAAGGTGTGACATATTGGTATCGAGCGGGTCATTCGTCCTAGGGTGTACGCAAAGTCGTGTCCGTAGAGACACATTTATGGTGTGAAGCCGGCCGCATTTATAAACAGGAGGCTACGGGGCATCTAGGATGGTTACTCTTCTTTCACCTCTTAGATCATGCCATAGAGCCGAGTCATAGGAAATGAGATATCTTGCACTAACCTTCGGTTGCAGTAAAGGAATGACCTCGATCGAAGAAGGTGACTAACGATATGGAAGCTATAAAGTACGCAGGTAAGCAAAGGTACGAAAAATATATGTCGAATACGGTAAGGACACGATTGAAGTGTAAAGTTGGAAACTGAAAGAGGAAAGTAAACAAGAAAGTGTAACAGGTGCAGTTGAGTTGGACGTACGAGGTGAGTTAATTGTTTTTATACTACTGTGGATATTGGGAGCCCAGTGTGGCCGTGATATGATATGATATATACATATATGTGATGGACCTGTGAGGCACTGTTGGTATTTTCTGCGTGCAGGTTTTGGGGTAGTAAGAAATACAGAGGAAACTCTGCCAAAATTTTCGAAAAATAATAATATGAGAGTGAGATATAAGTTTGGCATATGTTTTGAAAAGGGCGTGTCAATAGTAACCATGGGATTCGATCGGGCCGTGAGTACTTACTTTAGGAATAAGTTAATTGTGGAGTTGGTGATAATAGTAATAGGAGGTCGATGGGGGTGCAGTAACCATTAGTTCGGGAAGGACTTGTACTATTAAGAGATGATTTAGAAAGGGGCCGGTAGGTTTCGATAGGGTGATATATTAAGGCATCGGTTGAACTGATAAGTTGGAGGAAAAAAAATATATATGATGGGATTATGGTTAGAAGAAGTAAGGATACGATTAAGACAAGAGTATGAAGGAAAAGGAATTATGGCGGATAAGACTGTACTGGTAAGACAGCCGATGAGACGTGCTGTAAGGACGTTTTGAAATATGTTAAGACTTCAATATGCCCCAGATTATGTGGTGTAGGTCATGCGGTGAGGTAGACGCAGTCAGGAAGGCGTTAAAGCGTCGTATTTCAGCAAAGTTTTAAAGTTAAGCGTGCTGGAGTGAGGGAAATTTTGGGATGGGTGACCCCCTGGGAAGTTTTCTGAAAAGTCTTACAAATTCGGACGTAAGAGGCAAACGGGAAGCTAGATTAATCTAAGGAAAATTAGAACCTGCGGAGCGGGCAGAAACCATAAGGAATCACGTAGGACGGGCGGATTAGGTCGGTGAAGAGAAAGAGGTAACGGAAAAAAAAAAAAAAAAAAGGAATAAGAAGAAAGCAAGGCAACGGCATAGTAATAGGTTCTGACGCGTATGATGGAGGATACGAGTGCCATAAGTGACGGAACGGTGGAAGGTCAATTATAGAAAGATGTGAAACAAGATAGAATAAATGTCAGGAAATGACTGGCGTGTTACGGATAAACGTGGGTGGATAGAATACGTTTTGAAAGTGAGAGAGGGATTATGCAGGAGTAGTGTGCTCTGAGAGACACAGAGCTAGCATAAGATTCCTCGTGTGTAGAATAAAAGACAGACATAAACGGAAGAAACGATAAGGGGATGCCAAAGAAAGTACCAAGGTATGCCGGGATAAAGATAATATTCGAGAGAATTGGATACTTATCAGTCGTGAGGGTGGTATTGCCTAATTGGGATCTAAGCAAGGACATGAGGCAAGTATAAATAGATAATGATATAAGGACACCCCTAGCCGGGGGAAGGGTGAGAGAAATGCAAGGATGAGATAGAAACAGTTGGCACGGTAATGTGTTTGATACGGATGTCTGAGCTACAATGAGACCCCCTTTACTGAAATAAGCTAGTAAGATCGCAAGACCAACAATAAGTGGATAAAAATTAGAATGGTATTTAAGGCAGTGTGAGAAGTTTTTGCAGAACTTTTGAATGATAGGACGCTAGAAAATGGGCGTGCAGTTTTAAGAGAAAGAGTACGACAAAAGGATGGTATTGGATAACTTAAGAGATGATAGGGAAGAATAGCGATACTATACCGGATTAAGGGCCAAGATGTTGGCTATAGAGGTGTTCGCTAATGCTATCGCAACTTGTCAGTGATAAAGAAGAGGGAATAGGAAACCCTTACGGTAGGACGTGAGAAAGTTAAGAGTGACCAAAGGAAGGGAAAGAAATAAGATAAAACAGGACGAGCGAGTTTTGAGGAATGAACAAATTATGTGGAACAGGGTGAGCCAGAGGACGGAAGGACCATATCTAAGAGTGAATGTATTTTATATAGGTTGCACAAGGATAGTGATGCCACCGGTAAGTATTGGTATGCTAAGGATAAGACTAAGTAAGTATTTGATGAGAAGAGTAAAGAGTGAAGAAGATCTTCGAGCCAAATGTACAAAAAGGACGTCAGCAAAGATAATGAGACCAAGAGGACACTTGGAATGACAGTGACAGTTGAAAAAAAAAAGAAGAGAAAACAACGATTAGTAGTTTGGAAAACCTTGAAGGAAAGAGAGAATGCCGCTCTCAAGAACGGAAACCCGAACTGATAAGTTACAGGCAGTCACTGCAGTGTATGACTAAGAGCAACAGGTATAGAAGGGATAGCCAAGACTATAATAACGGAAGCAAAAGTTTGGGTAAGAGCGAGATACTAGCTAAATTCCGGTCAGAAAAGGCAAAAAGGTGGAAGGAGCGGATTGCAAGCAATAAAGGAATTAAGTAAGAACGGGAAGAGACGACCTGAGAGGCTGAAGAGAAAATGAAGAAGAAACATAATCGATAGCTGAGATTGCATGCCGTGGTAATAAAGGAAACCCCCAAGATCCTTAGGAAGACCTTACTGGGGATTAGTTGAACATTCGAGGACGAATGTTCTAAAGGGGGAAGGATGCTATACCTCGCATTTTGTACATTTGGATATTTCGAGTTAATGGAAAGTTAGGGACAAGGTTATAATTCTTTCTAGAATGCATAAGTTGCATATTCATCTTACGGGTATGAAGTATTATGGTAAAGTTGTAATAAGGAAAATTAAGGGCCAAGAGTGGAAACAAATTATTTCATAAAATAGCCACAACTAGCCATGTGGCCGTGGGACCCACACATGGCTAGCCAATGGTTTCAAGCCATTAAGGGGATATGTGTTCATATTATGTTGCAAGATATATAAATATGTAGGCAAAGGATGACCAAGTCATGGAATTAGTCATCTTTTCCACTTAAAGAAAACCTAGAAAATTTGAGAAAATTGGAGAAAAAGAAAAAAAAAAAAAAAGAGAAAAGGGTGCACACATGACCGGCCATGTGCATTCAAGTATGTATATATATATATATATATATATATATACGGGATGAATTACAAGCTATCAACTCATCATTTTACAACTCTAGAAAAATCAAGAGAACTTGGAGACAAAAGTGGGCATTCGGCCAAGCATAGCAAAAATTGACCCTTGAAACATTGATCAAAAATTATTTTCTCCTAGTTCCTCTACTAGTTGGAAGGCCCTCTATAATGTGGAGTGGTCATGGAAGTTTGTGCAAACCATTCGTTTACAAATTGCATCCTAGCCGTATGGAGTGTGCTTGCATGGAAAAGGTGAGGTTTAATCTTCTTTACATGTTTTGTGGATGAATTATATACGTTAGTGTGTAGAAATGGATGAACTTCATGAAATTATGGTGTTGCGGCCGTGTATATAGGTGTGTTGTGTAGGAATGCGGAGTTGAATTTACTGTGTCGTAGCTTGTTGTTGTTATGGAATATGTGATGAAAATGAAGGATTGATGACTCAAATGGAAGTCGTAATTTTTGTGGGCTGATTTGGAAGCTAAGGTGATTGTAATATGTTTTCTTGTATTGATGAAAATGATAATGCCAACGTATGGGATTGTTGATATAGTTTATGAATTTGGATGAAGAAAATGTGTTATTGATGTTCCTAATGTAGTTGAAGGATTTCGGGTGGAATGACCTATTGTTTGGGTTGTTTTGAGTATTGTATGGATTGCTTGGAATGTTCTTAAATCGTGTTTGAATGGTCTCGGATTAACACTTGAACGTATGATCAATGATGTTGGTTTGAATGCACGTAGCTTATTTGGCAACGGTATTGTCAAATTGTGTAGAAAGGAATTATTAATGTTAGAATATGCTTCTAATCATTTACTAGGTATTGATAGTATGGTTGTTGGTTTGGTTGTCGTTGATTTCGTCGAGTTGAATTTCTCGACGTTGAAGTTACAAGGGAAATGCCGCCGAAATTTTTGTAGACAAAGTGTTAATTGGGAATGATTCTTATGTTATGGCTAATGGGTGATACTTAATGACATTATTGTAGATCGTGAGAAGTCGAGACATAAGTTCGTATTAGCTTAGGAAGTGGCTAAGGTATGTAAAGCTCAACCTTTCTTTCTTTGGCATGTCCTAGTTGAAAGTAAGTTATGACACGAACCCCGAGGTGACTCTATTCTTGCAATCCGAGCATGTCTATGATTCTTATTTACTTCTTGATATTCGGACTCTTAATGTGGTCAATTTATAGCCTTTATGTCATTAGTATGATTTGGATTTCCAAAGTTGCATAAAAGTTTGGTTTTCTAAAGAGTATTGCTTTTAAATGATTCCGTAACTACGAACGAGCGTAACTTTCATTGTGTAAGGCCTCTGACTAAGCTTCGATATGTTCGTGGCAAGTCCTAAAGTGAATAAGGTTCGTAACTTTCATAGACGGGCCCGGATTGGGTTGACGCTCGCCCGTGGGCCTCGCGACTTTCTATGTTTGGTTCCAACGACCTATTTTTAAAGGAACTTAATATGACTATTTTTTTTCCGAACCCTCGAGTGTGATTTTCTCTCTCTTTATATACTTATCTATTGAGTCTGAAATGATGATCCGTATACTTATGATTCCGACACGTAACTACGATTTCTAGAATTTCGTTTGATATGTTTCCGAATAACGTCCGAAAGATATTTGACATAACTATGGTCCGATTTTCAAATGACATTCCGTTTAGACCACTTCATTGAGTCTGTGAGTACGATTTTATGTGCATATGGTTTCTCACTACTCTGCTCGTGCAAGCTCAATATGTCTTTCACCGAGTCCCAGGCCGAGTACGTATTCGTGCACATTCCTTTGCATTGTTCAGCGAGTCCCTCGCTAGAGGGCCGGGTACGGTATATGATGATATGATTATTTACCGAGTCCCGTTAGTGGCCGGGTACGATCGAGTCCCGAAAGTGGCCTGCACGGTATACGATGATGCGATTTATACGGGGACGGCCAGATGGCATACCGAGTCCCTCGCTGGGCCGGGCCGGACACGCTTCTTCACCGAGTCCCTCACTGGGAGGGGCCGGGTACGGTATATGTATATATATTTATGCATGCATACATGATGATGACATGATTTTATTTACCGCGTCCCTCACCGAGGGCCGGGGCACGTTATATGTATACTTTATATACGCATATTATGATTTTACTTACCGAGTCCCTCATTAGAGGGCCGGACTAGTATATGTACGATGATATAATGACATGATTATGATATGAATTTTGCTCCCGACATATGTATATGCATGACAAGTGTTTTCAAAGGCAAGTTTTTCGATTTTCAGATTCTTTACTTCAAGATATCCCGCTTACTCTATTTTCATGCTTTACATACGCACATATTCCGTACCGACCCCTTTTCTTCGGGGGATGCGTTTCATGCCGCGCAGTACACCTGTGTGAGCTGAAGATATTAGCGTAAGATGTTCATGGATTGGCGAGTCTAGCCCATTTTCTCCTACGGAGCGCAAAATGAAAGTAGAGTGTTATGTTATGGTTCTATATTCTGTGTTAGAGACTTTGCAGAAAGTGTCGTGGGTATAAGATGTCGGTTATTTAAGCGGCTATGTAAGCCGATGTATTACTACGCATTGTATTATAAGTTTTATATATTATAGATTTTACTTGATTCGAGAAAGGTAAAAAGCATAATGTTCTTCGAAAAACTTTTTATGTATTTAGAAAAAGATTTTTTGGGGCCGATGATTATGA